>NC_057730.1:20720877-20840030 GCF_004010195.1 Chiloscyllium plagiosum
CTTCCCTCATTCCTGAAGAAGGGCTTATGCCCGAAACGTCAATTCTCCTGTTCCCTGGATGCTGCCTGACCTGCTGCGCTTTTCCAGCAACACATTTTCAGCTCTGATCTCCAGCATCTGCAGACCTCACTTTCTCCTCAAATATTTTGAAATATGTCAGTTTTACTGTGGATATGCCGCAGCACATATCAGAGACTGGTCACGTAAATTACATTGGCAGATAAAAACTCCAGATGAAAGGCATCTGAGTTGACAGACAGGACAAAGACAGCTGAAAGGGTGAAGTAAGCCTAATGAGGATGCAGTGGCAGAACCATTCTGTGCATAAGAGAAAGTACCAGAATTAAGCTTTTAAAAGAAAACTCTAGATTTTTCATTTTATTTACCTCGTTGAGTAAGTGCAGCTTTCAGGACACTGGGAGTTTTGTCTTTGAACTGCCTGCAACAATAACTGTGGTGGAACCTCCAGTTCAATGGCACAGCGTTTGAGGTGAATCGCTCGACTCTTGAAGCTTTTAAAATGTTTTCCACAGATTGGACATTCAGGAACTGAAGGGATGTTTTTCGAGATTGCTGTCGCTGTTTTCTGCTCTCCTTCATCTAAGCATCTAAGAGGTCAGGTGGAAAAATTTAAGTCAAAAAGTATGGCACTGGAAAAGCACAGCCAATCAGGCAGCATCAGAGGAGCCGAGAGTCAATGTTTCAAGCATAAGCTCTTCATCAAGAATGTACAGCATAAAAACAGATTATTCGACCAAATTGGCACATACAGCTGTTTATGCTCCATGCTAGAGTAGATAGCTATTCAGATTTTTTTTAGAATAAAAGCAAAATACAGCCTATGCTGGAATTCTGAAACAAACACAGAAAAAGCTGGAGAACCTCAACAGGTCCAGCAATGATGAGAGAAACAGGTTAATGTTTTGAATCCAGTATCGTTCTTCTTCAGAACTGAAGTGTCATATTAGACTCTAAACAATGACTCTGTTTCTCTCTCCAGAGATGCTGCCAGACCTGTTGAGTTTCTCCAGATTCTTTTTTAACCTATTTCAACCATTCCTTGACTGCAAGAACTTAAACTATTAAGTGAATAAAAATTAAATAAAATGGACATGTATGAGCTCCAGTCAGTTAAAACTGAATTAATAAAACATCTGGCAGGTTGGTCCCTTGAAGAACAGGATTTGAGAAATTATCAGTCAGAGAATAATTGTAAAGGTTTGTGTTCAGATGCCTTTTACCTGTTGATGTGCTGAGTGCGTCGAGCAGAATTCATGTTGGAAAGATCCTTCTGACAGATTACACAAAAAAAGAGCCCATTGTCTTCAAGAGTATAGGCCTCAGTTGCTCCCAACTCCTGTTGTATTGTCCACGCCAAGGCCAGATCACTGTCAGCCAACCTATGGCAGTCATCAGCTACAGCTAAGTGGATATCATCATATTTAACTCTGTAAATCTCATTATAATCAGAAATTTCCAAGCAAAAAGCAGAAAATCAATAGGTCACCAGAAGCAATTCTAATGTATTCAGGGCTTAAGGTTAAGACGGCAATATAAACTCCTCAGCTAAACTAAAGCATTTTAAAGTAGTCAATCAAGCTCCTTACATAGAACATTACAGCGCAGTACAAACCCTTCAGCCCTCGATGTTGCACCGCATGTCATACTAATCTGAAGCCCATCCCACCTACACTATTCCATGTACGTCCATATGCCTGTCCAATGACGACTTAAATGCACTTAAACTTGGCGAATCTACTACTGATGCAGGCAAAGCATTCCATACCCTTACTACTCTGAGTAAAGAAACTACCTCTGACATCTGTCTTATACCTATCTCCCCTCACTTTAAAGTTATGTCCCCTCGTGTTTGCCGTCCCCATACTTGGAAAAAGGCTCTCTCTGTCCACCCTATCAAACCCTCTGATTATCTTACATGTCTCTATTAAATCCCTCCTTAATACACCTTCCATATTTTTTGCCTTCCGACACTTTATGGATCCTACCTCAACTTTCTCATTGAAGTTTCTATTCTCCATTCTGACCAATACGTCCTCGCCACTGAAATTAGTCACCCAAGTGTTAATATACCAAGGAGGGATCTTTAAAGATCAAATAAAGCATTCTAGTTATAAGGGAACAATGACCCATTGAAACACAAGTTAGGTACACAATGTGGAGTAAGTATTATGAAATGCAGCTAATTAGGATTAGGTGTCACTACAATGTGAATAACCATATATTCAAAGTAGAAATTAGGGTGGCACAGCTCAGGACAACAGTGACACAAGTGCCCATAGAAACAGGGAACATGGGTTTGATCAATCCAGTTGTTGAGCTGCTGATCTCAACTGTAGGCAGACAAAGCCCGGAGAAGTGAACACAGGATGAACAATGTTCCCTGTGCTGTTAATCATTAGAACTCAAAGAGTGTATTAACACATCTCAATTTAGACTTTTTAAGACTGCATAACTAAATCACAGACTAGCAATGCACAAAAGAACAGCAAGCAAAATATGCATAGAATTTAATGAAGTACTTTCTAGACAGATAATAAAAGAACTTCTGATAAACGAACCATCTTCTTCAGAAATAAATGATGCAGGAAGGGATGTTGCAGTTGAATGACTGTCTGTTTGACCATTCTTTTTGTTTGTATCCAAGGAACAGAGTTCTTCATTCTTCTCATCCTCTTGGATGGTAGAAGCTGACAGCATTTTTACATCATTGCTATGTCGCAAACGTTCAGGTTCCTTTCTCCTAAATCTCTGCATATTTCCCAAAACTCGTTCTTTCACACCTAGGCCTTTGTTAACAGTTTTCTTCATAATTGCTGAATGGCTGAGCCTATGGATCCACATACTGTCTGCAAACAGCAAGGGTCACATTTAACAGATAAGTAACCACTATTGGCATTCAACCAAATTATCAGCATTCCTTTATTGTCTTATCAAAGACTCCTTTCAGGTCAAAGTTTTTAAACAATGAAAGATTTGATGCAACAAATAATGTAGACATTTTTTCAAAAAAGTCAAATTCAGCTCAAAGATTTTCTTGTCAAAGAGATACTTGCTCTTTTTAAAAATATTATGCTGGCAAATGGGACTGGAATAACTTAGGATATCTAGTCAGCATGGACAAGGTGGACCAAAAGATCCATTTCCATGCTGTACAGCTCTATGACTGACTCTCTCTCTTTCTGCCTCTCACTTTTTTTCAAGATCTCTGATCTTTATATTGCGGATGGCATTTGCCACTAAGCAGAATTACATACTGACAAAGCAATGCCCTCTTGGCATTGTCCCCTGATGACCCAGTAGCCCCTAGGTAATGCCCCTCTAACAAAGTGGCACTCAGCACTATGCCTCCAACTGAGCAGGACTGCATCAGTACTCCAAATAAGCGTCCAATAGGTGGCATGGCAAAGTTTCTGGTGTGAGACATTTACCTATCATTGCGAAGATTAAGTATGAGTGCTGCACTAATCCAAACTAACAGAGTAAATCTGCATCTACACTAAATTTCTGCATTATTCAACAGTTAAATGTAAATGTGACAGCTAACAGAATACAAACTTCAATATGTTAACCTCTTAATGCTCTCATATCTTAGTTGCTTTTACAACTTGCAAGTCTGACCACTGACTTTTTAATACATGTTTATTAACTGAAAAACTATTTGAGAATTGCATGAATAAAGAATAGCTGTATAAAGAATTAATTGTTTAAGTATGCTTTTTGAAATTCTATTGATATCTTACCTGGTAGGCCATCCTTAACAATCCTAGAGCCCTCTAAAGCCTCAGGCTTTGAAGGCTGAAGCACAGTGACATCTTTTATTGTCACTTGTCTGCTGCATGAAGGGGCAGGTAGATCACGTGCCTGACATTCAGTTGTCCTACTATTTTTCCACTCTGCTGTTCCATCACTATTGGTTTTGCTCTCATGAAAACAACTTGCTTCACTGTTCAAGATTTGTTTCTCTCTTAACTTTGTCTTTGCTACAAACGAATTGGTGCGGCTCCAGCAGACTGATTTGCATTTCTTCCCTTCAGCTTCAACTGGGCATCTAGATGTTGTCTTGCAGAGTTCAACAAAATCATCATCTGATTCATCCATCAGTTCAAAGTGTGTAACATTACAAGGCAGATACTGGAGATCAACTTTAACCACAATTCAAAATCATCCTGTGTTTATTGGTAGCCTGTGAACAAGACACCAAACGGAAAAGTATGAATGCGCTGAAATCAAATTTCTCTCCATATAAATCATCCTTTCCCTAAACCTAACTCCGGTAGAAATCTCTCACCCACCCATAAATCATCTTCCTATACAGACCAGCATCTAAGACCAAATTTAACATCACTTAGAATCATAGAGTCATACAGATACACAGCACGGAAACAGACCCTTTGGTCCAACTCGTCCATGCCGACCAGATATTCCAACCCAATCTAGACCCACTTGCTAGCACCCGGCCCATATCCCTCCAAACCCTTCCTGTTCATTTACCCATCCAGATGCCTTTTAAATGTTGCAATCGTATTAGCCTCCTCCATAGCTGGGCAACCAGCGAAAAGTTAAAATATCAGAAATGCAGTGAGGAAAGATCCACAGTGACTATATCCAGGACTGCAGTCCCCTAATGCAGTGTATAAAGTCAGGCTGAGATAACTCCACAGAGGCTGGTATCCCATCACCAAATCACCCTTTACTTATACACTGAGAGACCAGAAGGAGACCAGAATTGCAAACAATATTCCAAACATGGCCAAAACAACATCCTGTACAGGCACAATATGACCTCCCAACTATCACTTAAGCATATTAAATGAGGCCCCATGGAGCATTCGGTAGAATCCCTACCTCCAGGAGATCCAGAGTCAAGTGAAAATCCATGATTTCATGGTCAAGTCAGTTAGGTTCATTACGTAGCCAAACCTATCTTTCCAAAACGCATGCCAACAGCTGGTTGAAGAGAGATTCCTTATCAGTACGTGATGGAAAAAACATTGAGAATCTCTATTATCACAGCTTCTGTCTACAACATGCACGTAAAAGTGCACATTACCACAGTAATTGAAGACTGAGTGAACTACGTGTTATATAAACAGGTGTCCTTGTATACTAATCACATTGCAAACTTGCAAGTGTATTCAGTGATCAGGAAAGCAAACTGTCTGTTGTCTTTTATTATAAAGCAATTGGACAACAAATCTTACAATTACACTGGGCGTTAGTAATACCACACCTAGAAGTATGTATACAATTTTGGTCTCCTTGCCCAAGGAGACATTGCAACAAAGTTCACTCAACTGATTCAAGTGTTTGAGAAGATTGTTCAATGTAGGGAGATTGAATAGAATGAACCTTTTTTCAAAATCCAAAGCCTTTATTCATAATGAGGCAATTTAATTGAAACAGCATGACATTATAGATGCTGGAGTTTACAATTACAGATCAGTCTCAGAATTATGGTTGACTATTTAGAATGGAGACAGGGAAAATTCTTACCACAGAAAGTTGTGAATCTTTGGAAGACTACTTCAGAGCTTTGTGGATGTTGTCAGTGTTTAAAATATTCAAAATTAGACACTGCTATATTTTTGGGTACAAGGGGAATAAAGAATATGGAGATAATGCTAAAAGTTGATTGACATATGATCTTACTAAATACTGCACTAGTCTCAAAGGGCCGAGTGGCATCCCCTATTTAAGTCCACTCGGCCCCTTCACCCTACTACTATTTAGTTAGCGTCTTGTTGATCTGTATCTTCACTCCATATCTCCTCACTTTGGTTCCATAACCTTTCCCAGTTCTGGAATTAGATCAACTAGATCCTAAACTCAAAAGCTTTTCTGAATGGGAATGGGGTTAAGGTGAAGGATAGAGAGTTCCAAATGTACACACATCTTTGTCTGAAGAAGTATTTCTGGATATCTGGCTGGCTCCAATTTTAACGTTTTGCCCCCATCAACCTTTTGTTCTTAACACTCTTCTCCCTCAGAGGAAGATTTACCTCTATCCATTGTACCAAATCCTTCAAGCCATCCAAAATACGTGAATTGCTAATCCCTAGGATTTCCTACACTCGTTATAAACACAGCCTCAGGACTTTTTTTTTCTTCTATCCCCGGGGCTGCTATCAAAAGCAAGTGGGTCTGAGAAACAATCCGGCCGGTCTTGGCGGAAAATACTCACTCCCACAACAAGGCCGAGACCAAACGGCCAGTTTAAGGCCCCGGATGTCTCGCCGACGCGCCTTTCCCGACACCGGAAGCGCCGGCATATTACAGCGCCCCGCGCGCCCGTCACCAAAGGCGGGGCACGTGACCCAGTGGTCACCTGACCGATGGTCATGTGATGGGAGCGGAGCTGCAGGTAAGTGCGCTGTGAGGTCGGCGAAGTTTAACGTTATTATTCAAGATGTGGGAAGGGGAAAGATACGGTATAATTTCCGGCCATTGAGTTCACACGATGAAATACTTTTGGAGGATAGTTACTGCTTGGGCAGGCAGCAATGGAATAATCTGAGGAAGGGTCACTCCACCAGGACGTTAACTCTGACCTCTCTTCACAGACGCTGCTGAACTTTCCAGAAATTTCTGGTTTTGTTTCTGATTTACAATACCCACAATTCTTTCGGTTTTTAAGGGGGTAATTTTTTTTGTGATTTGGTTCAGGGGAATTGGTGAGGTCACGATGCCCCTTTTTTGAAGCAAATTCACGTCCCCTTGAAAGACGCTGCCTCTGACAAGTGTCACTGTGGAAGGTCTCTGCTGAAGACTCTTGATGAGCTTGAGCTTGCAACCTCCGATGAATGAGCAGGCAACGGGAGAAGAGACGAGCAACAAAGTGAGATGAGCTCTGTGTAGTAAGGCTTGCTGCACTATAATAAAAACAGAAAGTGCCGGAGAAACGGTCTGATGGTATCTGAGAAGAGAACAACACAATTAACGTTTAGATTCAAATATGAGGACTCTTCGAAACGGAATCACTTGTGGCTGCATGTTCGCAATGCAATCGGGAGAGGATTGCGATAAGGAGTAAATCAAAGTAAATCTGGTTTTGACAATCTAGTTCAGTTCAGCAGCTGAGATAATGGATGGACTGACTTTGGAAAGTGTAAAGGTTATAGTTCCCTTGAAAGAGAAAGCAGAATAATAATTCCTTTTTTTTGAAAAGGATGTAATAATTGACCTTGGCTCACTTGGTAGCATTACTTCCTTTGAGTTCAACAGTCAGGGGCTCAAACTCCACTATGGGTTAGAACAGTGCAGTAACTGGGAGAAGAACTGTCCTTAGTGTGAGAAAAGTCTCATAAACCTGCCTGTGGAGTTTAACAATTTCATTGGGGTAAGATTTTTCACAAGTTTTTTTCAGTGAAGCTTACTGAATAACTGATATTCTTTTTGAGTTCTACGCTTATTCTTTTAATGCTCTGTTTTTATTACAGAATGAAGTGTGTTGCCAGTTTACACAATAACTTAGAAACATCCAAAAATAGGAGCAGGAGTAGGCTATATGGTCAATATAATCATGGTTGACTCTCATACTCTTCCCCATTCCCTTTGAAGTCTTCAGTGTTGCGAAATCCATTTCTTAAATATATTTGGTGACTTGGCCTCCGCAGTCTTATGTGGGAGGGAATTCCACAGGTTCACCACATTGAAGAAATTTCACCTTATCACAGTCCTAATGGCCTAGCTCATATTTTGAGATGGTGACTTTGTTCTAGATTCTGCAGAGCAGGTAGACCTTTGTATCAAGTTTGTTCAGCCTTTAATAAATGTATTTTATAAATTTCAATGATTTTCCCACTCCTCCTAAACTCATATCTGGAGTGGATAGAGGGAAACTAGTGGACGTGTTATATTTGGACTTCCAGAAGTCCCAAGGGACCTCGTAAAAGGTTAAGTCGTAAGATACAAGCCCATAGTGTTGGAGGTATTATGTTGGGATGGATAGAGAATTGGCCAATGGTCATGAAGTAGCAAGTGGGGATAAGGGGTTCTTTTTCAGGTTGGCAACCTGTAACCAGTAAGGTTCCACAGGGATCACAGGGACAGCAGTTGTTTACGATATATGTTCATGACTTAGAGGAAGGAAATTAATGTACTGTAGCCGTATTTACGGGTGACACACAAATAGGTTGCAAGAAGATTAGATTCGATTACTTAGTGTGGAATAGATGGATGGAGGTGGGGTAAAGGTGATAGGTAGGTGAGGAGGGTGGAGTAGATAGGTGAGAAGGAAGATTGACAGATGGGACAGGCCATGAAGATGGTATTACTTGCAGAACGCTTCAGAGAGCATCTCCAGGATACCTGCACTAATCAACCCACTGCCCTGTGGTCAATCATTTCAACTCCCCCTCCCATCCTGCCAAGGACATGCAAGCCCTTACCACCCGATGCCTGGAGGAACAATGCCTCATTTTCCACCTCGGGACCCTTCAACCCCATGGCATCAATGTGGACCTCACCAGTTTCCTCATTTCCCCTCCCCCCACCTTACCCCAATTTCAACATTCCAGCTCAGCATCATCCTCATGACCTGTCCCATCTGACAATCTTCCTTCCCACCTATCTGCTCCACCGTCCTCTCCTACCTATCACCTCGGATGCTGTCTGACCTATGCTTTTCCAGCACCACTCTAATCCCAACAAGGTTCACAAGAATGATCCCCAATATGAAGGGATTGTCTTATAAGCAAGTGTTAAACAGGTTGGGACTCTATTCACTGGAGCTTAAAACATTAGGTGTAATCTCATTGAAATGTCCTTAAGGGGACTGGTAGCGTAAATGCTGAGAGGATGTTCTTCCTCATGGGAGTATGTAGGACTGGAAGGCATAGTCTCAGAATAAAAAGGCATCAATTTAAGACCATTTCTTCTGTGGGACGCGTGCCCCCTCAGCTCTCTGTGGCAAGCAGTTCTATAGACCTTGTGTTTGTTTAAGGCTGAGATAAGTAAAGCGATAGATCAAGAGGGGAATCAAGGGTTAGAGAAAATGTGGAAAAATGGACATGAGGGATGTCAGATCAGCCATGATCCTGTTGAATAGTGGAAATAGACTCGAGTAGCCTATTTCTTGTGGTCAAAGCTCCAGTGAATACAGGCCCAGTTATCCCAGATTCTCTTCATACAATAATCCTGCCATCCATGGAACCATGCTGGTTATTCACTGCACTCCTTTGATGCCAAGTATATATTTTTTTGGGTTAGGGGGCAAAACCTGCACACAGTATTCCAAGCATGTTCTCCAAGTCCCATTAGAGATGGCCATTGCCTGATGTTCATGCAATGTGAATGTTATTTATATGTTACAATATGAGTTGTAAATAGCTGAGGTATCAGCACCAATCATGTCTGGTTAAAGGTGTACGCATTTATTTCTACAGAATTCCTTGAATTCCCATCAGTAATTTTAGATTCCCTACAGTGTGGAAACATGTCCTTCAGCCCAACAAGTCCACACCGACCCTCCAAAGAGCAACCCACCCAGACCCATTCCTCTACATTTACTCCTGACTAATGCACCTAACCCTACGGGCAATTTAGCATGGCCGATTCACCTAACCTGTGCATTTTTGGACTGTGGGAGGAAACCCACGCAGACGCAGACACTGGGAGAATGTGCAAACTGCACAGAGACAGTTGTCCGAGGCAAGAATTGAACTCGGGACCCTGGTGCTGTGAGGCAGCACTGCTAACCACTGAGCCACCGTGCCACCCAATCTTATTAGGTCATTCCATTGTCTTACCTCTAAGCACGAGAATGATGTCTAGCTATTTCAGTATTTGTTGTGGTTGTAGGTATGTTCAATATTGGCTAACTCGATAGTAGGAGGTACAATTTGTAAATTGTCATTGTTTCCTTCTACCACACTTTCAAGATCTCTGGCATTCTCCACTGTTTCTACGACGTGACATATTTGCTCTTTTTTCTCTTTTCTATAATTGTTATCATTTTAACATAATACAGCCAATTTCTTCCTGTTATCTAGAGTATCTACCAGATAATTTACCCCACTAACCCCTTTAATTATCATGTACTGAGATAAACTCGCTTCTGAGGTTCATCCCAGAATGTAGTAACACAAACATTTCCTCTGGTTTCAGCATGTTTATTTGCCTTTTTTAAAATCTTTGCTTGTCAAGTTTCTAAATGCTTCTGTGAGTCTATCCTGAAATACAACACAATCTGAGATAGAGAATCCTAACACTTTTCCTTGATCAATTTTAATGGACCTCTGACCTCGAGACCATATGTTAATTCAAATAGGCTAAACCCGCCAGATTCATTTGGCAAATCTCTGGTGGCAAATTTTAGAAAATCCAAGCATTTGTCCTAAATGTAGGGATAGTCATTCCAATACACTTTAATTATTGTCTTGAAAGTCTGATGGTATCACCCGAGAGCTCTGTATGTTTGTGGATGAAATGCTGTTCTATAAGAGAAGGTGAGGACTGCAGATGCTGGACAGTTTGAGTAAAAAGTGTAGTGCTGGAAAAGCACAGCAGCTCAGGCAGCATCTGAGTAGGAGAGTCGACGTTTTGGGCATAAGCCCTTCAGCAATTCCTGATGAGCTCATGCCCGAAATGTTGATTCTCCTGCTCCTCAGATGCCGCCTGACCTGATGTGCTTTTCTGGTGCCAACACTTTTCAACATCAATTGTGTTATATCCAAGTGTACATTTATGTCCTGAAAAAAATTATTTTTCATTCTCTGGTTTTTGGAATTTGGACTCTTTCGTTTCTTTGTCAGGCTTAAGCTCTTTTAACAGTTTTGTTTTTCCACCAATTTCAAATGCTGTGCTTGAATGTCGATTATTTCTTTGCTTCTGAAGGCAATGCCATCTTTAACTTGCCAATTCCATAAGCTTAACCTTCATTAAATCTTGTAAAGCAGCCACAGATTCCTCTGCTACCTACTACAAAGTTTTTTTGGCCACTTTCAATTCCATTTTGTTTTATAAAAGGAGCAACCCATTTATTCTTGTCCAATCAGTATTACTCCATATCCAATTTCATGTTGTTCACATCAAAGGTCCCATTCAGAGCTTTCAAATGATGTTACAACTGTGATAGGAGGAATATCCTGATGATCAAGTCTCACTACTCCATACCATGGATGTAAACTTATTGATTCAGTTACCAAAATGGCCAATCCCACTTTTTCATACCATGACCCAGAATGAAAAAAAGGTCAGGCTTCTTTAACGCACTCAAAATCTGTTTATTGTGAACAAAACATATTGTTAAAGCAATTGGCAAACTCTGCTTAGCACCTATGCTAGTATCCAGAATTAAAACTCTATCCTCTTAATCCCCACACAGATGCACACTCACCACACAACAAAAACAAATTTCTGAAGAGATTAATTTTATTTTTAACGAAGAAGCAAAAAAGAAATTAAAACTCCTGTGGTCAAATGTCTGAAATCAAAGGATTGTGTGGGATAATTTCTCACGTCCCTAAATGTTCTGTTGATAGCTGTAGATTGATGATAAATTCAGTTCTGATTGCAATTGACTTGGGTTCAAATTGTTGAGAGTTAGTCACTGTACATTACTTCAGGTTTATCAAGTAGTCAGAATTACTAGTATTTGCAAACTCGGAGGAACCTCTTGGAAGGAATAGGATTTCAGGAGTGACCCCAGCTCCTCTACTCACCCACTTCTGGATCTGCCATATCAGAATTCAGAGACCAGGGAGAGTTGCTAGGCAACTATTGGTTTTTATCTCCCAGTAGTTAAAGCAATAAATCCTACTTCTGATTTCATACTCGCTTCCTCAAAGGCATATGATTTTGAGTATATATTGTGGGTGGCTTACAGCACACATCAAATTTTTGATTACACATTAAATGTTTGATTTCATAAATCTCTCAGCCCAAATATTGCTGTACACCACTCCAAGAAATCATTTGATCCTGTTCAATCCGAAATTGTTTAAGTAATTACGTCTCTTCCAGCTTTCTTTGTATAGATCTTAATCAAAGATGTGTATTTCCAACAATGGGATTTAGGGGCCAATGCTCCCTTCTGACTGAAAGCCCTCCTGATATTAGAGAAATGTGTCTAAATGGCAGCGATATTGAAAGATGTGCTAATGTCTCATTGTTAACGGCCTTGCTCTCTATAAATGGGGAATCTATCTGTCAAAATTATTTTTCAACGTGATCCCATTTTAATCTTAAATTCTGTGACCCATGAGTGAAAATTGAAGTAACCTCTAATCCAAGACCACCCAATTTGGAAAAGAAACATTGACAAACCAGCCAACCATTTTAAGAGTCACTGTGAAAATCCATGCATCACAGCTGCACATCTTAGCAGGGCTTATACACCTTAACGGTAAGGTCCTAGGGAGTGTTGCTGAACAAAGAGACCATGAAGTTCATAGCTCCTTGAAAGTGGAGTCACAGGTAGATAGGATAGTGAAGAAGGCGTTTGGTATGCTTTCCTTTATTGGTCAGACTATTGAGTACAGGAGTTGGGAGGTCATGTTGCAGCAGTACAGGACGTTAGTTCGGCCTCTTTTGGAATATTGCGTGCAATTCTGATCTTCCTATTGAAGGATGTTGTGAAACTTGAAAGCATTCAGAAAAGATTTACAAGGATGTTGCCAGGGTTTGGAGGATTTGAGCTATAGGGAGAGGTTGAATAGACTGGGGCTGTTTTCCCTGGAGTGTTGGAGGTTGAGAGGTGACCTTATACAGGTTTATAAAATTGTGAGGGGCATAGATAGGATAAATAGACAAGGCCTTTTCCCTGGGGTGGGGGAGTCCAGAACTAGAGAGCATAGGTTTAGGATGAGAGGGGAAAGATATAAAAGAGATCTAATAGGCAACTTTTTCACGCAGAGGGTGGTACGTATATGGAATGAGCTGCTAGAGGAAGTGGTGGAGGCTGGTATAATTGCAACATTTAAGAGGCATCTGGATGGGTATATGAATAGGAAGGGTTTGGAGGGATATGGGCCGGGTGCAGGCAGGTGGGACTAGGTTGGATTGAGATATCTGGTCAGCATGGACGAGTTGGACCGAAGGGTCTGTTTCTGTGCTGTACATCTCCATAACTCTATCTCAGCAAGTGCCTCCTGCCCCACCTGTGGATGTTTGTGGATCTGGTATTCAACTATTTAGTTATCTGAGAATCCACAACATTGGAGCAGAGGAAAGTCACCTTTCAGAGGTGGAGGGGTCAATTACTAGGAGACACAAGTTCAAAGTGGAGGGGAGGAGGAGTTTAAAAGAGATGTGCGAGACAATTTGTTCATACAAAGGATGGTGAGTGCCTGGAACACGTTGCCAGAGGAGGTGGTGTAAGCAGACACAATAACAGCATTCCAGAAGCTCCTGGACGAATACATGATTAGGAAGGGAGGAGAAAGATATGAATCCTTCAGTGAAGACAGTGGAAGGACAAAATGTGGTGGCGCAGGCTAGGAAGGCCAAAGACACTCTTCCTGTGCTGTGTTGTTCTTTGTTCTTTGATGGACTGTCTAAAAGAGAAAATGATGTTCTGATATTTCTTTGCTTTTGTTCTTACTAATGGTAGAGGTCCTGGTGTTGAAAGGGGCAATCAAAGTCAGACCAGGGAAGGTTTAGAGTTGGGAATGATCTGCATGTTTTCTTAATGTTTGTGAAAATCTAGGTTCCTCCATTCATTAAGATTGTGGCTGTTCTATTTCAGCTACACCATTCCTATATCCTTAGATTCCTTTAGCAGCCAAAATCCATCAATCTCAATCTGATATCCTCATCGACTGAGCATCTACAGTTCTCCAGCATTAGAGGATTTCAGGGTTTCACACCCTCTGGGTCAGTTTGGGAAACCAACCTGCTGTCTGTAAAGCATCAGCAAATAGGCAACTCATCATGTTTGCAGATAATGGTTTTAATCATCTCTTGCAGGGAACTTCCTTCTTCCTTTAAAAATGCCATCCAATAAATCAGTGTCCGATGCCCCAATTACACAGTTCCTGAACTGTCATATTCTAAAGGATCACACGCTACAGAGGTAAGAGATGTGCTCCACATCCAATGCGGTTGCAAGGTAATATATAAATAGAAGTTATTCTTTGTGGTTGTGAGATGAGAATATGTTTAGTCTCAGCTGTGAACCCAGCTGTAGCCAAGAAGCTAATGTAGCAAATTGCTGACTGTCTTTTTAAACCTTCAGAATTACCACTAGTCTGAGTAGCAGAGAATAAGCTCACTGCTTTTCAGAGAATGGTGCAAACAGCATTGTGTACAGTTAAGAAAGATCTCAAGATGTTCCAAATACTATTGAACTGTAGTCACTCATCTCATGAGTTCCCTCTCTTTGAAGCATACAAGATTCCGAAGTGGCTTGTAGGGTGGATGCTGAGAGATTGTTATATGTTCCCAACCTGCACAAACATAGGACACATTCCCAGGATGTCAGGCTGATAATTTAGGACTGAGAAGAAAAGAAAGTACTTCACTTAAAGGGTTGTGGATCTTGGAAATTCTCTAGTCTCCAATGCTGCATTCTTCAATATGTTTAAAATCGACATAGTCAGAGTTTTGGCTTCTCAGGGAATCATGGGATATAATATGGAAGCAGGCAGGATCGTGATGTTGAAGACCAAGACCAGAGATTATCGCATAAATAGGGGAGCAGCATGAATAAGGTACGGTCTTCTGTTTGTTGATCCTATGTTCTTGTGATAAGCACCAGATAATTATTTTTAGTGATGTTAATTGATGGCTAAGTATTGGCTCAGAACAATAGGGAGAATTCCTGTGTTCTTCAAAATAATACCAATATTTTACGTTAACCTGAGAGGGCAAAGCAAAGTGTAAAGACACCTGAATTTCAGTCTCTTGTCTCTAGAGTGAGATATACTCTAACAACATTCTAACTGGGAGGTGAGTGTGCTCTCCACTGAGTAATGACTGGCAGGTTAAGTAAGAATTATTTGAAATTGAAGCTTGAGTCACCTCACATGTTTGAACAGGTCTCGATTTCTGCTCCGACTGTGTCTGTTTTGAAGGGAGGACCTTTGGGTCCGTGAGGGGAAGATCCTCAACCCGGAGAAGCTGTTCTTTGATGAGAAAGGTTATGCTGATGTTCAGATTGATTGTAAGGGCAGCATCATTGCCCCGGGCTTTATCGACACGCAGATCAATGGTGAGTGAAGGGTCAGTCCCAATCTCCTTATGTCCTGCAACCCAACTTTCATCCTTCACTGGGCTGTCAACAATTCAAATGTAAAATTCTCACCCTCGTTTTCAAATCTCTCCATGACCTTGTCTGTAATCTCCTCCAAGGGTTGGCATGGTGACTCAGTGGTTAGCACTGCAGCCTCACAGCGCCAGGGACCCAGGTTTGATTCCGGCCTCAGGCGACTGTGTGGAGTTTGCACATTCTCACTGTGTCTGCGTGGGTTTC
The DNA here is from genome assembly GCF_004010195.1 of Chiloscyllium plagiosum. Taxonomy (NCBI): domain Eukaryota; kingdom Metazoa; phylum Chordata; class Chondrichthyes; order Orectolobiformes; family Hemiscylliidae; genus Chiloscyllium; species Chiloscyllium plagiosum. The sequence continues at coordinate 20,736,308 of NC_057730.1, forward strand.
CTCCCACAGTCCAAAGACGTGCAGGTTAGGTGGATTGGCTATGCTAAATTGTCCCACAGTGTTAGGTGCATTAGTCAGGGGAAATGTAGGGAAACAAGGGAATGGGTCTGGGTGGGATACTCTTCGGAGGGTCGGTGTGGACTGGCTGGGCCGAAGGGCCTGTTTCCACACTGTAGGGATTTTAAATTCTATTTTTTTTCAACCTTGTGACATCTGTCATCTTATTCTGCCCAATTGCACACTTTCACACATGTTCCAGCCAATCATTAGCAACATTGTCACCCATTCCTCTTTAACCATGAGGATTCCAAGCACACACACAGAGGAATCAGTCTGTCTGTGTTGCTCCAAAAGGTTTGATCTGGCAGCCATGTGTTGTGTCTGAAGACTGTTGTCTGATGTGTTAATGTCTGGCTTAGGGGGATATGGAATTGACTTCTCATCAGCCACAGATGATATGAAATGTGGGGTGTCCATGGTCGCTCGAAGGCTGCTTTCCACTGGAGTGACCTCCTTCTGTCCAACACTTGTGACCTCCCCAGTCTCTGTCTACCATCAGGTATGTCACGAGCGTCCAGCGAGAAAAACATGTTGCCTTCCTGCGGGAAGTGATGTGCTGAACTTCTAAATAAAGATTGATCAAGGGGCTGGGAAGCGAGCAATCTCTCTTGGTAATGTAAATAGTATGATAGGGAAATGTCACAGAAGTAAGTGTGGCACATGTACAGATTGAGAGTTTTATACTTGGTTTTTAATGTAGCTAGATAAACTAATCAAACTAACCAGATTTCAGAATGATTTTTTTCAAATGATTAGATATTTAAACAGAAGTCTTTCGTCTCTTCATTTACAGGTTATTCCTCAAATTGAGGTACAGGATGGTGGTCCTAAGGGAGCAGGGATTTTGGGTGAGTACTGTTAGAATGAGCTGCTTGATGGACAGAGCTCACATATTGTTGAAAAGAGACATCTTGCACCATCAGAATACGTGCAGAATGCCAAATTTCAAATAATCACAACAATTTACATTACATGTGTAAAGTTTGCTGATTGGTTGACAAGTCAAATCTGGTCAGACCAATGCCATTTAGAAACTAATGGGAAATGATAGGTTCCCTATTCTCTTGGGTAGTACAAAGATGTCAAAGAAAGGCTGCAACCTATATTGTTTGTTTGCAGAGTACTGCCTATGAATATATGTCACTTCCAGTTATAATACCCTTCGAGACTGATCTCTTTTAAAAAAGGATATGAATTTCCTAGTAACACACTCAGTCACAAAGGCTAACATTTCACAATGTAAGATGTTTCTTGTAACAATAAACAGCAATTGACATCAACTGATTTCTACTCAGCATTTACTCATGATTAATATGCGAAATAGCAGAAATCTATTCCCTGTTAACTGAAAATCTAGTGCCACATTTATGCATGACACTCTGCTGAGGTATAGTTTTGTGGTTAAGGTCAAAAGCTCCTCCCAGCTTAATCACACAGTGCATCACACTGGCAGTGCATGTGGAAGCACAGGGCACGCCGGCCCGACAGTGCACACAGACACGCACGCAAGTGAGTGCAGCTCTTCCTGTGGACTGACTCAGCATCTGGATAGCGTCTAAATTCACAATGTTTTCATTCAGATTCAAGACTGTCACAAATCAGAAGGATGTGTGTGGGTATTGAGAGTATAAAGTGAGCTATTCTAACAAGATTATTGTCTCTATCGTCTTCAGGTCTACACCTGGAGGGGCCATTCATTAGCAAAGAGAAGAAGGGTGCACACCCTGATCAATATCTGCAAACGTTCGAAAAGCACGGGTTCCAGGATTTATTGGATACATACGGCTCCCTGGACAACGTCCGAATCGTCACATTGGCTCCTGAACTCAACAGGAGTGAAGAGGTTATCAGGGAACTGGTCAGACGCGGGATCTGCGTCTCACTGGGTGAGGGGGAAACAGCTGCAGGCTGATCGTTACTTTTTTTTGTCTGTCTTTGTTTTTCTCATCACTTGTGAACAGCTGATCTTACCAGAAAGAGAGAGGAGCCTTCAATCCCAGAGCCTGGTGACTAGATGGAATCAGCAGCCACAGCTCAGTCTGCTGGAACCCTGCCCAACAGTCCATCAGCTTTACCACCCCTTTCTGCCCTCCCTGCTCCTCTATCCATCCCTCTATGCTCTCTCTCTCTCTACCTCCCTGGAAATCCTCCCTCTTGTGCTTATGTTCTCCCCCCTCTGTCATTAGTGCTGTCACTCACCTTCGCTGCTGTCTTCATTCTGCATTTAGTCTTGCCCCAGAGAAAACAGAGTTATAGACCTGAGCACCTAACATCAATAGTGAGACAAATACTAGAGCTTAAAGGATTTGATTGTTGTATTGTTAGAAAATAATTGTCTGATTGGCCAGAGTCAGCATGGATTTTTGAAGAGAAAATTATATTTGACAAACCTGTTCCAGTTTTTGGGGATAGTTTTAGCACAGTTGATAAGGGGCATCCAGTAGATGTCATGTACTTCATCTTTGGGAGTGTATCTGATAAAGGTCCATACAGGAGCTCAATTATCAAAATGAACATGAAAGGGATTGGTTGCAATAAACTATCCTGAATTGAAGATTGATTAGCAAGCAAAGAATAAAAGGGTCATTCTCAGATTGGCAGGCTGTGACCAGAGGATACCAAAAAGATCAGAGCTTAGACCGTAGCTGTTCTCAGTCTATGCTAATGATTTGGATCTGAGGGCCACTTGTAGTATTTCTAAGTTTGCAGATGATATCAAACTTGGAACGGTGAGGTGTAAGGAGAATGAAAAGAAGCTTCGATGGGAGTTAGGCTGAGTGAGTGGGCAAGTGGAATGTAAGGTGGATAAGTGTGAGATTGACCACTTTAGATGGTGAATTAAAGTTGCAGGGTATTTCTTGAATGGTGAGAGTTGGGAAGTGTGGATGTTCAATGGGGCCTGAGTGTCCTCCTTCACAAGTTATTGAAAGCAAACAGTATCAAAGCTTTTAACTGAAAGAAGATTTGAGTATAGGAGTAAAGAAGTCTTGTCACGAGGGCTTTTTTGATGCAGTGGTAATGTGCATAGTTTTGAGCCAGGAGTTCTGGGTTCACATCACACTGCTCCAGAGTTATGTCATAACATCTCTGAACAGGTCGATTAAGAAGGCTTGCTTGAGTTATATAGAACACTGATGAAACCACACCTGGACTGTGTTGTATGTTCTGTCTCTCACTCGCAGGCAGGGTGGCTAAAAAGATGTTTGGTACACTTGCCTTCATTGCTCAGTCCTTTGAGTATAGGAGTTGGGAAGTCACTTTGAAGATATACAGGGGACTAGTGAGGTTTCTTCTGTAATACAGTTTCCAGTTCTGGTCGCCCTGTTATAGGAAGGTTGTTATCAAGCTAAGAGAGGGTTCAGAAGAGATTTCCCAGGATGTTGCCAGGTATGAAAGGTTTGAGTTATAAGGAAAGGCTGGTTAGGCTGGGACTTCTTTCACTGAAGTATAAGAGTTGAGAGATGATCAATTAAAAGCTTATAAAATAATGAGAGATATAGATAGAGTTAATGGTAGATATCTTTTCCCTAGGATAGGAGATTTCAAGACTAGGGAGCACAATTTTAAGGTGAGAGGAGAGAATTAAAAAAGGCATGAGGCAGATTTTTTACACAGTTGTTCGCATGTGGAATGAACTTCTATGTAAGTGGTGGATTTCGGTACAATTACAATGTTTAAAAGACATGTGGATAGATACGTGAGTAGGGAAGGTTTGGAGGGATATGGGCCAGCAGCAGGCAGCTGGGACTAGTCTAGTTTGGGATTATATTCAGCATGGACTGGTCGGACCGAAGGGTCTGTAGCTGTGCTGTAGGACTCTAAGACACTCTCTCACGTCTCTCCCTCTTGGTTTTCTCTCCGTTCCCACCCCATTCTTCCAACAGAAACAGTCTCCTTCCCTCCCTCTTCCTTTCAGAAAAATCTCAAAAGTTAGATTTTGTGGAAGGAATTGCTTTCGATGTATCAGTTATTTTCTTGCCTGAAACCTTTGCAGGACATTCTGTCTCCAACCTGTCACAAGCCGAAGCTGCGGTGAAACAAGGAGCCACCTTTATCACCCACCTCTTCAACGCTATGCTGCCGGTGAGTACAACCCTGCCCGACTCACCACACACTGGGGGGGCTGGCTCTTCGGAAGCTCAGATTCCTCTTGCTCAGTAGGTAGCACACTTATCTCGGAATCAGCAGGCAGTTCCACTTCTGAGAATACAGCACAGGAAATCCAGTCTGATACTGGAGTGAGGGAGTGCTGCGCCGCACTGTCAGAGGGTCAGGACTGCGGGAGCGCTGCACTGTCAGAGGGTGAGGACTGAGGGAATATTTCAGATGAAACATAAATTGAGGGAGTGCCTACTTTCTTAGATGGACACACAAGAACCCACTGATATTCTGGAACATACTGGGATTATAAAAAGTGGAATACACCAATACCTTAAATTGCTCCTTGATTGAGCTTTTTCCACTCTGAGAGTAATGTAGTCGCGCTTTCACTTGTTGATGAACAAAATCTCTGACAATCCACCTGCTCGACAGAGATTGACTTTGTGGAGTGAAAAATTCAGAAAGATTTGCATTTCAATAGTGCCCTTCACCTTCCCAGCACTTTCCAAAGTGTTTCATAGTCCCTTGTGTGACATGGGAAGTGCACAACCAGCTCCATAAAGCAGCAGTGTGACAAGGGTGGCACGGTGGCTCACAGCGCCGGCATCCCAGGTTCGATTCCAGCCTAGGGCGACTGTCTGTGTGGAGTTTGCACATTCTCCCCGTGTCTGCGTGGGTTTCCTCTGGGTGCTTCGGTTTCCTCCCACAGTCCAAAGATGTGCCGGTCAGGTGAATTGGCCATGCTAAATTGCCCATAGTGATAGGTGCATTAGTCAGGGGGAAATGGGTCTGGGTGGGTTACTCTTTGGAGGGTCGGTATGGACTGGTTGGCCGAAGGGCCTGTTTCCAACTGTAGGGAATCTAATCTAATCATATAGTGCCTGAGTCACTGGGAGGAGGTCCCATGGGATGAAGTCAGCCCAGGAAGAGCATTTCTGAAAAATGTGTTGCTGGAAAAGCGCAGCAGGTCAGACAGCATCTAAGGAGAAGGAGAATCGACGTTTCGGGCATAAGCCCTTCTTCGTCGATTCTCCTGCTCCTTTGCTGCCTGACCTGCTGCGCTTTTCCAGCAACACATTTTTCAGCTCTGATCTTCAGCATCTGCAGTCCTCACTTTCACCCAGGAGGAGCATTTCACAGGGTTCATACATTTTCTAAAGTTTGGGAATGGGAGTATTTTCAACAGCTCAGAACCTGTATCAGACAGTTATAACAACCACAGTTGCCCAGGGCATGGTTCAGTCTCTTTGGTGATTTGTATTTTTAGGTGAGAGGTGAGATTTCACAACTTTATTTCTGTTCTCTCAGTTCCACCACCGCGATCCAGGAATTGTGGGCCTTCTGACTAGCAATGAGATTCCTGCTGGACAGTCCATATTCTATGGAATGATTGCTGATGGGATTCATACAAATCCTGCAGCTTTGAGGATTGCTTATCGAGCACATCCCACAGGTAAAAGGTCAAGTAGCAATTTCCCCTTCTCCATAGTCATACTCTCCCTGCATCATTAACTGACCAGGCATCTCACTCTCTCTTTGGACACTGGTGATGGAACAGGGATGATAAAGTCCATTTCAGAGCCCTGAGTCCGTCACCACCATCCATTGCCAGGTCACCAATGTTGGCATTTGAGCTTCCTCTGAAGGCCGCACTACTGCCATTTGTCAGTTGACATGTCCATCCCCTTGAGCACAATCCTTGTGGACCCCAACCCCCAGTCAAAAAGTGATGTTTTTAATTCATCTGGGTGCTTTCTGACTGTCAGTCAAATACAATCTTTCCCACATCTCCAACATTTTCATAACTAACTGAAATGTATAAAGTCCTGAAGGATCTTGACAGGGTGGATGAGGACAAGATATGGGACAATGTAGAACTAGACATCACTTTTTCAAAATACATAGCCTCACGTTTTCTCACATTATCTTCCATCGGCCAAGAGTTTGCTCACACTCAATATCCCTCTGTGGACTCTGTACCGCTGTTTGGACTAGTTTTCCCACTGTCTACCAAGTGATGCCAGGGTAGGGGCTAATCCTTGGATGTGGCCTATTTACAGGTCAGCTGCATCCCTTCCTTCTAGCACTCCTCTGAGAGGTGACCTATGGATGGTCTGTCTGCCTGTGAATACCTTTCTCGGGTCTCTGTCCTGTTGCAGGGTTGGTACTGGTGACAGATGCAATCATGGCGATGGGACTTCCAGCAGGACGACACACATTGGGGCAGCAGGTAATCGAGATTGATGGGCTACATGCCTATGTTGCAGGTGAGGAGTAGTATCGAGATTGGTGCATCTTACACTACATGGCAAATCCAAGTTGTTGTTTCATTGAAGGATACAGGGTTATCCCACAGTCAATGTAACTCAGTGAGTAACTCTCATCCTGAGTTTCAGAAGGCTAAGGGTTCAACGGCCACTCCAGAAACTAGAACACCAAAGCCGAGTGAACACTCCCATTAGAGAATACAGGGAGCGCCCCGCAGGGTCGGCGGGACAGCGCTGAGGGAGCGCCCCGCAGGGACGGCGGGACAGCGCTGAGGGAGCGCCACACTGTGACAATCCCATTTCTAAGATGAGGTTTTAAACTTGTTCAGAAGGTTTTTGCATTTGCCACTGAGCATCTGATCCACAAAGATTGTTATGTTTAAGATTTTCATTTATTCGGTTTATCTCCTGAAGGTACTTGTTCCTTGCAGATTTCAGAGATTGAAGAACATGCTTAGGGAATCAGAGCAATGAGTTAGAGCAAGGTCTTGAAACCTGAAACTGCCATTCTATGCAGAAAGATGGGCATTGGATGTGATTTCAGATGTGATATATACGATGGCATGGAGTGTGAATCTCGAAATTGGTTACAGCTGTTGATCACAAGCACAAAGGGAAATGTTTATGTGGAGTGTTGGCCAGGGATGTAATAGTATAAGCAACTCTAAATTTTGAACTTTGTCTGCACAGGGACCAAGACACTGAGTGGGAGCATTGCTACAATGGATATGTGTGTCCGACACCTCTGGCAGGTTGCAGGTAAGAAGTCACAAGGGGGTGGGCCTTTTGGGGCATCCTGATCCAACTACAGGAGACAAGCATCAACTCAACCAATGAGAGGGGTGGAAGTGTGTGGGGTGAGTTCTGAATGGGTTGGAGGTTACTGTGGAGTATAGCTGACCAGTAAATGCCTGCAGTAACTATCTTGAACCAGTGGAGGGAGACATGTCATCATTATTCTCTTGAGCTAGTGTAGGAGCTGGAACCTGATCCTGCAAATTCATTCAGTCCCAGAATCTCTGCTCTCCTCACCTCAGACACTGAAGTCCAACACTGGACTGCAAGGTCCAAGGGTCATTGCTGAGGGAACACAGTGCTATCACAGGGTCAGCGCCGAGGGAATGTCACGCGCTGTCGGAGGTTCAGCACTGAGGGAGCATTGCACTGACAAAAGGTTATTATTGGGGAGCACTGCACGGTTGATAAGTGCTGAGGATGTGCCACATTCTCAGAGGCTTGGTTGAAGAAACATTGCACTGCTGGAGGTACTTTCTTTTAGATGAGACTCTGAACAGAGGGCTCATCAACTGACCCCATGTGGACATGAGGAAAAATATTCCACAGCCATGTTAATATCCTAAGTAGTCCAAGTTAGAAAAGAGTGATAGCTATTAAATCTAAAAATTTATGCCATGATATATGGGAGGGGGGGATCAGCTGAGACTAGGAGAGAGCTATTGGACTGGTGTCGTCAATAAACTCTATACCTGAAGAAAGTCTATGACTCTTAGATCCAGAGTTTGTGTTTGACCAGCCAGGTTAGAATCTGTTAACAAGGCTCAATGCAGGAGAGTTCTGCCTGCTGTCAGGATGATTGAGTGGGATGTTTGTGACAGTTGTTGTGGTTTGACTGAACTATTTCACTCTTGTCACTAAATTCCATGGTCACCTGGGCTGGTGTTGGCAGGCTGAATGTGTTGTAAACACAGGCACCTGAGAGGAGACATTTGGTCAGTGAATAATTATTAGAATGTGGAACTTGCTTCCACAGGGAGCAGTTGAGGTAAGTAGTTTCAATCTTGGAAGTGTTTGCTGACACCAATCCGACAGTAATAAACTATGACTGCACATACTCACCCTTCTTTCCAGATGGTGCTTCACTGTATGCAATAAGAAGCCAGTTTTTAAAAATTAGGTAAAAATCTACTTTGTTTAAAATGGTTTTTCTCTTTAACAGTACATCATTTTTTTTAAAAATTACATTTGTTAAATGTTTGTCAATCTTGAAATTTAATTTGGATATTTTACCGTAGTGAACATGCACCAGGATAACAGCAGCTGATGGCCGTATGGTTGGGCTGACGAGGATTTGGTTTAATGTAGAATCCAAAATACAGCACCTCTGACAGCGCGGGGGTCCCCCGGTCCTGACCCTCAGACAGCGCAGGGGTCCCCCGGTCCTGACCCTCAGACAGCGCAGTGCTCTCCCGGTCCTGACCCTCGGGCAGAGTGCAGGATTCAATGGAAAGCTGGATAAACACGAGAGAAAGAATGTGCAAACGAGTTGAGATATAGAGGGGTGGGAGGTGTGTCATGAAGAGCTACACATTATATGTTAGACTTGACGCTGAATCCTGTGGAGAAGTCACTGCCCTGCAAAGCCCAGTAAAGAATTGGTCCTGTTTGTAGAATGGACTCTGTGATAACATGGTCTTAGTTTGTGAAAACTTACCTAGTTGAATCCTTGCTCTTTTCCTCTCAGGCTGTTCAATGGAGCATGCGCTGGAAGCTGCTTCACTTCGTCCTGCTGAGCTCCTTGGGATTTCACAGACAAAGGGAACCCTGGAGTATGGCACTGATGCAGGTAAAAGAGTGGTAGTCCCTTAGTATCTGTATAACTACGAGCTTGAGCCAGGGGGTTCAAGGCAGAATTTTGAAAGGTAGACCTTAAGACAGGTATCACAGTGAGAGTGTTTGTGACTGGAGGGGATGGATATAGAGAGGTGATGCCAGGGCGCTGGGACTACTTTGTCTGCTCTTTAATCTCTGTCTGCTGAACGGCCTGTCTCCTGAGCACATTGTATGACATGATCCTTAGAGAACCAGCAGGAATGGATTAAATCTCAAACCTCAAGACTGTGACCTGCACGAAACCTAGTTCATAGTCTGTGCACACTCTGGCTTCGCAATCCCTGTGTCATTAATACTGTTCCAGACATCACATTTCTTCAGTAAAATCCATCTCAGTCACAGTAAATGATTCTTCATCTGTTTTCTAAGCTTTTTGCCTTTAAATCTCTGGATTATCTAAAGCAGATAAAACTACTTTGGAAATGACATCAATAATCACCATAAAATGTCAGCAACAGAGGCAAGATAAAACACTTCAGCAGCACCTTCATTATCCCAGAAGGGAGATCTTAATGCCCATACAGTCAGAATGTCTGAACGACTGACCATTTCTGATGTAATATTGGTGATTGTAAAAATCAAATTAACTAAAGCTCAACTCAGCTGAAGCTTTTGAATAATTGTTGCAAAGTAATTTCTAGAAATGGTTTCCAATTGTAATCTGTTTAATACAATCTTTCTGCAAGTATGGAACTAATCAATCGTTGTCCAGATCCTGCTTCAAGCCCGCCTCATTACACCAAATGCCAGCTTTAGAGCAGTTTAGATTTTCATTTTGTGTAGATTTTATTTTTAACATGATTTAATGTCCTCCTGTGTTGGAGTTAATGTATCCACCATGAACTTTGCCAAATTCATTCTCCTGTGAACAGCTCATCACCATTTCTGTTTGAGAGAGCCCAGTTATCTCCAGTCTGTCAGTTCCAGGGACTGTAGTGGGTGCAAGCAACCCGCACCCCTTTTTCCAACACCCCGTCCTTCTCTCTTTCTCTCTCTCTTTCTCTCTCTCTCTCTCTCTCTCTCTCTTTTTCTCTCTCCCGCCCCCTCCAAATTTATAATCCTCATCTTCCAGTCCCTCCCAAAAGCCTGAAAGTCGATTTTCAGGAATTGATAGACAGGAATGGCATCACAGGAGGTGAACCAAGGGCAGAGTAATACAGCTGAAGTACAGTTCAGCCCCGACCTAATCAAGATCCAGTCTGGAAGGGCTGCATGGTCTCCTGCTCCTAATCCTTTTACACTGGCTACCTGTCACCTTCGAACATAGCCTTGTCTGATCCAACATCTCAGGAGAAACAATGACACAAACACCTCCAAAAGTGACGAATATTCCAGTTTTCATTTGATTATCCCATCTTCTCACCACATGAGCACATGCCAACATGACCATATGTGGTACAGCATTGGTAGTAACCTTTTTTTAATGAGTTCACTTTTATCGTTTACTTTTAATTGTCAGTTTTCACAGAGGGACTGACTGTATCAGATGATTCTACATCAGGGAAACTGATTCTTTATTTAAAATAAAAGTGGGTTTCAGAGCGACAGAAAACAAGGTTAATGAAAGCTCTGTCTCCCATAGAATTCATTGTTTCTTCTCTCTGATTCCTTCCTAACCTAGTTTAACCTTCACAAATCTTAATCACAATATTGTACTAAAGTTTAATTACAAACTGGACTTGTGTGATAAACTGCACCAGTTAATCCACAATGAAAGTTTCACATTTGGGGAAGATTATTCCAGTGTCAATGGGGAATACTCCATTTTAGTGGCAACTCTCTAATTCCTCTTCCCATGAGCTGCTATCTGACCTATCCCTCTTTTGGGATTTTCTCACTCGCCTCTGTCCTCAGTCAGTGCTGACTGAACAGTTCAGTCAGGATGCTATCAAATGTAAGATCAGTCTTCAGACTCCACAGACCCTATGGGTGATTAACTATTGTATCATGGACTATCCTTAACAGATGATGTGATATATACAGTCCATTTTAAGTTATCCACAACACACTCGGTAGAGATGAAAAAAAACTGTGGAGTGGGAGCAAGGAGCAAGCAACATCTAAAGTTGGAGTTGAATTTAAAAATCCTTAAATGTGAGCCATTGAGGGAAATGGGATTTCTTTTCCTCTAGACTCAACTAAATGATGAGAGAGAGGTTTTAAAGAACTGCAGTACCATGCTGCATTCACTCAGAAGGCATTATTACACAAGTGTTTTGCCGTTTAATCAGAAATCTTAATTGAAGTGCTTGTCTGAATGTGACAGTGTTTGGATATGTTTTCTTCAGAAACAATTCTGTGCTCTTTGTTCATAGCTGTTTAAATAATCTGCAAGGACCTAGAAGTCACTTATGCTATGATTCCAATCTGTGAAACAGATCTTCCCAGTTTCTAATGAGTTTGACCGAAAAGAATTTGAATTTTTTGCACCTCCATTGTGAATGAGTGTACTTCACAAATTATAAAAGCAGTGTTTGCCAGCTCCCTCTGATACATTCGCCTCAAAATCTTTACTTCCCTTTAGGACTACTCCAAACTGCCTCACTAATAATCTGTGGCATATACTATTCAAAACACTGTTAAAACTCCTGTCTTAATGATGGTTGATGAATTGATACATAAGACATTAAATGAGAAGAGACCATTCTATCTATAATTTGCTCTTTCATGCACTGCACCCTATTTCTTTAATCACCTGAAATAATGTTCTGTGGTGTCTGCCTCTCCGCCCCCAAAAAACTCAATTGCAGATAATCTATTTGACCATACCACGTACATTGTTTCTCTTTGCTTTCACCATTTGATCTGTCTGTACTCAATACTGCATCGTAGCAAACATACTGCAGTAACTCGAGATTCTTTTGACATCACCTTCCATATACACATACTCTACCACCTAGAAGGACAAGGGCAGCAGATACATAACAACGCTACCAGCTGCAAGTTCCCCTCCAAGCCATACATCTTTTTGACTTGGAAATATATGACCATTTATTTTCTGTTGCTGGGCCAAAATCTTGGAACTTGCTCTTTAACAATGTTAGTGTGCCTGCACCCCAGTGGCTACAGCAGTTTAGTGGCAACTCACCATCACTTTCTCCAGGGTAATAATTGCTAGTTGAACCAGTCCACATCCCACAAGCAAATAAAAAAAAAATATATATAATTTACATAATCTTAATCAAATCAGATATTCATAAACCCTGGATCAGATAGTAGCATTTCAACTGAAAGAAGATCATGGGTTCAAATTCCAAACCAGGATTTGAACTCAAAGGTTACATTCCCAACTGAGGGAGTGCTGTATTATTTGAGATACTATCTTCTGGCATGTGTACACGCAGAGGTGGATATGGAAGACCCACAAACACTATTTCAGAGAATGGCTGTGGATTTCTGCTTTGTGTCCTGGCTCATTTAGATTCCCCAACTGCCATCATAAAAATAGATCATATTGCTATTTGGAGGAGTTTCCCATCTGCAAATTGACTGCTACATTTCATGTATTACAATAGTGACCCTTAAATAGCCATGAAATGCCTTGGAACATTCACGGATTATGAAGGACACTACAGAAATGCAAAACCTTCTTTTCAAGTGGAATAAAAGGTTCTGTTACATCTAGAGAAGAGAATGGGTGGGAAAAGAGAATGGGTGGGCCTTGGTATAAAGTCTCATCCATCAAAAGATGGCAACTCAATTGTGCAGTATTCCTTAAATACTAAACCTCTGATAGTCAAGTACTCCCTCGGCACTGCCCCTCTGACGGTGCGGCGCTCCCTCGGCACTGCCCCTCTGACGGTGCGGCGCTCCCTCGGTGCTGACCTGGTGCTCCCTACTATGGTCCCTCTGACGGTGCGGCGCTCCTTCGGTGCTGACCTGGTGCTCCTTACTATGGTCCCTCTGACGGTGTGGCGCTCCCTCGGTGCTGACCTGGTGCTCCCTACTATGGTCCCTCTGACGGTGCGGCGCTCCTTCGGTGCTGACCTGGTGCTCCCTACTATGGTCCCTCTGACGGTGCGGCACTCCTTCACTACTGTCCCTCTGACAGTGCGGTGCGCTATCAACACACCATAGGATTGTGCACTGGGTTTTGTTGATATCTCTTGGGTGAGATTAGAACCCATGACCCTTTGATTGTGATCTCAAAGTGCTGAGCCACAGCCAGAACTGGCAAGTTGAATGAATTGAATCTGATCATTTGCTTTCATCTTTTATCCTTTTATTGTAGACCTGGTGCTGATGGATAAGGAGCTAAATGTCAAAGCAACGTACATCGCAGGAGAATGGGTGTGGAAACACTGTAAGGTTGCAAATGAGTTGGAAATGGGCAGTGAATAACATGTCGGCCCAATATGAGCAAGTGACATCTGAGACTGAGTGATCATTTCTGGCTGGCTGGATGAATAGAACATTGAACTCGTATACACTGGACACCAGGTTCACACTGCCCACAGGCACATTCACCATTCTCAACCTCTAAGGTTTTCACCCATCTGTGCATTTACCTCAACTGTGCTAAATTTTCAGCATAAAGTACCTGCCTCTGTTGATACTGACTTCTCACTTGTGTCCCTCACGATATTGGTAAAGTTCATCTGACTTTGTACTGGAAGCAGATACCACCTTGAATTATGTCAAGGCAGGGTCTAGATTCTAGATTTTAACTTGAGCATTTTCTGCCACAATGGGAGGCAAAGGTATTGCTAGGGGAGAGAATGGAACTGAGTGATGCTTTTGTAGTAACTCAACACCTGACCATACGCAACCATTTACTTCCAGTAAAGGTGGTGTCCCTGAATGAAGACACAAAATGGCTGAGATCAGAGTATTCTCAATATCAACTATTACGTTGATTTGATCATCATGTTCCCATCTACATAAGATGGTGCACATACAGCAAATTAAATGTGTTGTGGATGGGGGTAGCAGCTCATGGTGCACTTGTGCTGGAGGTTGAAGAGGCCAGCTGAGAGAAAGCTGGGGGTGTGGTAGTTCTTCCACAAGGGCTAGATTTGAAGCAGCTGTTAGGTGTCATTGTGGATTGTTGATTTTAGTGTGACAGTTATTGTTCACATCGCTGTGATCACTGATCTCTATAGCAGTGTATGAGTAATGTCGCTGTATCTCTGTCTCAAATAATGTCCTGCAACTGTGGAACTTAATGTTTCAAACCTTTGTAACACTTGCAAGCATCTTTGAAGTGGAATATTGTGGGTGTCTAACTGATCATCTGCCTCCAGCCACCTTAGCAAACAGAATATCCTCAAGTGTCCATCCGTCTTCCATCTTCTAAGCCTGCCTGAGCATGGGAAGTTGCTTCTGCTCAATGAGTGCCAATACACCAGGGAGAGTTGCCTTTGAGAGGACCATGACATATGTGTTTTGTCCTTTGTTGCCAGTGCATCTTGGCATCCAATGAAGATGGAAGTTGTTGAGCCTCCCCTCTCAACAGCTGGAAGTCATTCATATTTCACAGTTGTACGAGACACTGAGAACACAGGCCTCATTAACCAGCTCCTGATAGTAACTCGTGAGAGTTTTGAGAGTTGGCTGATGGCAGTAGCTGCTTGCCTTATGCATACAACAAGTTCAGCATAAAGAGACAGATTATCTGCCACTGTGGATCCAGTGGGACAGAATTTGCTAACCACTTTCAGCAAGATATCGTAACACCCTGTCCCATAACCATGGTTTTCTTGATGCTTACTGGAGGGAGAATAAGTTTCAGGCATGGAAGAAATAATTTAGATGATTCTTTCGAACTGTTTCCACGTCTGCACCTTGTGCAGTGTCTCCAGTGTAGAGGACCCCTTTGGACAGCTTCAGCATGAAGACTGGAGTGAAATCAGGCTCTGGTCCACGCCCTGCTTTAGTTGTTTTATTTTACCCTTGCTCCTGACCTTTGCCCTCTCTACAAATGTGGAAGGAGTTTACCTGCAAACTAGGTCAGAAGGCATGCTTTACAATCCACCAAGAAACACAGCCTGTCTTGATCGAAGAACATTGATGTTCAACCTGTCACAGCTCAGCAATGTGTTTAGCTGGAGGATCAGGCCTGAGATCTCCACCCTGCAGTTTAGATGAGGACTTTAATCCGAAAGTTCTTCATGGTTAACCAGCTGACTGAGCTCCCAGCCAAGGGCTGGATTTTCTCACAATGGAGAAAAATAATGAGCTTATCTGCTAAGACCCTCATCACATACCTTCGGTACCTGCATACTTAACTATTCCAGTTCTCACGTGGTTAACCTCCCATTTTCCACCTTCCAGATTGAAGATCATCTAGAGTTTTACCCACATCAGTTCCTGGTCCATCTCGATGTTACAAGTCTCACCTTCTTTTGAAACTTCTTCAAGGACTACACTCTGCCCCTACGTTCAATCTCTCAAATCAAAGGCATCTGATTGTCAGTTGAACAGACTCAAGTATCAAAACCAGTTAAAGTAAACCAGAGCTACCATCAGATAAGCTGCAGGAAACTGAAGATCAGAGCCTCTGTTATTTACCAGCTGGGTTGAGAAGTGTCTGGCAAGGCATTAGAGTCAGAGTAATACAGTATGGAAACAGGCACCTCAGCCCAAACTGGTGCACACTCAGCCAGTTCCAATTGCCCACATTTAGGCCATATCCCTCTAAACCCTTTCCATCCATATAACCTATCCAAATGTTTTTAAAATGTTATTATCGTACCTGCCTCAACCACTTTCTCTGGTAGCCCATTCCATATATACACCGCTCTAAATGTGAAGTAGTTAGCCCTCAGGTCCTTCTTAAATCTTTCCCCTCTCACCGTAAACCTATGCCCTCTAGTTTTCAATTTCCTATCCCTGGGGAAAAAGGCTATATGCATTCATCCTATCTGTGCCCCTCATGATTTTATACACCAGTGTTCATCCCTCATTCTCCTACATTCCAAGGAATGAAGTCCTATCCTGGCCAATCTTTCCCTATAACTCAGGCCTACTAGGCCTGGCAACATCCTCTTAAATCATCTTTGCACTCTTTCAGTTTAACTGTGTCTTTCCTTTAATGGAGTGACCAAAACTGTCCACAATACTCCAAATGCAGCCTCACCAATGACTTAGGCAACTGTAACTTATTGACCCAACTCATTTACTCAATGCCTCGACCAATGAAGGCCAGCATGCTAAATGCCACCTTCACCACCCTGCCCATCTATGACACTGCTTTCAAAGAACTATGTACTTGTACTCATAGGTCCCTCTGTTCCACAACACTCCTCAGGACCTTACCATTTACTGTATAATTTCTACCTTTGACTTCCCAACGTGCAACACCTCACACTTGTCTGTACTGAATTGCATTTGCCAATCCTCAGCCCATCTGATTCCACATCTGATCAAGATCCCTCTGTAATTTTTGATAACCTTCCTCGCTATCAATGATACCTCCTAATTTGCATCTGCAAACTTACTACTCATGCCTTGTACATTCACATTCAGATCATTTAGGTAAATAACAAAAGTCCCAGCACCGACCCCTGAGGCACACCCCTGTGACAGGCCTCTCGCCCAAGAAATGACATTCAACCATCACCCTCTGCTTCCTACCATTGAGGCAATCTCAAATCCAATTAGCTAGCTGTCCCTGGATCCCATGTGACCCTAACCTTCATGACTAGCCTTTCGTATGGGACCTTGCTAAAGTCCATACAAACAACATCCACTGCCCTACCCTTATCTATCCTCTTGGTTATCTTTTCGAAAAACTCCACAAAAGATTTGTCAGGCATGAATTCCTACACAAAATTCCATGCTGACTATCCCTAATCAGACCTTACTTATCCAAGTGTTGGTTGATCCTGTCCCTCAGTATTATCTCCAACTTTGTATCACTCATGTCTGTCTCACTGGTTTGTAGTTACCAGGCTTGTCTTTGCTAAAATGAAACATTAGCCACCGTCCAGTCTTCTGGAACTTCACCAATGGCTAAAGCTGAGGCAAAAACCTTTGCCCGGATCCCTGCTATTTCTCCCCAGCCTCCCACTTTGTCGAAGGATGGAGTTAATCAGGCCTATGGGATTTATCCAACTTAATGTGCTTTAAGGCTACAAACACCTTTTTGGTAATATGTATGTGGCCCAAAACATCCCCATTTGTTTCCCTTAGCATCCATGATTCTCTCCTCTGTAATCACTGAGGAGAAATATTTGTTAAAAATCCTCCCCATCTCCTATGGCTCTACACCTAGACAGCCATGTTGATCCTTAAGGAGACCTATTCTCTTCCTAGCCACCCTATTATTCTTAATATAGCTATAGAATCTCTTGCGATTATCTTTAACCTTTTCTGCCAGATCCATTTCAATACCGTCTTTTTGATCTTCTGATTTCCCTCTTAAGTATGCTCCTACACTTTTTATAGTCATCTAGGGATCACTTGAACCTGAAAGGTTAAACCCAAAGTATGCATTCTTTTTCCTGACCAGAGCCTCAATATCCCTCATCAGCCAGGGATCCTAAATCTGCCAGCTTTTCCCTTCACCCTAACAGGGGCATATTAGCCTTGGACTCTTGATATTACACTTTTAGAAGCCTCCCATTTTCCAGTCATTCCTTTTCCTTCAAACAGACTCACCCAATTGACCTCTGTTAGATCCTGCCTAATGGCCCCAAAATTGGTCCTGCTCCAGTTGAGCACCACAACCTGTGGACCTGTCCTATCTTTGTTCATAATTATGTTAATACTAAGAGAGTTATGGTCACTGGACCCAAAGTGCTCTCCAACTGACACTTCAGTCACTTACCTGAACTCGTTTCCTGAGAGGAGGTCCAGTGTTGCGCCCTCCCGAGTAGGGCCCTTTACATATTGATTTAGGAAACCTTCTTGGACACATTTGACAAATTCCACCCTGTCCGGGCCTTTTACACTCTGGGTGGCACAGTCAGTTGAGGGGAAATTAAAATCTCCAGCAAATACAGGTATCTGCAATCTCTCTACACATTTGCTCCTCTAGAACCCATGGCTATTTGAGAGTCTATAATACAGTCCTAACAAAGTGACTATCCCCTTCTTGTTTCTAAGTTCTAACCAAATGGCCTCATTTGATGACCCCTTTAGAATATCCTCTCTGAGCACTGTTATGTCCTGCCTTATCAAAAGGGCAACTCCTCCTCGCGCACTTCTCCTTCTGTCACGCCTGTAGCTTCTGTACCCTGGAATATTGAGCTGCCAGTCCTGCTCTTCTCTCAGCCATGTTTCAGTTATAGCTAAAATATCCCAGTCAGAGCCAATCCATGCTCTGACCTCATCTGCCTGACCATTCAGGCCTCTGTACATTGAAATAATTGAACTTTAAACTAGAGGTCTTTTCCCTCCCTTTACTGTGCCCCTAGCTATCCTGAATAGTAAACTTGCTCTCAATGGCTAATGTACTTTCCCCTGACTTCTTGATGGCCTTTATTATTATTATTATTATGATGATGTATTATTATTCAAAATTACTTGTATCTGGTCAGAGACTAGCTATGAATGCTGTCCGGTAGGGGTTGGTCAGTCAGTCAACCAATAAGCATCCTGAAGGGATCAATATGATTGGGGTACCACAGGATTTACTTGGGACAATTCCTCTTTCCTAAGCTCTCGGCCACTGTCAAGTTTCAGATTTCCAACAACTTGACCGCTCCTCAAATCCCACTGTCCTGTCTGGCATCCAGCAGGTGTCAGTCTCTACCTGTGGCTTTCTCTGAAATACAGGAAAAGAATCACAAAAGGCAACCATATTTCCAGCAACCCTATCAACATTCCTTTTAATTAAATAAATTTTCAATCAATGGTTTGCAGCTTGTGATGTTATTTCACCAATTTTGCCCTTGCCAGCTCTAGCACATTTTTTTTGTGAACTAATTTAATTTTGCAAATTGATTTTTTTTTCTCTGTGCTTTTGCTACACTGGTTTTTGGCTGGCATGATATAGACCAGGATGAGAAGGTTCAATGCTACAAAATAAATGCACTGCTGCTGACTGCCTACACGAGGTCCAGCCCCAACTGATCCTGATTCACTGAGAGATTAAATACTGCAAGGGTATTTTCCTAGTAAGTTGAAGCAGTTCTGTTTTTAGCAGCTGAGCTTAAACACCAGCCTTTGTCTCCTTTTGAGATGCACCTTTTTTTTAAAAAAAAAAACAACTACCTCCATGACCAAACGTTTGGTCTGGTGCACAATATTGCCTCCTTTTCGCTTTGTTAGTTTTTATCTGATTAGCCTGTTTGAACATCTTATACATTAAAGGTGCTATACAAACACCAAATTGATATTGCTGTGTCTGTGATATTGATTCCATTGCAAAATTGTGGCTAAAGTACAACAAATAGTAAAGGCTGTGTTATACACAAGCGTTAATATATTATAGGTATATAATTATGCATGTACACTGCAGTAAAAATGCATTGCAACTGGTGTCTTTTTTTAAAAAACAAACCATTTGATTCTTGTTTTAATCCACATTTTGATTACTGTTTTTTCCCAAAGGCATTATAAGCAGCTGCCAATGTACATAAACTTCATTTGATTGTGTTTGATAACATTTCAGGATGTAGTTAAAATAATTACATAAACTTCAGGCAACAATTAGCTTCTAACTGACCTTAGACTGCTGTGAAGGAGAAAGTGAGGACAGCATATACTGGAGATCAGAGTCAAAAAGTGTGGCGCTAGAAAATCACAGCAGGTCAGGCAGCACCCAAGGAGCAAGAGAATCAACAACCGATGAAATAGATCGGCAGGACCGCTCTGTGAAGTGCATTGGAAGCAAGGTTACCCTTCAGAGGACAGCAATCTAATTGCTGGTTCCCAAAATTGTTCTGGGAAATCCAGTGACACGAGGGAAACTAACTGAGGAACATGGTTTTATTTAACTAGTTTTCATAAAACAATTGAAAAGCACAAGTGACCAATTACATTGCAAGACTATTGGTAATGATTAAAATGTGTAATTTCACAAGTTAGGACAGTGCAGTGACATAATGTAGGGTGAACACATTTGTTATAGGTGTGTTGAAGTAAGCAATTGAAAGGAATAAACCAGCTTAACATGAGAGGAAAGATTACAAGCTAGTTATGAAGCAAAGGTTTATGAAATGTCTGAATAGAATTTGAGAATGGCAGGTGACAAAACTGAAGCAAAACAGGAGTCAGAGCACAGCTGCCAGTGTGTGTAATATGGATTGATTCATTTCCCTCCATGTCTCTTAACATATAACTTCTGATAAAATAGAGACATTACTTGAAGAAATGTTTTTTCTTAAATGAATTGGAGGGCAGCATCAGAAAGAGATAATCAGCTCTAGTTAACAGATTCTTATTGTCATTTGAAAGTCAATGTAAGAGTCTTGCTTTGCGGAACAGTTAAGCTGCAAAATGCTGTTAAAGTTGTCCATCTGGCTCTGGTAGTGATTGTATTGGTCTTGGATGTGACCTATTTTTAAATGATTGTGCATTTAATTTATTAATATTACATATAACTTATATCATTTCGCAAATAATATTGACCTGATTGTCTCAAGTTTCATAAGCAATAGCATTTTTCGGGCAACGCTGCTCTACTGTTTAGACAGGGGAACAAAAATCAGAATTAGATATAAATCCTTTGTTCCCTCAAGTCTGTCCATCAATATACTCTAGATATCAATAACCTGACACAGTTTAACAATGGAATGTACCTAATGTCCTGTATTAAAGCAAAGCACACAATTAAAAATTTTGCAAAAATCTTACACGTACCATGTTTACGATCACAAACGAACTGTTTTATGTAGACATCTCTGAAGATCAAGCCAGAACAGGTGATCAGCCCATTGTTGATCAATTGACCTCCCTTAGCTACATATTTTGAGAGACAAGCTTTTTCAAACTGTCTCCGTAAAAAGCTGTATAATCAAATCTTGTTACTATCCAGTGTCGAGCAAATGAGCAGTTTGACAACTGGCAAATATCATAAGCAAGTCATGTTTTCCGTGCCAGTTTGATCAATTAACCCATTTAAGCTTCCTTGAGTCTCCTTGGAAAAATGCTTATTTCTTTAATGAGCTTTGACATAAAACTTTAAGCATGCACTCACTATTCACCACTTAAATGTGACTCGATCAACCAAATGATATTTACACAGCACAATTCTGTGAAAATCATAAACTCAGCTGAAAAATATTCTGCATTAACTGATTTGTTGTGTGTTTAAATAGAACTTCAGCTTACCACTGTTAGTGTTACAGTTCATCCCATTACTGTTGAGTTCAACACGATGTAAAGAAACAGACATTTGTTCAGCCAACACTAACACATTAAAATGTGAATTTTCTAATCATTATCATTATCAAGTCTTATGTTTCTCCTTATCATTTCACACAACTTAATTTCATTTCAACTAACCCAATAAATTTTAGGTTAATATCTATGCCAACTCGTCCTGATATATAAAAGATCTACAATGAAGAATTTAGCAAGTGTTAAAAAGCAGCAAGCAGTATAAAATTGAGTTGAAAAAAAGTCACATGAGCAAGTCAGTATGGATATTAGAAATCTGAAATAACAGAAATTGCCAGCAGACCTGGAAAGAGAAAGAGAGGACAGTATTAATTGAGGTGAGGTCCATTTGTCCTGCTGGCCAGAAGGTCAGCAAGAAGCCTGTTACCTTTTTTAGGGAATGGCCCATCACACTCAAATGGGCAATGGCAGGCCTTGACCTGGAGAAAGGTCCTGGGTGGGGGTAATTAGAAGTCCCATCCATTGAGAGATTCCAACCAGTCAGAGGTCAGCAGGTCCAACGAATGGCAGCATCAATGGGGAGGCAGTACCAGCTGCTAGTGTGATATGCACTCAGGCCTGGTATAGTCACTAGATCCCAAACCACATGTCTAAAGACAGCATAGAGATGTACAGCATGGAAACAGACCATTCAGTCCAACTTGTCCATGCCGACCAGCTATCTTAACCTAATCTAATCACATCTGCCAGCATTTGGCCCAAATCCCTTGAAACCCTTCCTATTCATGTAACTATCCAGTTGCCTTTTAAATGCTGTAATTGTACCAGCCTCCACCACTTCCACTGGCAGCTCATTCCATATACGGATCACCCTCTATGTGAGAAAAACCTGCGCCTTAGGCTCCTTTTATATCTTTCCCCTCTCACCCTAAACCTATGCCCTCTAGTTCCGGATTCTCCCACCCCAGGGAAAAGACTTTGTCTATTTATCTTATGCATGCCACTCATGATTTTATAAACCTCTATAAGGTTTCTCCAACAATCCAGGGAAAACAGCTTCTCCCTATAGCTCAGGAGGAAGATGCAAGAAAGGGGTCACAAAGTAGGTAGGGCAGAGGAGTGGCTTTTGGTGACACCCCACCTCCCCTTCCAGATGCCATATCCTTCAGTCTGCTATGGAGTACATATAACAAAGGATCTTGGGAACCATAAGCAACCCTGAATGAGAAATTTCCCTTCATGCAAGCCCCAGTCACTGAGGAGTTAATGATGAAGTTTCCATTCAATGTGGAATTGAAATCTAGTCTCAGGAGGATAGGAGATGACAGAAGTAACAGCAGGGATGATCGTGTAGGGCAAACAAAGATAGCAATGGAACAAATAAAGAAACTGGAGGAGTTTAAATGGGAAACGTGATTAATAAATATGTTGCTCTGTTAGATATTAAAATAACATATTCCTTTGCATGTATAATTTCATCTTGATATCAATTCAATAAATATTAAATAAATATTAAATTTATAAATTATAACATTAATAGTGCAAAATAATGAGGCCAATATCCTGTTGTTCATGGGTCTGCAGGCATGGTTTCCTAGTACTTCAAGGGAATTAGTCCAGGCAGATGGAACAAGATCCCAGTTTCTCTAATGGCTGTTTAGAATCTGCAACAAAATGAGTTTGGGCTGCATTAATACAGGTCCCAGTGGACACAGGTTCACAGCTCAAGATTAAGAGAGTTTGCATTTACCCAGCACTTTCTGTCAACCAAGCCAGAGGGAAGAGATAAATTCTAAATATCATATATCTGTCTTTGGTATATCTGTCCTTCTAAGATTGTAGTAAAGCCGAGGAAGCACAGGAAGGGATTGGGAGGGATGAAGAGTCACAAACTGGACTTCAAGATAATGTTGCAAGATACATAATTGGGAACAAAGCAAAGCTTTACTGCCACTCCATTCACTCTCACTGCATGTAATTTCTGGTAATGCTATTGGTTGCATTGTCCAGAGTGCTCTTTGTCAATGCCTTTGGTTCATTGATTATTCCTCATGGTACTTTTGGCCATTCTTGTGTTGTTCATTATATTCAGAGAATCCAGTTGCAATCTGCATCTTGCCAAGAGGAGGATACTTTTTGACACCCACCCCTTACCAGCCCACATATTGATTACAGTTGTATTAAATGATATGAAGAAAGTGTTTTGAATCCTATGTCTACACTTAAAAAGAAATTCAAGAAACAACTGTCTGGGACAGATGGAAGACTAGTAATAATGACATTTAAAAGGGGAATCTCAGTATTCTAATCACAAACTGACCAAATTATAGAATGGCTAGAAGCAGCATCAGAATATATCCATTCCTCATTTAGCAATTTTCATTTGGTATCTGCCATGGCTCAGTAATGTTTTTGCCTCGAGACAGAAGACTATGAATCAAGTCCCGCTCTAGAGACTTGAGCAGAAAGTCTAAGTTGACACTCCAGCTCAATATTGAGGAGGTTTTGGACTGTCGAAGGTTTTGTCTCTTGAATGATACTTTAAACTGAAATCTCAGTGGCCTTCTCATTTCAATGTAACATGCACCGACACTGTTTGAAGAAACCAGGGAGCTATTCCTGGAACCTGTTTAATACATATCCTTCGATCAATACTGACAACAAATTGTCTCGTCCCCCAGCGCAGTTTGTATAAGCTTCCCTGGTCTAAATTGGATAGTGTGTTTCCTGCATTACACTTCAAAATGCTTCACTGACTGTAAAGTGTTTTGGGATGACATGAAGTTGTGAAAAGCACCATAGAAACAGAAGTTCCTTCTTCATGCTGGCTACATGGTGGCATGTTACTTTCACAGCTCTCTATTTTCACTCCAGTAATTCCCATACTGTGCAGAATTAAGCCCATTAAATAATTCTTTCCTTCTTATCATTACTGATTTGTTTTTATTTGTACTGAAACACAACGTAGCTTCAAAATTACTTTGGTACAATTTAATGATAACATATTGACCTTGAATATTTTAGTACGTGGAAACTATCATTACTATTCAGTACGACAATAAGTCACCAAATATAATCATAGTGAGCTTCATCACCCATCCATACGCAAAAAGATAATTCAGTCACATCGACAAAATTGTTGGCTGTCAGGCATAGTTCCACTGTTTTATCCTGCTGCATTAAAGAATAAGTTACTTTTAGTTGTATTACATTTTTAAATATCAGTAATTTTAAAAAATTAACTTTGATTTTTTAAAATGTTTGTACTCATTGAGATACTTTGCATTTCAGAAAATATTCCCTATGCAGGCAGAGCACAAGTTTGAGATGGGATATTTGTGATAGAAAACTAACACTGTAGCCAAAGTGTTCCCTGGCTTGCCATAGTTAGGAGGTGGAGGCTTCACAAATATCCAGCACAGCAGGGCAAAAGACCAAAATAAAACAAACAAATACAGATGCTGGAGATCTGAAACAAACAAGAACTCAGCTGGAGAAACTCAGCAAGTTTGGCAACATCAGTGGGGAGAAAATTATTACCGTTCAGGTCCAGTGACTGGTCTTTAGAACACAGTCCATTCAGAATTGCAAAAGACCAGACTGAAGCATTTGCATCCGTCAGTAGCCAGGAGGGCTGAGTGGATGATCCATCATGGCATCCACCTGAGGTCCCCAGCATCATAAATACTAATCTTGAAACATCCGACTCACTTACACGATATCAGAAAACAGCTGAAGGCACGGGATACTGCAAAGACCATGAGCCTGACAACCTTTCACTAATGGTACTGAAGACTTGTGCTCCAGAATTAGCCA
The DNA here is from genome assembly GCF_004010195.1 of Chiloscyllium plagiosum. NCBI lineage: Eukaryota > Metazoa > Chordata > Chondrichthyes > Orectolobiformes > Hemiscylliidae > Chiloscyllium > Chiloscyllium plagiosum. The sequence continues at coordinate 20,761,411 of NC_057730.1, forward strand.
CACCCTTAACCAATCTGTTCCAGTACAGCTAACATTGAAACCTATCCACAATGTGGAACATCTTAGCAAGCCAAGTATTGCCCTTTGAGGCTACTCTAGATATCAGCCAAGTAATGGAAGGGTTCATTCAAATAGTATTTGCAAAATCCTGCTCACAGTTGTTCAGTTTGGGTTCTGCCAGGGCCACTTATTTCCTTGCCTTATTACAGACTTGCTCCAAAGATGGGCAAAAGACAGAAATCCAGAAGTGAGGTGAGAGTGCCAGTCCTTATCATCAAGGCAATATTTAATCAAATGTGTCATTAAGTAGCCTCACAAAATGAGACAACAGTATTCAGGGAACTCTCTCGTGTTGGAGTCAAACCAAGCACAAAGGAATATATTGTGATTGTTGGAGATCAATCATCTCAGTCTCAGGACATCACTGCGGGAATTGCACAAGGTTATGTCCTAGACCTAGTTGCTTCATCAATTGACTTCCCTGCATCATAGTGTCAGAAGTTGGGGATCTTCATTGATGATGCATAAGATTCAACATCATTCCTCAGAGACTGAAGCGATCCATATACAGCAAAACCTGACCAATGCACAGACTTGGACTGATAAGTGGTAATTAACACTTGCACCATACAAGTACCTGGCAATGGCCACTGTCAGCAATCAATAATCTAACTATTGTCCTTTGATGTTCAATTGTATTATTATCATTGATTCCTCCACTAACAACATCCTGGGGGTTACCATGAACCAGAAATTGTAATAGATTAACTATATAAATATTGTGGCTACAACCACAGGAGGGGCTAGGAATTCTGCAACAAGTATCTCACCTCCTGTTTCCCCACTGTCTGTCCATCATCTACAAGTCAGGAGTGTAATGGAATACTTTCCATTTGCCTGGACAAATACAGCTCCAACAATGTCCAAGAAGCTTGACACCATAAAGGACAAAGCAGCTTGCTTGATTGGCACCCTTTCACCACCTTTTACATCCACCTCCTTCACTACTGATGCAAAGTGGCAGCAGTGTGTGCTATCTACAAGATGCACTGCAGGAACTCACCTTGCTTTCTTCAATTACACCTTCCAAGTCCATGATCTCTACCATTTAGAAGGACAAGAGTTGTAGATGCATGGGAATATCATCGCCAACAGGTTTACCTCCAAGTCACTCCAAGATTTGGAACTATATTTCAGTTCTTTCAGTGATGCAGGGTTAAAATCCTCGAACTTCCTTCCTAACAGAACTGTGGATATACTTACACCCCAAGACCTGCATGGTTCAAGAAGGCAGTTCATCATGATCTTCCCAAAGAAAATTGGGGATGGTCAATGTGCTGATCTAACTAGTGATGCACACATAAACTGTATGGTGCTCTCTTCATATGGTGTCAGAGTGGAGCTGAGATTCTGTGCTGGAGAGCTGTATAGGAGCACAGCTACTAAAAGAGGAACACAGGAATCTTCTTGAACCTGGTACAAGATACTAAAAAAAAAGGAAGTCACAACTAAAACCTTGTGTAAGCCAAAATAGTTGTACAGTTAGAAGGAAGCTCAAAATGATGGTACAGATGACCACTGGAAAGATATCAACCAAAGACTAATCACAACAATTTGATGGGTAATAAATAGTTTGTGACTACTTGAATGATGATTGCTTGAAGAGAATATCAAGGCAACATGAAGTGTCAGATCGACACCAGTGTGTCATACAACATCACAGACCTATGCAAAATGAAATGAAATGAAAAAATTTCACAAATGAAATCCTTGCAGGTAAAGTTGAGGCTCTATGATGGCACCACACTTGTGATGAGAGGATAAATTATTCTCAGAACCACTGATGACAGATGACTTCTCAGACATACCATAGATGAAATTGGTGAAAGATGTTTTCCAACTTGTCACTGCAGACTACCTGTACTAGGATGTAGACCAGATCACTTCAATCACTACCAATAAGATTGTCAAATGCCTGAAAGTGTGCTTTGTTGTTATGCTGTTCCAGACGTTATGATGAGCAACAATGACTCTCAGTTCACAAGAAGAAGGATTTAGTCAATTCATAAAGGATTGGGAAATTCAACACCACACATCATCTCCACATCAATTCCACTCAAATGGAAAGGCTGAGTCAGCAGTGAAAATTGTCAAAGGAATCATAAAGAAATCAAAGAGCATAGATGCATGTAAGGCACTCTTAAGCGGAGAAACACACCTATTGAACAAATGAAAAGTAATCCAGACCAAAGACCATTGTACTGCTGCAACCAAACTACTCTTCGAACAGCAAACTAGCTCCTGAAGCCAGAAGCAGCAACAGGCATTCATGACAATCAAGGCAAAGCAGCAGAAAGCTAACTCTCAACTTGAAATGACTTCCAAACTTCTGCTGTTGTCCAACATTACAGAGCTAGTCAAAGTATAAACCTTCGATGCTTTCAATGAGAGTCAGCCCATGCAATGACTTGGGGCCTGCATAGAGCAGTTGTTACCTTGATCCTATGCAGTGGAAGTGAATGACCAAATATACCACCATAACTGCAGGCACATAACATACCTGTTCCCCAGGTGCAGGTGGCCAATTAGGAAGATGTAAATTCACTATCTGCACAGACCACAGACCAACCATCACTTTCAAAGGTCCAGCACCTGAACAAGAAATGGAACAACAACGGGTACAGTGGAAACAATGAGTGACATGGGAACAATACACTCATGGAAGGAAGAGAGAAGCATAAAAACATGGATAAAAAGTCATTCAACCCTTCGAGCCTGCTTCACCATTCATTGCAATCATGGATTATTATCCAACGCAATAGTCTGTTCCTGCTTTTCCCCAAATCCTTGGATCATTTTAATCTCTCAAGTGCTTTATTCAACTTTTTTTTGGAAACATCATTCAGATGAACAGCCAACAATCCATACCATTAAGAGACTGAAACAATTTAAAGACTCTGTATGCAATGCATGTGGGGAGACTGATGAGAATACTGAACTGCTAATGCTTGAGAACAATTGTATGTATCATAGGAATCTTGGGTAACTCACAATGCAAACGTAAATGATTGTAATGAAGTCAGCCAGGTAGACCTCATAGAATATCAGTTCACTAATTTGGGACTGTTAATCTGGTCCTATCAGAAAGCCCTGGCTGACAGATAAAAAGAGGAGTTTTCCTGTGAATTGAATGTTTTCAGGCAACCTACTTGAGCTGATGCTAGATACAAAAGCATGATCACAAGGTGGTTTTTCTATCTTGCCACTAAGTAGTTTTTAGGGGAAGTGAAGCCCTTCAGTGTGAATGAACTGCCTCCTAACCCTCTTGTATCATATGTTCCACTTAGTCTGTAGGATGTGAAAATTGGAAAAAAGCCACTAATATCTAATGTTGCAAATGCAGCAACATCAACTGTCAAGTACCTCAAATTATCTTATTTAAAGAGCAAAATAGCACGGGCCATAAATGTTACTGCTTATTTGTGCTGTGATCAGTGGAATGCAATTAGAATACTTTTTTAAATTAAGCAAAGATGCCTTGAACATATGATTCTTCTGTCAATTGAACTGGATAAATTATTTAGCATGTACAGCATAAAGCCTACATTCCTGTAGGCATGTGTATATATGCCATAAGATATCAAACTGCTTAGCTCTGGTTATGAAAACCATTTCAAAACAACTTTCATTTGTGTAGTTTTTATGTTGTCACTTTTTTAAACTTGTAAAGCCAATAAAGTTTAATACAAGTATGAAAAAAAAAGGAGTTTGAATAAAGATTCATGCGCTTTGTGTCTCTCACTGTGTCTCACACCTGCACACACACACCATGGGCTACCGCACTTAGGTGGTAGTGTGGGGGTTAAAAAAAAAGAAAAAGGAAAAAAAAAATAAGCAGGGGATTAAAATAAGCACTACCGCAGTTAGGTGATAGTATGGGGGAAAAAAAAGAGTTTGAATAAAGATTCATACACTTTGTGTCTCTCACTGTGTCACACCTGCACACACACACCATGGGTGCTGGGGGAAAAAAAATAAGCACTACTGCACTTAGGTGGTAGTGCGGGGGTTAAATTTTTATATAAAAAAAGAAGAAAAAAAAGAAAAAACAAAATATAACCAGATTAGAAGAGGTGGGCGCCGCAGGGAGTGGAGTGCATTATTTCTCCCTCCAACTCTGAAAAAAAAATAAACAGAAGGTAAAAAAAAAGGAGTTTGAATAAAGATTCATGCATTTTGTGTCTCTCACTGTGTCTCACACCTGCACACACACACCATGGGTGCTGGGGGGAAAATAAGCACTACCGCACTTAGGTGGTAGTGTGGGAAAGAAAGAAAAATAAATAAATAAACAGAAGTGTCATTTTCAGGGAAAAAAAGAGGAGTTTGAATAAAGATCCATGCACTTTGTGTCTCTCACTGTGTCTCACACCTGCACACACACACACCATGGGTGCTGGGGGGAAAATAAGCACTACCGCAGTTAGGCAGTAGTGTGGGGGTTAAAACAAAAAAGAATAAACAGGAGAAAAAACAGGAGATTTCACACAGCATTAAAAAAAAAGAAGGAAAAAGAGGAGTGTCCTCTACGCGGGAGTCCTTCCCCTTTCTTCGGGGATCTGGGGTGGAGGGTGCTGCACGCAGCAGTCCCCTGCAACCGCAGATTGCGGTGGTTCACGGGCTCCCAGCCCAACTGCTTGTTCTGTGGCGCTGTGGGGTCCGTGGACCACGTGTATATTGGGTGTGGGCGTTTGCACTCCCTTTTTGATTTTCTGAAAAACCTTCTCCTCTGTTTTTGGCTGCACTTCAGTCCCACGCTCCTGATCTTTGGGCACCCGGTACGGAGGAGGGAGGGCAGGTCTGAAGATCTCCTCGTGGTTCTGCTCCTGGGCCTGGCCAAACTGGCCATCAACAGGTCCAGGCAGCGGGCCGTGGAGGGGGTCGTTAGGGCCGACTGCCTGCCCCTCTTCCGCGGTTACGTTAGAGCCTGGGTGTCCTTGGAGAAGGAGCACGCTGTGTCCACCAACACCCTAGAGTTGTTCAGGGAGAGGTGGGTGCCGCAGGGAGTGGAGTGCATTATTTCCCCCTCCAACTCTATTTTGATTTAGTCCCACCCCTCCCCTTCACTGTTTTGATCACACAGCACTGCCCTTTGTGAAGGGCACTGCTTGTCACTGGCCACTCGGGTGTTTCATTTCTTCCTGGTGGTGGAAACCGAATAAAGATTTGTGCACCTTGTGTCTTTCACTGTGTTTCACACCTGCACACACACAACATGAGTGCTGGGGAAAGAATAAGCACTTCTGCAGTTAGGTGGTAGTCTGGGGGTTAAATTTTTAAAAAACAGGAGTGCCAGACATTCAAGAAAAAAAAACAGGAGTGTCAAAACTCCTGTTCACTCAGAGTTGGCTTTGAGGGAACTGGATGAGTGTCAAGGACCCTCCACATGTAAATAAATGGTGACCTTGGAGATGGGATACTGGCCTCTGTGGAGTTATTTTACAAACAATACTTTTTTTGTATTAAAAAAGGTTATTTTTGTACAGACTTGCAATACAATACTAATGTGCCTTCTGGCTTGCTGTAGTGAAGTGACCTCTATCATGAGGCATTGACTGGAGACATCCATCTTAGTGTCAGAACAATAAAGATATAGCAGAAGCCTGACTGTTTGCACTGCCAGCTTCCAATGCAGGATAAAGAGCTCTACATTTTCCATCAAAAACCCCTAGGGCAGCTTAGATTATACACCGCAAATCTCCCTCTGCACAGTTCTCAAACACTCCCAAGGTAAGTACATCACTAGTTAGAAACAGAGTAACGTTCTCTCTCAGCAATGCGCTGACATGTCAACCTCGATTTTGTTGAAGTCATTGGAGTGGGATTTAATTCCATTACCTTTAACTCAGAGGCAAGGATGTTACGTGCTGGGCCATGCTGACACATTAAGTGAATCATGTCCTATAAATGAAAATGCAGTGTGTTAAATGACTTCCAGGCACATTCCAATTCTCGTCATAGACTCTTGTTGATTATGTTTGATTTGGTTGTGATTGGATCTATCAGTGGAACAGACTGTGACAGAAGATTTGTCAATTGCTAGTTTTATTTATAGTTTATTGGAATCTTGACCCAGATACAGCATTTCTTGTAAGTCTTTGTATTTACTGGGATTCAGTAGTAACATTACAGGATAACAATTATGCAAAGGGTTAAAAGGAAAAGGTTTTGTGACATTTCTCAATTGATTCCAAAAATAAGGTCTCAAAGGTTGTAACACCAAATAAAACAGCCAGGCCATCGCGAGGCTTCTTCTGCAGGGATACATCTGGCTCTGCAAAGTGTACAGTTCAGTCTCTTTATTACAGTGTCTGCCCATTTTATTTTCAATTTCTCAATATATTTCTTCCTGAGTTTCAATAAGCCTGCCAGTGCCCAGCCTGTGGCACCTCTTAAATGTCAGCAATAACCATGTTTCATCATTTAAATAAATGTATATCAAGCATTTCAAAATATTTTTAAAATGTGATCAATTGAAATTTTAGCAAGACTCGCTAAGTCATTCAGGCCAGGAACTTCTTAGTTGCAATTCCTGTGGCTGCATTGATCTTGACTGGCGAAGCAATGAGGATACTGAGGGAGAGGACATCCTTTCCTAGTCGCTATCCAGGGATTCCCACTGAAAGCTGCTCTGTGGACAATGGAGGAGGACTGGATTTCAAATGGTGAAATAGACTAGAATACACATCTTCTTAACTCAGCTGTAAATGTTGGGACATAGGTTTATCACGTACGCATGACTACATACGTTTACATTGTACGTACGTACATGTACATACACAGACATATTGCATAGTTACCAGGCAATGCATTTATATGCAGCACACACATACATGCTCTTTTGCTCACATTATACATGTTCACACACATACACAAGCGCGCACGTACACACACTGATTTCTCTTCCCTAGCCCAAGAGCAATGAAACCAATTGCATTGTCCTCACCATTTTCCAGCTGAGAGTCAAAACGACATTGTAGGCAGCAGCCTGTGGGGAACGAGCATTGAGAATGTTGATCCAATCATACTAATAAACCAGAATGAGCTCTCACAATCGTCTGCATATCACATAACTTGGTTATAAATTATTCCTAACAATAATCTCCCTCCTCTGAAAATGCAGCCAAGTGCTCAATATTTACTGCGCTCAGACTGCTGTGGAGCACATAGACCTCTGTATAGCTTTTATTCGCTCTTGTAATTCGGCTTAATTGCAAATAGATATTTTCCAAATTACTGCAAGTAGAAAATACAGTGCTTAAACTTCCAAGACTACGAAATATACATTGGTCAGGATACAGCTGCACAGACCGTTATTAGCATATTAACATAATAAGTATCTGCATCATCTATTTTCTTTAAGCAATGGCCTTGTTTGTAACTCGCTTGGAACATCCTGATGTGTTTTGAGTTCCTAAAGAGTCATAGATTTTCTGGCATGTATTCCCGCCATTACATCAGCATCTACACTTCAAAAATCATTACATAGGTTGGAAAGGCGCTATAAAAATGCGAGGGGCTTTTTAAACCTTATTCAACCTTTTTTTAAAAACCTTCGCCCTTCAAAGCATTCCGAGATACTTATAAAAGTGGTTGCTAGGGGTGATTCCGCAATCTCAGAGGAGGAGATGTTCACAGAGAGTGAAGGTCAGAGACAATTCTCCAATCTGCAATCCCCACTGAGAAAATGTGGGGTCTTTGTTGGTGTGACAATGCAAGTCTCTGCTTCCGTCTTATTACTGACTTTTACAGATCAGTGACTCGCACTTTCCAACCCGGTAAATAAGGACAAGCCAGGTGCTGTGGTCCTTGTCACAGAATAACGCCAAGTCAAGCAGAAGAGAAGCGATGGCATGCTACACGCTCACATTTAAATAGGACTGAGGGGAAAGATTGTAAGCTAGTTCACTGAAGCAGAAACATGTTAGATTGTGGTAATCAGGACAGTGAATCAGAGGTACAGACGTTATTTCTGAGGTCAGGATTTCTGCTCCAATACTGTTGGGTACTATCATTGTAACTGTGGATCACACACCAGACCCAATGCTTTACATAGTCACAGTATCAGTTGTCCTTAGCAATCTACACATTCTGTTTATGACGGTATTCCAATTCTGCATTTATAGTTTTTTTTTCCCCCCATAAAAATCATTCCTATATTTATTCACATGTAACCCGAAACGTTGAAAATGTGTATTGCATAGGGTCTGGCTGACAAGGCTGTAATTATATTTTGATCGCATTTCCATTAAAGTGTCAGTACTGAACCCAGCACGCAGCCAACTCAGCAAATCAACAACCAAAACATTTGGGAGATCATCAGGAAGGGAGTGTGCAGTTTGTTAACTGACATCTGAAAGGTCGCTGTGCCGATGAGTGGGAGGCAGAGAGCAAATGCCAGCCCCTCACCTCTGCTCAAATTCAGTCTGATGGGAACGTATATCTCCTTAGGGTGCTGACTGTTAAGAGTTTCTCGTTTCAACTGGCTCTGGAAGACTCAGCACAAAACTCTCCCTGGTTTATAACAGAGACTTAATTCACAAGCAATGACATCAAAACTCACTCCATGGTTATTAGATTCTCAAGTGGGAGGGAGTCACTGCAAGAACTGGGCACACACTCATCCTTGTCATTCATTACACTGTTTTAGATTAATGATTTATCAAACATCAAAAATATTTCATTCCTCAGTCTTGTCTGCATCCTACACACACTGCATTTTTAAAACTGAAGTTTGCCCTCAACCAATATGCAATTGTTAATTTATTTGTTTTTATTGAGGTGAGGTAAGAGTGACTCAGTCATACCTAGCATAAAGGAACATGGTCTACACCTCTATTCATGCTATCAAAGTGCATAACCTCACACTTTCTCACATTGTATTTCATCTACCACTTCTTTGCCTACACTCAAGGCCAGTCCTAGTATTTCTGTAGCCTCCTATCTTCCTCAACATTACCTGTTTCTCCAACTATCTTTGTGCCATCTATAAACTTAACAATGTTTCATCCCCTTCATCCAGATTGCTAATGTATAATGTGAAAAGTTGTGATGCGACCATAGACCTCTGTGAAACTCCATTAGTCACCAGCTGCCATCCTGAAAAAGTCCCCTTTATCCCTTTCTCTGCCTTCTGCCAATCCTCTTTCCATGCCAATACTTTGCCCATTTTGCCCTGGGCTCTTGTTTTATTTAGCAGCCTCCTGTGTGACACCTTGTCAAAGGCTTTCTGGAAATCCAAATAGACCATGTTTATTGGCTCTCCTTTGTCTAATTTGCTCATTATCTCCTCAAATTCTAACAGATTTGTCTGGTATGACCTCCCTTTGACAAAGCTGTGATGACTCCACACTATTTTGCCATGCACTTCCAAGTAGTCTGCAATCCCGTCCTTAATAATGGACTCTAAAATCTTACTAATGACCGAGGTCAGACTAGCCAGATTCTAGTTTCCTGTTTTCTATCTCCCTGTGTTCTTAAGCAGGGTGTGACATTAGCCATTTTCCTGTTCTCAGGACCCTCCCTAACCCCAATCATTCCTGAAAAATCATGACCAATGCCTTTATAATCTCCTCAGCTATCTCCTTCAGAACTCTGGGGTGTAGTCCATTCGGTCTACCTTCCAACTTTTCAGTTTCGCCTGCACCTCCTTAAAGATGGCTACTATATATTCATTTCTGCCCCCTGACTGTCTTGAAGTTCTGGTATGCTGCTGGTGTCTTCCACTGTGAAAACCGATGAAAACATCTATTCAATTCCTCTCCTATTTCTTTGTCCTCCATCTACAAGGCATAAATCAGGAGTGTGATGGAATACTCCCCAATTACTTGAATGGGTGCAGCTCTAACAACACTCACAAAGCCTAGGACAAAACAACCCACTTGACTGGCAAACCACCATCACCTTCAACATTCATTCCGATACTACCCTACATACACTGACAGCAGTGTATACCAACTACCAGATGTACCAAGGCTCTTTCAACAGTACCTTTCAAATCTATGATCTAGAAGGTCAAGGCTGGCAGATAAATGGGTGTGTCCTCTAGGCCACACATCAGCCATCGTTTCACCGTTCCTGGATCAAAATTTTGGAATTCCATTCCCACAGTAGTTGCTGTGTGCCTGCACCACATGGATTGCAGCATTTCAATAAGGTGGCTCCACCACCTTCTCCAGAACAATTGAGGATGGCCATTAAATATTGGTCGAATCAGTAATGTGTCTTTGACAATGGAAGGGTATTTTGGACCATGTCAGTCGTGAACTATTCTACTTCTTGTTATGAGATATGCCTTTAAGAAGTTAAAAATCACACAACACCAGGTTATAGTCCAACAGATTTATTTGGAAGCACTAACTTTCAAAGTGCTGCTCCTTCATCAGGTGGTTATGGAGTATAAGATCATAGGACACAATTTATAGCAAAAGTTTACAGTGTGATGTAACTGAAATTATATATTGAAAAAGACCTGAATTGTTTGTTAAGTCTCTCATCTTTTAGAATGGGCATGTTGGTTTCAGTTTTATCATTTGTAAATTCCAGAAGTTTCTTAAAGTTACATTCTCAAGTGAATTTTAACAGTAGGTGCCATGTTGGCTCAGATAATGCATTGAAGGTGCGAGGTGCCCTTTGTTAGGCTGTCTGTGCCCCAATGTTCAGACTGATTCTAATCTACAAAAGGGATTTACAGAATCTTACATGGATACATGCAGTTTCTGAGCAAAATAAAATTCTGCAAGTACAAATTCACCCCACAAACTAATGTGTGTGTGTGCATGAGAGAATGTGTGTATGTGTATGTATATGAATGTAAAGGGGTAAAAGTCTGCGAGAGGGTGTGTATGTGAAAGTTGGAGTGTATGTGTGAGTATATGAGTGCTCAAAAACTGCATGAATCCATGTAAGATTCTGTAAGTCCCTTTTGTAGATTAGAATCAGTCTGAACATTAGGGCACAAACACCAGCACCTCCAAATCATGCCTTTAAGAAGGGCTTGTTCTGTCATGTTTCTTTTGAAAGCAAGTGTTGTAAACTTGAAGCTGAGCTAACTGTTCTGGGCTCAGCAATGTAGCTAGTTTTGTTTTTTTCGAATTGGAATAATAGAGGTAGCATGGATGGGTGAGGTCAAGTTCCCACAGAACTAGGATTTTAGTTTAGGTTTCAGTAGCTGTTGGGGTTTGGAAACTGCTATACATCTTTTTCTCCGGGACTGGAGAATCGCATGTGAGACAACCTATTTTATTGAATTTGCCTTTGCCAAGGGCGTGTTTATGGGATGTTACTATTGTGGAATCGTTGCTGTTTGGTAGCAAACTAATGTAATATTATGTCAAGTTTTCCAATAGAATTAAGTTCAGCCAGAACACAACACCATTAAAAGTAAGAAAAAGTTAGGGTCTAGATTATCTTTATAATACATTTTGAGGGGGTTTGGTCTGGTTCATAACATTGTTGAAATTCGAGACTTTGAACACGCCTGGGACATTCTAACTCAGCAGCTACTCTTCACCGCAATCCTGCCCCAAGGCTTTCTCACTGATCCCTCAACCCTAGTACCTGCAGAGATTGGCTTGAACTCCATGTCAACTTCTGTCATGGAGAAGAGCCCATGAGACTTGTCATACAAGATAGAACACCTTTGTCAAGTAACTTGTATCTCAGTGTACTTGTCTATTAGGATCTATACATTTTTAAAATAACTTTTTATTCCTGTTCCTTTTTCAGTTTGCAGAGTTACAGTCAATGAGATCGTTGCACTTTACCCATTGTACACACAATTTCAGTCTAATTGTAATAAAAGATAAAAGATCAATTTGTAAAACAAACCTCTAAAATAAGAGTGACTTGTGTATTCTGTCAAAAAGAAACTGTCTTTGTTTGATGTGCATTCTTGCATGTTACATATACAGGCATAAAATATTCACACATACACTAAAGGCAGGTTCAGGGAAAAAATAAATCACTGTGGTTGAATTTAATAAAGTTGGTGATTATAACAACACCATTATATGATACAACACAAGTCCAATCAATCTCAGCTCTGAAGATATTTCTGAGTCTGTGCACAACCAACCAACAGTGCTTTTCACTGACTTAAATTATGTAGTAATGAGGTCAGACACTGTCACCTCAATAGCAGCAGATTTGTTAACTGGAGATCTAGGTGAAGCGTCTGACAACCCATCACATCTTATTTGATCTGAACTCTCCTATTGCTCACCAGTTAAAAGGCAGAGTCTCTGAATTTTTCATAATATCTTCATACTGTCCCTGGCTGATGCATACAACATGGGACCATCATTAATTCCATCTGTTCCCATAACCTGTCACAGGCTGAATCATCTTCAGTTGCTAAAATATTTGAACAGCCCGAGGGATCTTCCCGTTTCTCCTCAGTTGTCATTTTGTTTCTCCTTTTTTTTCTCTGTGACTGAACTAATTCGAAGCAATGAAGGTGGAGATTGTGTTTCTGATTTTTCTGTCAGAAGAACAGGATAAGACAGACTCCCTTGCAGCAAGTGAATGCAGCATCTGACTACAGGAGGGCAACTGTGCTTATGAGCATCACCATATACGGATGAATTTGACCTGAATAGGTGAAGCTTGTACGGGGTTCTTCTGTAACATGCTACACAGCAGAGTGCTGATTGGTTGGCAAGTGGATTCTGATTGGCAGAGATATTGCAATAGAGAATGTCCCAGTTAATGATAACTTAACAGTTAACTGCTGTGCTTTGGCTAAATTTAAAACCAGGCAGGTTGACTCTGATAGATCAAGACATTGCCCTGAGGAATTAGCCACAGAATGGTTGTTACCTACTGGTTGAGTGTAAACAGTCACACTGTGTGTACACATGGTTTTTCTGTTTGCAATATACATCCAGTACACAGTAATGAGCCACTTTATGATACTCAATTCCTTTTTAACAAGCTTTTTCAGCAAAACTTAAGTTCTGTATTATGAAATAACTTAACAATTTACTGTAGTGAAGTTCAGAATTTCTTTATCAAGGCTAGCTTAGATACGTAAAGTGACACAGTGAATACTACATCAGACAAAACTGTTTCCCTGTTACTTATGCTGATTATTGCCATTGCTGAGTGTTGGTCCTTTGCATATTCAACATTTAATAATCAGGCATTATATTCTTGGAACCAATCAAGTTCTCAAGAAGGCAAAACTGTTTGTCCAGTTCACCGTAGGCCCAGAGATCTAATCTGCCTGAGTTATTGAATTTGATTCTATTGCTAGATCCCCTCATGTTCAAGGGGCTACAAAGTACACATATGTGAGGCTCTGAGCTCCCTGACATCATTGAGCCAGATTGCTCAATAGGAAGGGATTTCACCCTGTCAATATCCAAATCATTTATGACCACAAGCAACAATATTTGATGGTCTGCAAACACTATTAGATGGAGCTGCCATGGTGCTTACATTCTGCAAAATTCCTCAGTCAGCAATGTTCACTGTCTCTACATCATGTGCAAGATTGGCTCAGGGATGACAAGGTGACAACTGCTAGTCACCCTGGTGTGAAATCCCAGACTTCTGAACAGCAATACAGTGCAAGCCATGCATCCGCCAGGGCCAGCATTGAACAAACCATTGGAATACTGAAGATGCACTTTTGTTGTCTGGACCATTTAGGAGGAGCACACCAGTACTCACTGGAAAGTGCCTAATGGATAGTGATTATTTCTGTCCCTTGCACATCCTAAGTCAATAACAGGGTGACAATTTAGCAGAAGAGGGGATGGGCTAGACACATGTCTCCTCAAATGAGGAAGGAGAGTCTGGTGGAGATGTTGATGGGTGCAAAGCTGATGATGCTCCAGCAGAAGAAACCAAGGCAGTAGAAGGACATGGCTCAAAGACCTGAACAAACCTAGTAGTTTCCAGATTTAAGACCAACTTGTATGGACATTCAAAGCTAGGATTCTGGATTAGTGGTGCTGGAAGAGCACAGCAGTTCAGGCAGCATCCGGGGAGCAGTAAAATCGATGTTTCGGGCAAAAGCCCTTCATCAGCACAGCAGTTCAGGCAGCAACCGAGGAGCAGTAAAATTGACGTTTCGGGCAAAAGCCCTTCATCAGGAATAAAGCCTGATGAAGGGCTTTCGCCCGAAACGTCGATTTTACTGCTCCTCGGTTGCTGCCTGAACTGCTGTGCTCTTCCAGCACCACAAATCCAGAATCTGGTTTCCAGCATCTGCAGTCATTGTTTTTACCGAGTTTGTTTCAGGACATGGTTGAAGAGCTTCAGGGTAGAGGAAATGACCTAGGAGTTGCAGTGGGAGAGTGACTCCCTGAGATTCTTGTAGAGAGAGGAGGAAAACTTCTTTAAGGCAGGCATCCTTGCAAGAGGATTCGCAGTAGGGTTAAAATCAACGAGGTAAAAACAATGATTGCAGATGCTGGAAACCAGATTCTGGATTAGTGGTGCTGGAAGAGCACCAACTGTGGCTGAAAAGTGTTCTTAACCTAAAGGGCGTGTTTGATTTGTAACATTTAGCCTTTGTGTTGTTTTGTTTGGTGTTCAATTAAAAGTATTTTGCTAGTTTTGTTGCAATGATCCCTTACTTAGTTTCTGGGCCACAGCATGAGAGCATTGCATGGGAGTATCCTTTTCCTGCAGACACAGAGAGATATTTCTGTCTGGTGTCAACATCTCTGGGATGGAGATTTAGGGACGATGGCTGACTGGTAACGACTGAGTACTGCTCCTGACTTATAATGTAAAGTACTGTCCAGTTGCCTTTTAAATGTGGTGCCTGGAAATTGGAAACCTGAGAGGTTCCAGTGGCCTTCAGAATTTCCTGTCGACCTGTCCATAAAATTTGGCATTCTACTCACATATATAGATGCAATTAATTGGTAAGAACTTAAGAACTTAATTATGCATGACAACTGATACTGCCCACCTGACAAAAGCACCTCCTGTTTTTAGGCCTAATGTTACATTTAGATTTAATAAAACAAGGTTCTATCCAAGGTGCCTATTCATCAGCAAAGCAATGTACTTTCAGGAGAGGAACAGTGAAAAACTGAATCTAGTTGCAGGTAGTCTTCTGCTTTCATTTATTGTATATTCAAGACATTTCTTGCATCCTGAGATATTATTTTAGATTAGATTCCCTACAGTGTGAAAACAGGCCCTTCAGCCCAACAAGTCCACACCAACTCTCTGAAGAATAACCCACCCAGACCCATTTGCCTCCAACTAATGCATCTCACACTATGGGCAATTTAACATGGCCAATTCAACTGACATGCACATCTTTGGATTGTGGAAGGAAACTGGAGCACCCGGAGGAAACCAACACACACACACACACACAGAATGTACAAACTCCACACAGACAGTTGCCTGAGGCCAGAATCGAACCTTGGACTCTGTTGCTGTGAGGCAGCAGTGCTAACCACTGTGCCACCCTAGAAATGTTTTTCACTTAGAAATGTTTATTGTTATAGTTGAACTGTCATATCTGTTGTGGTTATTGTCCTAAGTGTTTTAAATGTTTGATTCTGTTGAAGGTCCAATTTGGAAATGTACAATTCCAAATTAATACTGGGTTAGCGAGGATATTCAGGTTGTGGAGACTTTCTCTAGGACAGATTTTCAAGTTTGGTTTGGTTGTATATTTTGCAGAATTATTCTAGGAATGGGGAAGTTGAATTGAGTGTTGCATTTATGTTCAAATAAAAGCAACATACTCATGATGCTTTAAATCTGAAACAAACACAGAGAATGTTGAAGAACAGTCAGACCAGACCTCAGATGTTAACTCTAATTCTTTGCAAACATGTTGCCAGATATGCTCAGTGTCTTCAGCATTATCTGTTTTTTGCATATATGCTGTTACTGCAGCAACAAATGTGATCTCTGGCAGAATATCTTACATGATCAGTGGTTAGCAGTTGGGTATGAACATTAGAAAGAACGGGCTATAAAACAGAGGAGAAACTTGATAGAAAGTCTGCACCCTAATACTGGACTGGACCTGCTCGTATTGACCTGACATTTTCAATGATTTCTCATAAATTACATAGAAACTATCTTCTTGTATCATTTGTATTGTGTTGTAGTTATCATTTCCTGCATTTGTGTCTCCTCATGCAATATGCATAACCACACATTTAGTTATATTATTATCCAATTGACATTCTATGACATCTCAACCTAATTGGTCCATATCCCTTTGTATGCCATTGGTTGCTTTGAACATCCTGCCAAATTCAATCTGCAAGCTTGATAAAGAGCAGTATTTTTCTCCATGGCATAATAAACAGAATTAACTTGTATAGTACCCTTCACAATCTCCAAATATTCTTAAGCACTTTACAGCTAATGAAGGACTTGAAATATAGTCACTGTTGTAATGGAGGAAATGTAACAGCTAATTTATAAATACAAGATTCCACAATAATGATACTTAGTGAATAATTTTGTTTCTGTGATATTGCTTGAGGGATAAACATTGGTTCATGTCACTACAGACCAACTCCCCTGCTTTTCTTCAAAAAAGTATCATGGGAACTTTTACGTCCATCTGAGAAAGTGAATTGAGTCTCCATTCATATATCTAGAATCCACAGAATCCCTGCAATGCAGAATCAGGCTGTTCAGTCCATTAAGTTCACACTAACCCTCCAAACAGAATCCAACCCAGACCCACCACCTATTCTTACCTGTAACCCTGCATTTCTCATGGCTAACCCAACTAGCCTGGGCATCCTTGAACACTATAGACAATTAGTATGGCCAATTCACCTAACCTATTTTACAGTTCGTACCTCTGAAGTGCAGCACTCCCTTAGCATTGATATGGGTGTATCAGCTTTGATTTTGTGCTCTAATTCATAACTTTGTGACTCACCGAGACAAGTGCGTTACCTATTGAGTCACAAAGTAAGTTTGGAATCCTTATGGTATTATACATATACACAAGAGTTATGTTACTCTGCTTAGTGTTAAATTTGGACTCCAGAGGTGGAAGTTAAATAACTGAAGTGATTATCTCATTTCTTTTCAAGCATTATTTAGATTTTCAGATGAAGCTGAAATTGAAATTTAGAATTCCCACTCACAAAACAAATATTAGGGGTTTAATTGAAATTTTCTAGATCATATTCAATCAATATCTCATCTACTTTCTGCTGGAACACACCTTGGTTCATTATAAAGCCAAAGGTAGTTGCAGGAATTTGTACCAGCCAAAATGTGTCGAATGTTGCCAAAATTGAAGTCAATCATCGAGAACATGCTTCTGCAGCCATTTCTAGCATCAAACCTGCTGAAAGTTTTCAACCCTGCCAGTACTAGTACCATCTGGTCCACTGTTAGTGATTTTATTTAATTGATCAACATCTTAAGAAATACTTGCTGTTCTCTCTAAACATGATGGAATTTATCAGCCATTTGGCTTTGTGACTGACAGTTACCTGATCTTCTATTTCTTGGAACTCTTTTACAAGCTTTCTTTGAATTCTATTGGCACTTCATGTGGTTATTATTTATCATTGGTTTAATCACTGGGTCAATAATGATATGATGCTCAACTTGTTTGAAGGATCTAATTATTTGACAAAAACGCCATGGGTACATTTATGGTAGATCTTACTTGCTTCAGATTGGAAAACAGGTATAATGGTTGTCAACACACATCCCATAGTTTACTGATTGACTGAAGCTCTTCATAACTGCTTATCAGAGCAGGACCACCTATTTCAGTTATGTGGAACATACAGTTAACATCTTATCCTTTGTGTGACCCTCTATGGTGGATTGTTCCTCAGATGTTGCAGTTCCCCCATATGCTGTTGGCATAATGCTGATCAGTTTTGTAGCATCTTTCCTTGGGGATGACTATTTTCTTTTACATTTTCAGTGAAAATCTTCTGTGTAATATGAGCAGGATAATGTTACTCTGTGTTCCGACATCAAGCTGCAAGTTTAGATTTACGATTGCAGGGTTTATTTTTCAGACCCTTTCTGATCTGAACAATACTGTGAATTTACTTTTTTTCTGGTCTGGTCACATCTAGCCACTTTACACATTTGTGTGTGGTTCCTGTGGTGTCCTCAAACTCATCATCTTCCAAAATACGGATATTCTATGATTTTCCCTTGCCATTTCTCGGGTTGATCAATAGCTGATAACTCACTTATTAATTCCTTCCTACTGCACATCTTTTTCCAGAAATTGTATCTTCCACAAGTACTTAATTTGATTCATATGAAGGGTATTTTCTTCTGAAGTATGTCAGTTGACATCTCTAAAATGATCTCAGCACACATGCACACATGCCTGCATGCACAGAAATTTCTGCATGCACAATGCAAACCTTTTGGGGGTGTCAGGAGACACAGCTTTTCTTCTGTTAGTGAACTCATGTATGGTGGTCATCTACATCTCTTGAATATCTTTGTTTCTGCTTAGTGTGCAGGCTTTTCTCACTGTCTTATTGTCCTTCTCCTAACTTAAAAATAGCCATTTGGCTAGTCAGTGTTTAAATCTATCTACACGTGGCTTCGTATCCTCTGACAGTGTCTACAGCCCACAATGTTATGAGCTGTCCTTTCCAATTAATTACTTTTGTACTTAAAGGTGTGCACAGCCTCAAAAGTGCTTATTTACCAAGCTTTCATCTGTCCTTAAATTTACATTTTCTACTCGCATTTTTCTATAATGTCATTTTTCTATAATGTCATGAAATTGTCAAGAGGCTCACTGGGTTCCTACCTCAGGCCATAGCACTAATTTCAGAATATCACTTGATTTGTTTGAGGGCCGAGCCAATTTGACAAAATAAATTGCTTAGATTTCTGTTATTGGTTTTAGTTAGCTCCCAGTTATTAAACTAATTTAATATTTTCTCTTCTGCTCACAAAAATATGTAGTTGGCCCTTTCCTCTTCACCAGTGGCTTTTGGAAAGCTACTGAAGGTCTGTTGGCACCTTTGTTAAGACTTCTGAAATGCCTCCATAACATCATAAATCCCAATTCATAATGGGCTGGAGCTGTATGTTTATCGTTGTGGAAACCATTTCATTCTTGCATAATTCATAAATTCTCACTCTTTCTGCCACTAATTTGTGTGGATTTTTCAACTTCATTCAGCAATAAATTTATTTAAAATATTTGGATTTCTACACCCAGACAGCTATTGCCACCATGTCATCTCATTTCCATAAGTTAAAACTAGTTAAAAATCAAACTTGATATGTTGTACCTTTACCTATATGTGTGCTTAATTCCATTTAGTGGGGAGATAATGCACTCTAGGTCCTGGGAACCATTCAGTGATGGAAGATGTCAAGCATGGAAATCATGTGCTCCTTTTCTAAGGCCATCCAGGCATGGATTTAGATGTTTATGAGTATGAAAGGGCTAATACTAATACAGTGCCATAAACACCATCCACTGTGATGATGACAAGAGGACTGTTGAGGTAAGTAAATAAAGATCTTCAAAGTGTCAGACATAATAAAGTATCATTCCTGAAGAAGGGCTTATGCACAAAACGTCGATTCTCCTGTTCCTTCGATGCTGCCTGACCTGCTGCGCTTTTCCAGCAACACATTTTTAAGCGATAATAAAGTATCATGTCCCTTTAACAGGCTCTATAATAATATAAACCGTATCCTTGTATCATCTAAATTGTTGCAGAGATGCAATAAAATACATATCTTCTTTAATAAATAAACACCTTATGTCCTAACTAGAAATACTTTTCTAGGTAGACCACAAGGTGTTTATCTTCATCCACAGGATTTGGGCCTTTAAGATGTGCATACCAAGAAGGTATTGATGGCTAGTGTTTAGCCTCACTATATAACGTGGTGAGAAGCAGTTCAGAACTGCTTCTCACCATATTTGCTTTAGCTTCATTATATAACTTTGTAAGCAGCAGTACGGGGCAGTAATAATACAGATACAAAATTGGCTGAGTGATGGGAAAGAAAGATATCGTCAATGGATATTTTTCAAGCTGGAGGAATGTTTGCAGTTGAATTCCCAGTTGGTGTTATGAGCATTGCTTTTTCAGATAAACATGTAAATGATCTAGATCTTGGTGCATGGAGAGCTAAATCAAATTTTGTGGGGGAAATTAAGTTTGGAAGCATTGTAAACTATGAGGACAGTGTGGAATTACAAGTTGCTAGGGTGGATGGATAGGTGGCAGCTGAAGTTCAATGCAGAGAAGTGTAAGGTGATGCATTTTGGTAGGAAAAACATGGACAAACAAAATAAGTGGTACAATTCTAAAGGGAATGCAGGAGTAGATGGGCCTCAGTGCAAATGTGGAAAGATCACTGATGGTTGCAGGACAGATGCACAGAGCAAACAATAAGGCATATAGTATCCTGGGGTTTATTAGTAAGAATACAAGAGTGAGAAGGTAATGCTGAACTTGCACAATTGTTTTCAGCTGGAGCACACTGTACAGTCCTGGGCACCATTCCATACAAGGGATGGGAATGTTTTAGGGAGAGTGAAAAATGCATTTATAGGAATGGTTCGAAGGATGAGAAACTTCAGTTATGAGAATAGATTGGACAGGTTGGGACTGATCTCCTTGGAGTGAAGGTGGTTAAGAGATTTTTAAATTCACTTGTGGGACATGGCTGGCCAGCATTTACTGCCCATCCCTTCCATCTGATGGATGTTTTCAAAAACCTGAGGGGAGTCTAGATAGAGCAGGGCAATTCCCATCCATCAAAGGATCAAATGGGTTCAGATCTGAAGTGATTTGCAAAAGAAGCCAGTGTGATGGGAGGAAAGAAAAACCTTTTCATAAAACCATGTGTTCAGATCTCACATGCGCTACTTGGACATGTGGTGGAGGCAGGTTCAAATGAGGCATTTAACAGGATCTTGGGGATTAGATGTTTATTTAATAGAAACAACATACTCTCTTGGTGAATCAGTGCAGACACAATTGACTAAGTGGCTTCCTTCTGCCCTTGTGATTTTGTTATCTGAAAATTAGCTTTGGCTTCATCATTCCACATGGTATGCAGCAGTGATACTGTGAATTTGATCCAAACCCTGAGCTGCAACTTAGACAACAATGTGATCAGCACAGTGAAGATCACTGGCAGAGATCTGAAGATCTGAATCTTAGAGAAGAAAGCCTTGTGGCAACACTTGACAGTAAAATTGTTAAAAAAAATGCAGTAATCACCCAGTAAAACTGCAAGAAAATTAGAAACCATCCAGTAAAGATTTTTAGATTACTTAGAGTGTGGAAACAGGCCCCTCGGCCCAACAAGTCCACACCGACCCGCTGAAGCATAATCCACCCAGACCCATTCCCCTACATTTACCCCTTCACCTAACACTACGGGCAATTTAGCATGGCCAATTCGCCTAACCTGCACACTTTTTGGATTGTGGGAGGAAACCGGAGCACCCGGAGGAAACCCACGCAGACACGGGAAGAATGTGCAAACTCCACACACAGTCGCCTGAGGCGGGAATTGAAACCGGTCTCTGGCGCTGTGAGGCAACAGTGCTAACCACTGTGCCACCATGCCGCCCACACGGCTCAAAAGGCTGAAAAGAATAGCAAAATCATCCAAAGTCGTGAAAAGTCAGAATCATTCATTCAGCCACAAAATGTGGGAAAACACCCATTAATCAGCAGGGCCAACGAAAATGGCAATGCTGCAAAAACAAAAAATTGGAAGTACATAAAACATGTTAGGAAGCAGTAGCATCTGAAGTAGTAATACCAAGGAGATTTAATTTCAAAGCTGGGGGAAATAAAATTAAATGCTCTGGAAAGAAAGAAAATTGAGGTAGAGAATAGCTTCTGCACGGGATACCAAGTCCAAAGCTGAACAAATACACTTCTGTACACAATTGGCACGGTAAATATCTTGCTGATATTTGTGTCAGCGGACAAACTATGAATTTCAGGTTAGACACTGGAGTGAGAGAACAATATGATCATGTAGCGAATCTTGCTGGAGAGCAAACTTGTTACAGCCAAAAGTGCAATTAAATAGCATGTTGAAGGTTAGGCTACAGGCAACTCTTCAAAATAAGGGACACCAAGCACTAAAAAAAAAGTGATTTTTTTTAAACTTCAAATCCAGGAATACTCACACCTGAGTAGAAAGGTGTGTATTTTATTTTGAAGTCATTCAAAAGGCAGAATAAGTTAAATGACAAAAAGTAAAGGCACACCTGGTAGAAAATTGTACAGAGCTCTGTAAACTCAGTGGAATCTAAACAAAAAAAAATTCCTGAGGGCTTGTTTGTTGGAATAATAAATAAACTTTATACTGTTAATAAGATAGAAAGCTGTGACAATACCTATTTAGTGGATATATTTTCATTCATTGGTTCAAATGACTATTGTCTTACAATAAAAACACTTGGTTTTAATAACTGGATGAGGTTTCTTTATTCCACATCATTGGTGAAGTCTTTTAATGTAGTGTCTCTTCTATCCAGTGCATTGGTTTATTCTCATCACTTTTGTGGAAATACAACACGAGGAACCAAGATTTGCAAGGAAACAAAAGCAAAGAGTCAAATTCAAGTCCGAATGAGATACCTGGGTGCCTCAGGTTCAAGCAGAATATCTGACCTCTGCATCTTCTACAAGGGAATCCCCAGTAACAGCAAGTGATCACACTGAGCATGAATGAATCTTAAAATAGTATAATTCAGGATGTGAACAAGTTGGTTTTACCAATAGTTTAATTGCTGAGAGTGAATGGTAAGTCCAAATTAAAATCAACATCAGCACAGATGTACAGATGATTGATAAGGGGTGGTACAGTGGCTCAGTGGTTAGTACCGTTGCCTCAGTGCCAGGGACTAGAGTTTGATTCGACCCTCAGTCGACTATCTACGAGTTTGCGTTTTCTCCCAGTGTCTGCATGCATTTCTTCTGAGTGCTCTAGTTTCTTTCCACAATCCAAAGATGCGCAGGTTAGGTGATCTGGCCATTTAAATTGCCCAGTGTCCAGGGGTGTGCAGGCTAAGTGGATTAACCATAGTAAACATGGGGTTACAGGAAAGGATGGGGGGAATTGGCCTGGTTGGGATGCTCTTCAGAGGGTTAGTGTCAACTCTATCTAAATGACCTGTTTGCCACACTGCAGGGATTCAATGATTCTAAGAATGAAGATGAGGTACATTGAATTCCAAGGAAATTACCATTAAGCAGAGACCAGTGGTGTTAAAATACTCATAATACTTTTAAGAATATATTGTCTATATTAGAAGGGATGATAGTCTCTGAAATGAATTGAAAAGAATAATGGTCCTCAGGTCCAGAAAGAACTACAGTTCAAGACCATCAGGAAGACGGTACAAGACAATTATTTTCTACCCAACAAAATACTATCCTTTAAACATGCACTTTTCAAACTTGAGTAAGAATAATGAACCTTCCAAAGTGGTTGACCTGATCTATATGGATTTCAGTAAGGTGTTTGGCAAGGTTCCCCATGGAAGACCAATTAGCAAGGTTAGATCTCACGGAATACAGGGAGAACTAGCCATTTGGATACAGAACTGGCTGAAAGTTGGAAGACAAAGATTGGTGGTGGAAGGTTGTTTTTCAGACTGGAGGCCTGTTATCAGTGGAGTACCACAAGGATTCGTGCTGGGTCCACAACTTTTTGTCATTTATATAAATGATTTAGATGTGAGCATAAAAAAGGTATAGTTAGTAAGTTTGCAGATGACATCAAAATTGGAGGTGTCGTGAACAGCGAAGAAGATTAGCTCGGATTACCACGAGATCTTGATCAGATGGGCTGAGAAGTGGCAGAAGGAGTTTAATTCAGATAAAATGCGAGATGCTGTATTTTGGGAAAGCAAATCTTAGCTGGACTTATACACTTAATGGTAGGGTCCTAGGGAGTGTTGCTGAACAAAGAGACCTTGGAGTGCAGGTTCATAGCTGGATTATAATTTGGTGTTGTGTGATTGTTTAATTTTATCCATCCCAGTCCAATACTAGCATCTCCATATCATAGGTTTAAGGTGAGAGCGGAAATATATAAAAGAGACCTAAGGGGCAACGTTTTCACACAGAGGGTGATGCATGTATGGAATGAACGCCAGAGGAAGTGGCAGAGACTGGTACAATTACAACATTTAAAAAGCATCTGGATGGGTACTTGTATATGAATGGGAAGGCCTTAGAGGAACATGGGCCAAATGCTGGTAAATGGAATTAGATTAATTTAGGACATCTGGTACAATTACAACATTTAAGAGGCATTTGGATGGGTATATGAATAGGAAGGGTTTGGAGGGATATGGGCCAGGTGCTGGCAGGTGAGACCAGATTGGGTTGGGATATCTGGTCTGTGTGGACAGGTTGGACTGAAGGGTCTGTTTCCATGCTGTACACCTCTGATTCTATGGTCGGTATGGATGAATTGGACCGAAGGGCCTGTTTCCTACTATCATCTCTTACTGTAACCACGGAGACGAAACAAGCAGGCATATATAATGACATGAAAACAGAAAGTGATGAGAGGAAGAAAAAGACTCAACAGGCCCAGCAGCACCTAGAAAGAGAGAAACAGAGTTAATGGCTTAAGTCAGCTCGTATTCTCCTTAATAACCCAGGTCTAATCACAATTTGGATCTATATTCTTATAACAGCCAGTTCTTCGTTCCACGAATAACACAACAATACACAAAGTCCATGGGATGAATTACAATAGCATCGTCTGTATTGGTTACAGTCAGGCGACCTTATTAACTAAACACCTTTGCGGTTTGCATCCGACTAATTACAATAATTGTCCAATCACAATACAGAAACCGACAAGCTGGCGGAATCCGCGAATGCCTTCTTACTCGGCGGTTTCCGGTTCATGCGTTTTCAAAGCAACGGAATTTCCACATCTTTAAAAAAAATCAGTTTTTCGTTTTCAGACGGAAAGAGTTAATTCTCCACATATGTATTTTAAAATAGGTAACTATGGATAAATTTTATTTTTATATTCACCTCTGGGACTGTATTACGGTTGACGCGGAAACTACATTTCCCATGAGACATTGCAAGCCAACATGCCAGGTTGAGCCACGGTCCCGTCTCCCACAGCAGATGCTGGGAAATGTAGTTCATATCCGAGGTGCGCGCCGCATTTGAAAACTCCCCGCTCATAGAGGGGCAAAGAGCCCGGTGACCGGCATCAATTTCACCGCCAGATTCTGGGCGGGACTGAGCCCGACACCACATCGGTTAATAGTCTACACGTGACGGATTCTCACTTTCTCCCCCGCTTCCGGGTAAGGATCAAACAAGTCAATCAGCAATTAGTGGTTTAGTGTCTGGTGATGGTTCAACAAAGCAAGGGGTCCGAAAGCTCGCTGTAGTGAGGGTAGTGCCGCCCAAATGTTCTTTTCCCTCATATCTTCCTCATCTCACTTTTCCTTTATATTTCGATCTCTCCGCTTCCTTTTTTCGCCTTGCGTCTCTTTTTTTCCTTTATGCTTGCTTCTCTGTTACTTGTTTTCTCCATCTTATTGATAAGACGCTGTGTAACAAAGTATGATACCGGGCCACACAGGAGATATGGGGTTAGAGGACCAGCAGCATAAGTGTATTGAATGACAACTGATGTTCCGGGGTTACTACGCATTTGGTACCGGAGTGAATTACTGGGGAGAAAGTTGTCCGAGACTTAATCTCAATATTTATCTGTACTTAAGTAAAACAACAGGGATAAAGGCAAAGATTGGAGGAGTTATCAGTTGCTAAAGTTGACAATATGCTGCCAGTTGTGACTTCAGCGTTTAAAAAATAATCTATCCGGATGTACGCAAATGGTTACCAATTGAATTTCAAAAGTGAAATCTAAACGGGGACACTTTTTTAAAGATCTGGCTTGTGTTAATGATATTCATAATGTGATGGTCACTGTTTGTCAGTTTGGGTTCCATCAGAACTATTCAAGCTTCAGACCTCCATTATAGACTCGATCAAAAAGAGCTGAATTGCAGACAAGAGGTAGGATAGGCCAGCCTTGACATCATGGCAGATTTGCACAGCAAGTCAGGCGGCAGCTGAGGAGCAGAAGCATCCTACACCTCAGATGCTGCCTGACATGCTGTGCTTCTCCAGCACCACCCTCTCGACTCTGATCTCCAACACCTGCAGTCTTCGCTTTTTCCTCCTCCATCATGGCAGATTTGACAATGTGATATCAAAGAGCCACCGTCCCCTCTAAAGTGCGCCGCAATCCACGCAAAATGAGAGGAACCTAGCAAGGAACCTGAGTAATTTAATATAAATAAGGATCAAATGAAATTCACTGCTGGATAGAGGTGTACCTAGCACAAAGGAAGATAGTTGTGATCGTTTGAGGCAAATTGTCTCAATCCCAACACATTATTACACTCCGTCGGAGCAGGCAGGACTTGAATCCAAATCTCTCAGTTTTTCAGCTGTTTCATCAATAACCTTCACTAATTTGTAAGGTGGAAAGTAAGGATGTTTGCTGATGATTTCACTGTGTTTAATATCATTTGCGATTCTTCAGGAATAGCAGCAGTCCTTGGCAGCATTTAGCAAAGACCTGGAGAAGATTCAGGCTTTGGCTAAAAGTGACAGGTAATATTTGTGTGTCACGTATGTGGGATAATAATCATATCCAACTCTGGAACATCTAATAATGTCCCCTTAACATTCAGCAGCATTTATCATCACTGAACTTCTCCACCAACCAGATCCTGAAGGTAGGCGAAAGTGAGTACTGCAGATTACAGTGCTGGAAAAGCACAGCAGGTCAGGCAGCATCCGAGGAGCAGGAAAATCAATGTTTCGGGCAAAAGCTCTTCTTCAGGGCTCCTGCCCAAAATGTCGATTTTCCTGCTCCTCGGATGCTGCCTGACCAGCTGTGCTTTTCCAGCACAACACTCTTGACTCATATCCTGAAAGTCACAATTGACCAAAATCTTAACTGGACCAGTTATGTAAATATTGCTGTTGAAGGGTAGGTCAGAGGCTGGGAATCCCATGATAATTACCATTCAACAAATCCATTTCATTATCTACAAGTAATTTGTTTAGGTGTGTGCATTTCAGACAATAATCTATAAGCCTGATGTTTCTTTAACAAAGTATCCCACTTGATGGCCATCCCATCTTAAACATTCACTTGCTCCACCATTAGTGCACAGTGGCAGTGCTGTGTATTATCAAAAAGATGCATTGCAATAGCTTGCAGATACATTTTCAAAAGCAGAATGATTAGTTCTTAGGTAAAATAAACCAGATTGGTTCTGAGTAGTCGTGTCCATGTGAGAGATAAGGGCACAATATGTAGTTAATAGTTGCTTTGTGTTACAGAACTTCGACTATTGCTGAAAAAAGAGACAAACTATTGAGGTTTTTGTCTTAAATTTACCAGGACAAAATTTTAAAAAAATTCTCAAAGCAGAATAATCATTTATACTGTAGGAGAAGGGAGTGCAACATGTTTGACAAGTAGACTCTAGTAGAGGTGTTGCCATAGAAAATGCACTCAGGACAGTTAACCACAAAGTTTTTATTTAAACTCAAACTAAAGTAAATTCGTATTAGTCAATGCATTGTCACAGGTAAAGGACCAGAGAATGGATGTCCAAGCTGAAAAAGGCATAATGCACAGTCGCGTTCTTTCTGTTCACAAAGAGCAGGGTCCTGAATGTGAATATATGTAACTTCTAGAAGTGAGTAATATTGCAAACCGAACTAAATTGATTGTCAGTGAGAATAATTTTCAGCACATCAGGATTGTTTAGCAATCCTTATCTAATTGTAGAATCACATCAATATTGATTGCTATGTTCTCAGTTTTGCAAACATGTGTAGGTAGCACACAGTATGTTGTGAGTAGCGTAAGGAATATGCTGTTTGATGTAGTATGGTAGACAAGCATGAGGCTGGGAGAGTATAGCAAGCCATGCAGCATCAGGAGGTGGAGAAGTCAACATTTTGGGCGTAACCTTGAAGAAGGGTTACAACCGAAACGTTCACTTCTCCATTTCCTAATGTTGCCTGGCTTGCTGTGTTCTTCCAGCTTCCTACTTGTCTATATTGGATTGCAGCATCCGCAGTTTTTTTTTGTCTCTAAGTTTGGTGTACTATGCCAGTCATTGGGATGTTTGGCCTACATACCTGTCATTACTTGGCTACTCAAATTCATATATCACATTACTCATTTTTGTGGCAAGTGAAACATCTTGATGGCAGAACTCTGTTCATACAGAAATCACTCCTGTTCCTCCTGCATAGAACTAGTGTGAAACAGCTTGCTTCACCTGTTACTCAGACTTTTGAGATTTCTTACCCTTTCCATGATTGGTTCTGCAGAACATAAATTGGCCAAATAGTTGAGTAAGTTGCTAGTCCTTCTCAGTGTGTTTTTTCCAAATACAGTGAGTGTTTTCTTTACCTTTGTGAAGACCATACAGAATTTGCCTGTCACCCACAATGGTGTTTCCATGTTTTTTTTTGTGTGACACTGCTAGCCTATTCACTAGTGTATTGCTCAAGGAAGTCATATACATTCATTGAACTTGTGCATTTGCAGCAGAGGGTGTTAACATTGGATCCCATTCAGGCCCAACTGTCATGGCATTTCATTGGTTTCATTGAGAAATGCATCCTCAATGGAATGAAGTCTAACCTTCTACTCCTTGTATACAGTATTTCTAATCTGTAAATCATTTATTTACTACATTTGAATTTGCAGCTGCATTTGAACATTTTCTTTCCTATCCAAATGGGCTGTATCTTGGGCTCAGTTAGAAATAGAGCAGTCGAACAATGTATTTTCATCAATGTATTTGCTGAAAAATCTCCTAGTGAGTTCTTTACCACTGTCTTACACAGGCCTGGAAGATTAGCTTTATTAACAATCCCTTAAATCGGGCCCAATCCCATTTGCTCATCACGCAATCCTGACAGAATACATCACTGTTGTCCTAAGACAAAAAGGATATCCCAATCATATCACTGCTTACTGGCTATTGCACAACTCAGGAATAGGGATTTAAGGTGCTCATGTTCAGTCCTGAAAAGTGCCAAATGTACCTCAGGTTACCCTGAAAGAGCTCTGTAGCAGATGGGATTTCACCCCAGGCCTCCTGGCTCAGATAAAGGGATCCCACAACTGTGCCTCAAGAGCCCCTAGAAGACTAAGGTGTCTCAAAAAACTTGCATCAGGTGAAATTAGCCTTTTCATGCTGCTAATATGCAGTAATAATGAGTGGTATTCTCCTTCCAACAAGAGAATCATCATGGGGTAAAACAAACAGGTCCAGCTGCCTAAGTAAGTGAGTAATTTGGTATCAGTATGAATTTTAGGGCTGGTGTAATGGTAAGTAAGTAGGCCATCCATTCCAGTGACTAGTAGATTGTACCAAACAGTACTTTTGTTTTAAGATATTTGCAGCAAGCACAGTACTGACCATAGTCAACTAGCCTGTACTTGCTAAGCAGAATCCAGCATTTGGTGTGCTTCTACAATTGGGCAATATTTGCTATACAATCCAAATTATATTAAGAATTTTATTCTCTATCAATTTAAGCTTACCAATAAGGCTTGCAGATTTGTGACTCATTTACACAAATTTACATGCAGGGCCCTGTCCTTTACATACACAAAACACATATCCCATTCATTGCACGAGTTTCCGCTTGAGGGATAACGATTCTCTGATGCATTCTCTGTGGCAATCCATTAACCAATCAGGATAAACTTGTAAACCAAAAAGCAAACTCTTCCCATGCAGATTCGAAACGTGTGGCGCTGGTAAAGCACAGCAGGTCAGGCTGCATCCGAGGAGCAGGAGAATTGACATTTTGGGCATAAGCCCTTCATCAGAAACATTCCAGTGCCACACTTTTTGACTCCAATCTTGAGCATTTGCAGCCCTCACTTTCTTCCCGTGCAGTTTAAGTCGTGATTTTCTATTTGTAATTTGGTATATGAGTCAAAGAGCCATAGAGATGTACAGCATGAAAACAGACCCTTTGGTCCAAATCGTCAATGCAGACCAGTTATCCTAACCTTATCTAGTCCCATTTTCCAGCACTTTGCCCATATTTCTCTAAACCCTTCCTATTCATATACACATCCAAATGCCTTTTAAATGCTGTAATTGTACCAGCCTCCACTACTTGCTGTGGCAGCGCATTCCATACATGCACCATCCTTTGCGTGAAAAGGTTGCCCCTTAAGTTCCTTTTAAAACTTGCCCCTCTCACCCTAGACCTGTGCTGTCTAGTTCTGGACTTTTCCCCACCCCAGTGAAAAGACCTTGTCTATTTACCCTATTCATGCCCCTCCTGATCTTATAAACCTCTATGAGGTCACCTCAGTCTCTGATGCTCCAGGGGAAACAGCCTCTCCCTATAGCCCAAAACCTACAACCCAATTGTACTAGCCTTCATCACTTTCTATGGCAGCTCATTCCATACACGTACCACCCTCTGCATGAAAAAGTTGCCCCTTAGGTCTCTTTTATATCTTTCCCCTCTCACCCTAAACCTAAGTCCAAGAGTTCTGGAATTCCCCACCCCAGGAAAAATACTTTGTCTATTTATCCTATCCATGCCCCTCATGATTTTATAAACCTCTATAAGGTCACCCCTCAGCCTCTGATGCTGCAGGGAAAACAGCCCCAGTCTATTCAGCCTCTCCCTGTAGCTCAAATCCTCCAACCCTGGCAGCATCCTTGTAAATGTTTTCTGAACCCTTTCAAGTTTCACAAGGAGACCAGAATTGCATGCAATATTCCAAAAGTGGCCTAACCAATGTTTTGTACAGCCACAACACAACCTCCCAACTCCTGTACTCAATACTCTGGCCAATAAAGGAAAGCATACCAAATGCCTTCACTATCCTATCCACCTGCAACTCCACTTTCAAGGAGCTGTGAACCTGTGCTCCAAGGTCTCTTTGTTCAGCAACACTCCTCAGGACCTTACCATTAAGTGTATAGGTCCTGCTCTGATTTGCCTTTCCAAAGTGCAGCACCTCACGTTTAACTAAGTTAAATTCCATCTGCCACTCTTCAGTCCATCGGTCCATCTTGTTGTACTCTGAGTTAACCTTCTTTGCTGTCCATTACATCTCCAATTTTGGTGTCATTTGCAAACTAACTATCTATACCTCCTATGTTCACATCCAAATGACAAATTGTAGTGGACCCAGCACTGATCCTTGTGGCACATGACTGGTAACAGGCCTCCAGTCTGAAAAACATCCCTCCACCACCACCCTTCTACCTTCAAGCTAGTTCTGTATTCAAATGGCTAGTTCTCCCTGTGTTCCATGAGATCTAACCTTGCTAACCAGTCTACCACAAAGAACTTTGTCGAACACCTTATTGAAGGCCATATAGATCACATCTACCACTCTGCCCTTGTCAATCCCCTTCATTGCTTCTTCAACAAACTCAATCAAGTTTGTGAGACACGATTTCCCACGCACAAAGCCATGTTGACTATCCCTATTCAGTCCTTGGCTTACCAAATGCATGTAAATCCTGTCCCTCAGGATTCCGTCCAACAACTTGCCCATCACCAATGTCAGGCTCACCAATCTATAGTTCCCTGGCTTTTCCCTATTGCCTTTCTTAAATAGTGGAACACTGCTGCCTGGCGAAAGCAACATAAAACCTTTCATGTGGGTATTCTTTTCCTTTTTAGCAGTACCTCGGACGTAGATTAACAAGAAAAGGTTGAAGCACGCCATTTGTACCATTTATTTCATGACCAGTGGTTTTTGATATTGAAAATGGAAGTATAACCAATTAACAAATTGCTCTTTATTCAGGGAATCCAGTTCTGACATGAAACTAATGGTTATCAGTTCATTAAGACATGAACTAATGTAGAGTTAAATGTGGAGTGGTCCACAGTTTGGTGAAATGAGGATATTCTTTGTGTGGTATTTAATATACAAATTCTTGATCCTTGACTGTCTGTTAGACCAGAATATAGTGATAATAGAAAGATGTAGTCTTTACATGCAAGTCTTTTTTTTTATTGATGTCTTGCATACGGAAGAGGAAATCTAGTCGTAGAATGACAATAGACGACTGGACGGAGTATTAAATCAGTATTAAATTTGCTTTGTTAAATTGAGTGCTAGAAGTTTTCTTTAAAAATGTCGTGACTAATTCCTGTCTTACCCTGATGGTGTTTACTAGATGTAGCACAACCTTGACTCCTCTGTCCGATGTCCATTAATCTTGTGTGATCCTTGACAGTAAATATGGTCTAGCATTTTGGTGGATTGTATGATCTCTGAACAATTTCTTTATCCTATTTGCCTTCAAAACCTGGGCTGCTAAGATCAATAAAATATGTTGTTGCAGGTTAAAATATCTAACATTGTATAGCTGTTCTGCATTATTCAACCAGATAATCCTCATGAGTCATCAGGAAAGCACTAAGTCTAATGATTACTGATGTGCAGGCCTCTTTCTGCTGATCCTTCACAATTTTTATTAATCGCTATTTTAGTTGTTACTGCCCTAATTTTAAGCTTATTGCAATGCAATCATTAAAAAGATGACAAGTAACCATTATGTTGGTTCTTAAAACTTCCCAAAACTCTAGTCTAGAGTTTGTATGTATACAGAAGAAAGTGAGGACTGCAGGTGCTGGAGATCAGACTCGAGACCATGGTGCTGGAAAAGCTTGGCAGGTCAGGAAGCATCCGAGAAGCAGGAGAATCAACATTTTGGGCATAAGCCCTTCCTGTGTGTGTGTGTGTGTGTGTGTGTGTGTTATAGTATAGGACATTGTGTTAACTTATATAATTTGTAAGGAGCCCATAATTACTGAGAAGTTATCTAACCCATTAACTGAACTCAGTTGGAATGCTTCAGTTTTCAGTTGAATCTTTGAAATGAGGGGTGGAGGATACTTGCTGTCACAGAGGGCATTTTATTTCTAATGCACTTCTTCCTATATTCTGTCAAGGAGTGTGACAGAAATGTTTGAATATCTTAATATACAGAAGGAGCCCATTTTGTCTGTGTTTGTTCTTTGATAGAGTCATACTTTCCTTTTCAGTTCTTAAAATCTTGCAATTTTTTTCTCTTCAAATATTTGTGTTAGGGGACTCCGAGGCACAGACAAATGTTTCTTTGGCTGAGCGAAAAATCAGAATGGTGTGTTGCCTTCCTGGTGCCAGGATCAAGGATGCCTCAGAGATGTTGCAGAATGTTCTCAAGGGGGAGAGGGGCCAGCAGGTCATTTTAACATTGGAACCAACGACATAGGAAGGGGAAAGGATGAGATTCTGAAGGGAAAATATAGAGAGTTAGGCAGGAATTTTTTAAAAAGAGATCCTTGAGAGTAGTAATATGGGGTAGACCATTTAGGACAGAGATGAGGAGAAACTTCTTCACCCAGAGAGTGGTGGCTCTGTGGAATGCTCTGCCCCAGAGGGCAGTGGAGGCCCAGTCTCTGGATTCATTTAAGAAAGAGTTGGATAGAGCTCTCCTGGATAGTGGAATCAAGAGTTATGGAGATAAGGCAGGAACAGGATACTGATTAGGAATGATCAGCCATGATCATATTGAATGGTGGTGCAGGCTCGAAGGGCAGAATGGCCTACTCCTGCACCTATTGTCTATTTTCTATTATTGTAATATCTGGTGCTATGAACTAGTGAGGGTAGAAATAGGAAGATAGAGCGGATAAATGAGTGGCTGAGGAGCTGGTGTATGGGAGAAGGATTCACGTTTTTGGATCAGTGGAATCTCTTCTGGAGTAGAAGTGACTTGTACAAGAAGGATGGATTACACCTGAATTGGAAGGGGACTAATATACTGGCAGGGAAATTTGCGAGAGCTGCTCGAGAGGATTTAAGGAGGAGGGTGGGACCCAGGGAGATAGTGAGGAAAGAGATCAATCTGAGACTGGTACAGTTGATAAAAGAGGCAAGTCAAACAGTCCGGGCAGGCAGGGACAAAGCAGAGAACAAGGTAAGACTGATAAACTAGGAGAAAGTGAGGACTGCAGATGCTGGAGATCAGAGCTGAAAATGTGTTGCTGGAAAAGCGCAGCAGGTCAGGGAGCATCCAAGGAGCAGGAGAATCGACGTTTTGGGTATGAGCCCTTCTTCAGGAAGGGCTAAAGAAGGGCTCATGCCTGAAACGTCGATTCTCCTGCTCCTTGGATGCTGTCGGACCTGCTGTGCTTTTCCTGCAACACATTTTCAGCTCTGATAAATTAAACTGCATTCATCTGAATGCAAGAGACCTTACAGGGAAGGCAGATGAAGTGAGGGCATGGTTAGGAACATGGGACTGGAATATCATAGTAATTACAGAAACATGGCTCAGGGATGGACAGGACTGGCAGTTTCATGTTCTAGGACACAAATACAACAGGAAGGGCAGAAAGGGAGGCAAGAGAGGAGGGGGAGTGGCATTTTTGATAAGGGATAGCCTTATAGCTGTACTGAGGGAGGATGTTTCTGGAAATACATCCAGGGAAGTTATTTTAGTGGAATTGAGAAATAAGAAAGGGATGATCACCTTACTGGGATTTTATTATAGACCCCCTAACAGTCAGAGGGAAATTGAGAAACAAATTTATAAGAAGATTTTGGTTATCTGTAAGAATAATGGTGGTTATGATAGGGGATTTTAACTTTCCAGACATAGACTATAGACTGGGACTGCCATAGTGTGAAGGGTTAAATGGAGAGGAATTTGTTAAGTGTGTACAAGAAAATGTTCTGATTCAGTATGTGGATGTATCTACAAGAGAAGGTGCAAAACTTGACCTACTCTTGGGAAATAAGGCAGGGCAAGTGACTGAAGTGTCAGTGGGGAGCACTTTGGGACTAGCGACCATAAATCCGTTAGTTTTAAAATAGTGATGGAAAAGAATAGATCAGATCTAAAAGTTGAACTTCTAAATTGGAGAAAGACTAATTTTGATGGCATTAGGCAAGAACTTTCAAAAGCTGATTGGAAGCAGATGTTTGCAGGTAAAGGGACGGCTGGAAAATGGGAAGCCTTAAAAAATGAGGTAACGAGAGTCTAGAGATAGTGAATTCCTGTTAGGGTGAAAGGAAAGGCTGGTAGGTATAGGGAATGCTGGATGACCTCTAAGGGTTTGGGTAAGAAAGCATATGTCAGTCATAGACAGGATAGATTGAGTGAATCCTTAGAGGATAAAGGCAGTAGGGCAGTAGAAGTATACTTAAGGGGGAAATCAGGAGGGCAAAAAGGGGACATGAGATAGCTTTGGCAATAGAGTTAAGGATAATACAAAGGGTTTTTACAAATACATTAAGGACAAAAGGGTAACTAGGGAGAGTATAGGGCCCCTCAAGGATCAGCAAGGCGGCCTTTGTGTGGAGGCGCAGGAGATGGGGGAAGATACTAACTAAGTATTTTGCGTCAGTGTTTACTTGGAAAGGGACATGGAAGATTATATAATGTAGGCAAATAGATGGTGACATCTTAAAATGTCCATATTACAGAGAAGGAAGTGCTGGATGTCTTGAAATGCATAAAATCCCCAGGACCTGATTAGGCGTACCCTAGAACTCTGTGGGAAGCTGGAGAAATGATTGCTGGGCCCCTTGCAGAGATATTTCTTTCATCGATAGTCACAGGTGAGGTGCTGGAAGACTAGAGGTTAACTAATGTGGTGCCACTATATAAGAAGGGTGGTAAGGACCAGCCAGGAAACTATAGACCAGTGAGCCTGACGTAAGTGGTGGCAAGTTTAGATTAGATTAGATTACATTACAGTATGGAAACAGGCCCTTCGGCCCAACAAGTCCACACCGACCCGCCGAAGCGCAACCCACCCATACCCCTACATTTACCCCTATACCTAACACTACGGGCAATTTAGCATGGCCAATTCACCTGACCTGCACATCTTTGGACTGTGGGAGGAAACCGGAGCACCCGGAGGAAACCCACGCAGACACGGGGAGAACATGTCTGCGTGGGTTAGCAAGTTGTTGGAGGGAATCCTGAGGAACAGGATTTACATGTATTTGGAAAGGCAAGGACTGATTAGAGATAGTCAACATGGCTTTGTGCGTGGGAAATCATGTCTCACAAACCTGACTGAGTTTTTTGAAGAAGTAACAAAGAGGATTGATGAGGGCAGAGTGGTGGACGTGATCTATATGGACTTCAGTAAGGCGTTCGACAGGACCCCATGGGAGACTGGTTAGCAAGGTTTGAAGTCATGGAATACAGGGAGAATTAGTCATTTGCATACAGAACTGGCTCAAAGGTAGAAGACAAAGGGTGGTGGTGGAAGGTTGTTTTTCAGGCTGGAGGCCTGTGACAAGTGGAGTGCCACAAGGATTGGTGCTGGGTCCACTATTTTTCATCATTTATATACAGAGGAACCTTGATTATCCTAAGAATGTCTCAAGGTCCCGAAAGAAACATTGCATCATAGAGGTGTTTTCAGCACTGATCGTGTCTTTTGTTTACAATGATTAAATATGAACTCAGTGAGTGCTGGACATCAATGGGAGTCCAAGCACAATCCTGAAATGACTGACCTCTCACGCTCTCTCGCCTCACTCTTTCTCTGGAGTTCTACACTGGGGTGTACCCTAAACCCCCTTCCCCAGACAATCTCTCTAACATTTGTCCTGTACAGGGCAAAGGTGGAACTTGTCTAAAATGTTGTGTGTGTCTGGCTGCGTATGCGCTATTTTGAGACTCACCCTAAAAGCAGCAGCAGTATTGCTGTTGGTGTCCAGTATGGCTGCCCTGGAGTGGGGGGGCGGACGCGGGTGCAGGGCAGATGTGGTGGGGAGGTTACGGGAGCAGGGTGGTCGGGTCGGACGGGGGGCACGGGCATGGACGGGTGGG
The DNA here is from genome assembly GCF_004010195.1 of Chiloscyllium plagiosum. Lineage (NCBI taxonomy): Eukaryota > Metazoa > Chordata > Chondrichthyes > Orectolobiformes > Hemiscylliidae > Chiloscyllium > Chiloscyllium plagiosum. The sequence continues at coordinate 20,798,330 of NC_057730.1, forward strand.
GCGGATGGTGGTGGGGGTGCATGGCGGTGGGCTGTGGAGGGGGGAGGGTGTTGGATTGGGTTTGGGTTGCAGACGGGGTGCAGGAGCTTGCACACGGTGTGCTGCTGCCTAGTCTCCTGAATGGGGAGCGAACTTAGCAAGTGCTCGCTGTGTCAATCTCATTGAACTAATGGGGGCGGGGAGAGGGGTGCAGAGGCTTCAGCAATGCTGCATGACCCTTACACACAAGTATGTGTCTGCTCAGAAACAAACCCTGAATCAGAGAGAGGGAGCAAGGCAGGCAGAGTGAGGAGAAAGGAAACTTCAGAAAACTCCGAGCCCCAGAGGAGAGGCATTGAAACAATTTACCGAATAATCAATTATCTGAATGAAATAGTGCCCTCGTTTGGAAAATGGAGGTTCCTCTGTAAATGATTTGGATGTGAGCATAAGAGGTATAGTTAGGAAGGTTGCAGATGACACCAGAATTGGAGGTGTAGTGGACAATGAAGAAGGTTACTTCAGATTACTACGGGATCTTGATCAGATGGGCCAATGGGCTGAGAAGTGGCAGATGGCGTTTAATTTAGATAAATGTGAGGTGCTGCATTTTGGGAAAGCAAATCTTATACACTTAAAGGTAAAGTCCTAGGGAGTGTTGCTGAACAAAGAAACCTTTGAGTGCAGGTTCATAGCTCCATGAAAGTAGAGTTGCAGTTAGGTAGAATAGTGAAGAAGGCATTTGGTATGCTTTCATTTATTGGTCAGAGTATTGAGTACAGGAGTTGGGAGGTTGTGTTGTGGCTATACAGATCATTGGTTAGGCCACTTTTGGAATATTGCATGCAATTCTGGTTTTCTTCCTATTGGAAGGATGTTGTGAAACTTGAAAGGGTTCAGAAAAGGTTTACAAGGATGTTGCCAAGATTGGAGGATTTGAGCTCCAGGGAGAGGCAGAATAGACTGGGGCTGTTTTCCCTGGAGCTTTGGAGGCTGAGGGGTGACCTTGGAGGTTTATAAAATCATGAGGGGCATGGATAGGGTAAATAGACAAAGTCATTTTCCTGGGGTGGGGGATTCCAGAACTCTTGGACATAGGTTTAGGGTGAGAGGGGAAAGATATAAAAGAGACCTAAGGGGCAACCTTTTCATGCAGATGTGAATGTACATGTAAGGAATGAGCTGCTATAGAAAGTGGTGGAGGCTATTACAATTGCAACATTTAAAAGGCATCTGGATGGATGGATAAATAGGAAGGGTTTGGAGGGATATGGGCTGGGTGCTGGCAGGTGGGACTAGATTGGGTTAGGATATCTGGTCGGCATGGATGAGTTGGACCAAAGGGTCTGTTTCTGTGCTGTATGTCTCTATAACTCTATCCATTTTTCATTAAGTACTAATGACATTTATAGAACCTATTTCTCTCACCCTTTCAAGATGTGTATTCCTGATCATCATAATCTGCTGTATTGTTTTAAAAATAAATCCTCACTTCTCCTCAGGTTCTTTAATGATTACCGCCATCCCATTCTCCCAATTCCTTCGTCTCCGCCGCATCTGCTCCCAGGAGGACCAGTTCAAAATACGTACAACACAGATGGCCCCTTCCTTCAAGGACCGCAATTTCCCCCCCGACGTGGTCGACGGTGCCCTCCACCGCATCTCCTCCACTTCCCGCTCCTCCCCCCTTGAGCCCCGCCCCTCCAACCGCCACCAGGACAGAACCCCACTGGCCCTCACCTACCACCCCACCAATCTCCATGTACAGCGCATCATCCGCCGTCACTTCCGCCACCTCCAAACAGACCCAGCACCAAGGATATATTTCCCTCCCCTCCCCTATCAGCTGTCCGTAGAGACCACTCCCTCCGCGACTCCCTTGTCAGATCCACACCCCCCACCGACCCAACCACCACTCCCGGCACCTTCCCTTGCAACCGCAGGAGGTGCAACACTTGCGCCCACACCTCCCCCCTCACTCCTCTCCAAGGCCCAAAAGGAAACTCCCATATCCGCCACAGATTCACCTGCGCCCTTCTTTAGGAATGAGCAGAGAGTGTTCAGCAGGAGAAGATAAAAGGTAGGGAGGAGGGACTTGGAGGAGGGGAGTTGGAAGTGGAGGAGATGCGGTGGAGGGCACCGTCGACCACGTCGCCTTCCTGACCTGCAGTCTTCTTGTTGACCTCTCCGCCTCCATCCTACTCCGACCTATCACCCTCACCTTGACCTCTTTCCACCTATCACATTTCCAACTCCCCTCCTCCAAGTCCCTCCTCCCTACCTTTTATCTTCTCCTGCTGAACACTCTCTGCTCATTCCTGAAGAAGGGCCTGTGCCCGAAACGTCGAATCTCCTGTTCCCTGGATGCTGCCTGACCTGCTGTGCTGTTCCAGCAATAAAGTTTCAACAATTAATGATTACCGACCCTTCTGCCACTGGAAACCGTTACCTTTTATTTACTCTATCAAAACATTCATGATTTTGCTTGTTTTCATCAAATCTTAACCTTTGCTGCTATAAAGAGAATAATCCCAGGTTACCCAAATCTTTCTACATGGGAGACTTTCTCAGCTATTTCAGCCAATTCAAGTCCAAGGTTTAAAGAGTAATTGAAAAAAAAGAGAAGCGTTAAATATGAAAGAATAAATCTAATTTCCTGGTATAGCTTCTGAGGTGGAGCTGATGTGGGAATACTCACCAAGGGCAAGAATATTAGCAGATGTAGAATTAAGGCTGGAGCTTTCAGAAATGTTGTAGTTTAGATGTGATTTATTCAATGATGAGTTGTCAATTGTCAGCTGTACTATGTTTACAGGGTGAAAAGGAGAAACAAGAAGGGAAATCCAATACTTTCGAGTGTGCCTCCAGACAGCTGATTAGCATCTTCCTTGATCAGCATGCAGACTTTAAACAGACGGAAAGAATTCAGTAACTTCCAATCAAAAACATTAGAGTACATGAGGGCATACTTCAACTAATAATTTGATATTTGTGGCATTTTGTTCATTACAGTACTATGCTTGTGCTAACTTTCAAGGTCCCATCTGGATATTTCACTGTAATTAGTACCACTTGAAAGGAAGGGGACATGAACATTTCCTGTGTGGCTTTCATTATCTTAATCTGAGACTATTCTGACACTAAAGCAAAATATGCTGATGTGATTGATAGGTAATTGAATATATTTTTGTTAACAGTCAAGTTTTAAGTTGCAGTATGGTTTTAGTACTTTGTAGCCAGTTGGTGGTTAGTTGCAGTCTAAGTGACCTGTTGTGATTCTGTAAACAGTTAAATTATTTATAGTGACTGCTGTATTAATTGGAGGAGGAAACATTGTTCTATGTGGTTGCTGTTGATTAATTGTACACCTAAAAAGAAGTTGTACATTTTTTTTAAAACACCTTTCACTGCCTCAGGATATTCCAAAGCATTTTATAACCAATTAAGCAATTTGGTACGCTGTAATGGTTGATGCTGTGGTTGTTGGAGATCATCATTTCAGAACATAAAACATAGCTTTATAGGAACTTTTCAGGGTAGAGTCCCTGAGTCCAACCATCTTCGGCTTCACTCATTTGCAGTGTCAGAATTGGGAATGTTCAGTGACCATTGATTGCAATGTTTAGTACCATTTCACAACTCCTGAGGAATCGAAGAAGTCTGTGCTAAACACAGTAAGATCTGGACAACAGTCAGGCTTGGCCTAATGATTGACAAGGAACATTTGCCCCACATGAGTGTCTTGTCCAACAAGAGATGGTCACTCTTTCTCACTATTGCTGAATTCCCACCATCAACATCCTGTGGGTTATCACTGGCTAAAAAGCAGAGCGGGCATAGGTTTAAGTTAATTGACAGGAGGAGTGAAGGTGGTGTGAGAAAATACATTTCATACAACAAATGGTAGTGCTTCCTGAAAGGCAGGTTTAATTGAAGGATTCAAGGGGGAAGTTGATTTACCTGAACATGATGTGGAGGTGGAAGTGTTGGACTGGAGTAGACAATTTCAAAAGTCATCTGTTGAAGGGGCAGCTCTCCAAAAGCTTGTGATTTCAAATAAACCCATTGGACTATAACCTGGTATCATGTGATCTTTGACATTATATGAAAAGGCAGAATGGTGAAGAATTACAAGAGAATGATACTAGGAGGATTGCTCATTTGGAAAACCAATGCATCCATTGGTCCAAATGATCACCTCCTTTGTTTTAGCAATTCTTTGATGGGGAGGTGCCATATTTCAGATGAGGCATTAAACTGAGACTTTGTTCTCTCAAGTGGATATAAAAGGTCTTGACAATATTTTGAAGACAAATGAGAGATATTTCTGTTCTGGCTGATCTTTATCCCTGAACCAGCATTGCAGAAACAGATTAAAAGGTCACTATTCAAATTTGCAATTTTGTGATTTTGCTGTGCACAAGTTGGCTGTGACCACACTTCAATGTACTCCATTATCTGTAAAGAGGGCATGTATTCCAAAACATGTTTCACAGGCGCATTTTTTTTTGTTGTATGAAAGGGCCAGTCTTGTCTACACCACCATAGCTACAGGGTTAAATAGGATACTGGTCACTTAAAATTACATCACAGCACATTGTAGTTTTATGTATTGGTGCTTTATTTAATTTGTCATTCATATACAACACTAATTAAAAACTACATTTATATGTTTGAGGATCCAGCTGTTGAATGTCTTGCTTCGCTCACACTTGATATGGGTGCTTGGCTGTTCAGTAGAAGAGTGGGTGCATTGCTACACTAACTAATCATACACTGCCTTTTTAAAATATAATTTACCAGCTGGTTAGCTAGCAAACATGTTGTCTTGGAAAGAAACATAATGAAAAAACTGATCCATTATTGCCAGATGCTGACCACACAGTTAAAGAGTTCAATCATCAGAAAATTGCTAAAATGTATCTGTCTCATGTAATGAGTTGGCACAATTTTGATCACAAACATTTGTGATTAATCATGTTGAAATCTTTAATTTATTTTGTTAGCTTTGTATCTCTCAATTATTTTTTTTAAAGTATACTGATTTCTTTCAATAACCTTTAATTTTAATTAGCCTCTTTAATTGTCTGGATCCAGAAATGTAAAATACTTTCTTTTTAAAGCTGGTTCACTTGAGTAGTTGAAATTGTGAAATCTGTAGTGATTGTGTAAGAATATTGTTCTTTGTGGAAAAGAATGGACAAGATTCTGTGTTCAGGAAAAAATGTTCAATTAAAAGGAAATATGGGTGTGACAACTCAGGATTTTTCTCTGCTCTGCTGAGGAATTAGTCAGGGGTTTAGTTCCAAATGATCTGATATTCTTTGATTGTGAACCCGGTCAGTGGGCTTTCGTGGGATCAGCACCTAAGGGACACTTCACAGCTGAACCAAATTTGTCTACACATGCCCTTCAAGTAAGGATATTCAATTGTTACAGCATGGCAGCCATGGTTTTTGTGATAAAAGCTAATTTAAGCCATGGAAATTAAGACTGAATATAATATCTAAGGTAGGATCCCCACATCTTCTATTGCTCTTCATCATTCACAGTTACTCTCCTACCTATCCCCCTTCAACCCTCTAATTTTTTTCCTTATGATCCTGTTACATGCTATATCTCCATATTGTGCAACTCTACCCCTTTCACCCTGTTGTCCATCTGTCTTTTCTCCTCCTGACCAGCTTCTAATGTGGACTTGGGCCAAATGACCTGTTTCCACACTGTAGAGAATCTAATGTAATCCTGTTGAGCGTCTTCTCTACACTCCTTTCCCACACACCCTATCCTACAGCCCCTCCCCTCACACTATCAATGCTCCTCCATCCATCCCCTCATTCCAGCTCCTCACTCCAGTCACACCCCCTCCTCTCAACTGCTGCCTAGACCACCTCATAACATCCCTCAGACTTCACACCCACAGTATTCTTCACTGCTGACAGCCCCACCACACATTCCTTCAGCTTCCAACTCTTTTTGTTCTCTCTCTCTCTCTCTCTCTCTCTCTCTCTCTCACTCATTGACTTACAAATTCAGATATTTACAAACCCAGTCTTCGTCTGACCTGTAGTTTGGCCAGAAGATGGTGGGACGAAGAATGGATTCCTTAGTCCATATAAATATTTAATCATCATTTGCCCTTGGACAAGTATTATTTTTCCAATTCCACAACATCCTGCCCAACGGACTTTCTGGAGGTATATTGTAAGGGACCCCGCCTCCATTTCCATTGCCTTGGTCTTCTTTTGTTTTCCTGGAGGCTTTTTCCTTACCCACGGCACAACCCATATTGAGTTCCTTAGTTAGTCCCTTATTAACTATTACAACTCAATCCCAGCCACCAAGGCAGTACTTAAACTTCAATTTTCTTACCTTGGTCGGTGCACAGAGTTGCCTGGCCCCTTTTTGCCGTATTTTCTATCAACCTCCTTTCACTGTCTGATTCAGATGTCTCTCTTTAGGGATTCGTACCAGTCGCCAAAGGGAGCAGACCAAACCGGGACACGAGACCTCTCCTCAATTGGAAAAGGGTTGCGCCTTCCCAGTGTCCAAGGCCAGCCACTCCCCCCGGCGATGGAAGAATATCCCGAACAGCTCCCAATTGTGAGAAACAAAGCTCACTCACTTCAATAATTTCAGTCCGAGGCAGGATCTGAATCAGTAGTGTCATTTATTTCACACTTGCAAGTGAGTGCGATGTCCACTGTCCACAAGGCAGGGACACACACACACCGAATTCAACCAGTACTCGATATTTATATAATTTGGTTTCTATGTTTTTTTAATTTCATTGCTCCTCCCCTGTTTACATCTTCCATTTCCCTAAGACCAGTCCCCATTACTCCTGTTTATCTCTTGCCTTATCCGGCCTTATCTGTGACAAAATGCTTTTTCTGGCCTCACAAGGCCGTTTGACCTCATCCTGCTGTGTGTCATTGTTAGGCATATCCTTTCCTTACCATTATCGACTCCCTCCATCTGTTTCTCCCCTCATGGTATCTTATCGTTAAGACTCTTGTAATTGGGGTTTGTTCCTGTGTTTCTGTAAAAGTGGGAAACAGATGTTTATACATACTGTTGCTACAGGCGTATTTAGCTTACCTGCCTCTCCTCACAGCACTTTATCTAGTCGCCTGTATTATCTACCATTGTTTTGCAGTCCCGTTTCTTTCTTGCATATATTTTTAGCTAATACACAAAAAATTATGTATTTCGTCCACATAGTTTCCATTCTTGTTGACTCAGCTCTTGGCTGAAACAATTACACACTGGTGTGAGTTCATTTACTTTGTATCAGTAATTATAATTGCAGAAGTAACACTACATTACTATAACCCACAGTAAGGAAATAAATAAAAGGAGGGAAACGGGAGAAAAACTGTGTTGCTATGAGTGGAGAGGTTTTACGAACATTTTGTACACGTCGGAAGACACACATTTGAGCGTGCTTGTTCCGTGTCTGCAGGAAACGGGGAATTTCATCTGCGCGGCTAGGTGGACTGAGTGTCCCATCAGGGCAAGGATTCACTGGATACATGCGAAGCCGCCATCTTTGTAGGGGGCAAGGTGCAGCCAGGCGCATGTGCAGCCTTTCTCTGGTGGCGAGTTATTGGGATCATAGCAGCTGTGATACATCTCTGGGCTCCCTCATGACCACTTTGTCAATATCTAGCTTCCTCATTCTCGAACCACTGGTGTATTTTTGGTCTGTTTTGGCCACCATGCCGTCCACTGTATTATTATTTTTATAGACCCTCTGTAAATGAGTTTTTCACTGCGGCCCAGCCTCTGACCACGTGCTGCTCTATTTTCAATTTTTCTTTTCTTGAATATCTTTGCCAGTCAAGATTTCTTTTTTCCAATAAGCAAGTGCATTTTCCTTCCATTTCTGACTATCAAATTCTGCACCACTTTCATTTCCTGTAATCCATTTTGCACTCCCTGAAACATCAACTGTGTTTCTCCTTTCACAAATACCAGTGATTAATGCCAAAGCCCTGTTGCCTGTGGAGAGGACGATGCTTGAGTTTTTTGTGCAGCTGCAGTTTGTTGGGTAAGAGACATTGCAGATTATTCATTACAGCAATAGTGATGATTTCAAGATAATGTCCAAATCAAGAACAGTTTGTAGTTTTATTATCATGCTTTCACATAAATATTATTGGGAACTTTAGATATGAGGCCAGAGATGGAGATATTAGGTCAGGTGACCAAAAGCATTGCCAAAAAGTACGTTTTGAAGGATGTCTTAAAATTGGAAAGCAGACCTGTGAGGTTTTGTCTGCAAATTCCAAACCATGGTGCTTTAGCAACTGTAGAATCAGCCACACAGTTGATGTAATGAATTAACAAATCATTGGAAGTCTCGAAGAAAATGGGTTGTCGAGGTCTTAAAGTATGTGTGGTAAAGGGAGCGAGGGATGATCACAGCCAGGAATTAAATGAAGAGTGAGTTTTCTAAATTGTTGTTGCTTATGAATAGGAGCCTTTTGATGGATAAACATGTTTTGGGAGAAGTGAGCACATGGGCGACAGTTTTAAATTTTGCTCCCCACTCCTTCCCACCCACACGTTTTCTCCCACGCACATTTCATTTGCCCCCACCCCTCTCCCGCTCCCTCAACCACGCATCCTCTCCACCACCGCCTCCCCCAATCCACACCATCTCACCACTCCCTTCTCCTGCAACCCACATATTATCCGAAATCCCTCCTAATCCATTGCCGTGCTCCCTAAAACGTTTCCACACACTCTCTTTCCCTCCCCTCTAGCCTCAAGCTGTGCTCTCTCTCCATCCCTGCCCCCTCTGTCTCGGTGCTGCGCCTGCTCCTGTTGATGCTGCTGCTGCTGTCAGTCAGCTGCAGGGAACTGACTGTGAGCGGCTGTGGAGCGGGCTCTGGCTACTTGGGGATCTTCTCCGTGTAGCCGTGGACAAGGCAGCGAGAGGCGGCGGCCGGGGAGCAGTCCTGGGGCTGAGGCTGGGGGAGGCCGCTCCCGAACCCCCCGGATGGATCCTGTGCTCTGACCCGGGACCCGGAGCTCTCGCTATGGGAACCTCTGCTTCATCTATCGCCACGGAGACAGATGCCGGCCTCCCCGCCACCACCGCCGCTTCCCCGCCAGGCTGGAATGGCCCCGGGAGTCCGCTCTGGGTGAGCGGGACACTGGCCGCCGCTAGGGTGGAGAGCGCCCGAAGTCGCCAGCAGCAAGTCCCGCGGAGTCGCAGCAGGTAACCAGACAGTGGGGAGGGGGAGGCGGGTTACAACCACTGGAATAAAGTCAGTCAAAACGAGTTTAACAGCAACATCATTGCAGACACTCCACTCAAATTGATATGTTGGGGAGAGATCAGGAGTGTGAATTTAAATTAGAAAGCAGTAACCAGTACAACTCTGAGGTTTAGTGGGACAGCAGAAAGTAAACTGAGGAGGAGTAACCCTGCAGTGGCAGAGCTGGAGGTTCTAGATCAGACTACACTTTTTCAAAGTCGCTTCAAGGGAAATATGATAAAATAGGATTGAACAGATGCAAGGTGAGAAACATTAAAAAAAATGTATACCAATCACGAGTACAGTAAGAATAAAAACCGTAAAATTACAGTACTCGAGAATGTTGGCGAAGCAAATTATTTTACAGCACAGAACAGTTATCAGAAGTCTGAGCTGTAAGATTAGAAAGCTAATAAGCCAAATCCTGGAAAAGAAGAGCAGCAGCAAAAGTGGTTGAAAAACAGAAGCAATTAATCGAGGTTGTGGGGTGGAGAGTAATGGCTGTGTAGGTTTGAATACGAAGAGCCGGAGCAGATTGCTTCCAGCTTACCTGTCAAATCACTGTTTTTTAAATCGCGGTTTATGCTGAAATCATCGCAATTTTATTTTGGTGTTATCTGGATGAGTGAGGGGTTAACTGGGCTAATTGCGTTGCAGGATCTACAGCCATGTTATGACGTTGGTATAGTTTTTTTTCCACGACGGAATATGAAGAAATACTATTAAATCTGCTGGCTTTGAATTTTATGTTGTCAGTGCACTCGTTCCTGTTTGCTGGTTTAAAAAAAACATTATTTTTCCACATCTAGACTAGAGGGCAAAGTTTGAAGATGAAAGGAGGGAGATTTTAAAAAGACACGAGGCAATTTTTCTTTTGGAGAGTGGTTCACATGTGGAATGAACTTCCTAAAAAAAGTGGTGGATTTGGATACAATTACAGCGTTTAAAAGACATTTGGATAAATACATGAGTAGGACAGGTTTGAAGGATTTAACAGTATATTTAAACATCCAGCTCCTTTGTCCTCACTTAAATAAGAAGTCTAGAAACAGTTGTCTAATGTTGCACTTTAGAGCATCTCACGAGTTCTTATCCCAAGGTGTGTAATTGAAATCTCATCTGAGCTAGGTTTGACCCATGAAGAGGGAGAAATGTTTAGTAAATTCAAGAGGTTGATACCATAGCTGCAACGTTAAAAAGGCATCTGGGAGGGTATATGAATAGGAAGGGTTTGGAGGGATAGGGGCCCAGTGCTGGCAGGTGGGACTAGATTGGGTTTGGCTGTCAGATCGGCATGTATGAGTTGGACCAAAGGGTCTGTTTCTGTGTTGTACATCTCTATGATTTTATGACTGTGTCTCAACAATTAGATTGTGTCCTGTAACTGTACAAGGCTTTAAAAATGTGATTACGATTACAAATATAGCCCATTTCGCCCTAAAAACAGTGCTTTCCAAACCTTTCCATGCTGTGATTCCATTTCGAAATTAAAGATTGTTGTAACCCTTATGTGACAGCAGGGTCTGTTAGAGCCAGAGAACAGCTGTACAACTATCAGAGTTTCCTGATGACTGTTGTTCCCTTAGAATTTGCAATCCCAAGATTCAGCTCGTGACCCCACTTTGGGAAGCCCTGCCCGAGTGAATGGAAAGTGAAGCTCCTTGCAATTTGTTTTCATTTAATTATTGTATACTATCTGGTTCTTAAGGGTGTTGAGTTTTAATTATAAGGAAAAATGTTTCCTGAGGTTTTTTTGCTGTTTCCCAGCTCAGCATTTCACATATACATATTCTGTGTTGTGTTGTAAGATATGATTTTGTGATTGCTGTAGGTGGCCAAATTTAATACTGTCTTAAGCTGCATTTTAAGAAATGATTTATCTTTTTTAAAAATGCCAGAAATTGTGCCACAGAAGATCCACATTTTTGCTTTACTGTGAGTTGCTGATGTAACAGAGTTTGTGAAAAGAAGTCCATTTGCTACACAGGATCTGACTATTTTGTCACGATGAGAACTTGTTTGTGTGACTGACAACACTAATGGGATTGAATGGTGACTGGTTGGTAAATTGATTGTACAATCGGTCCCTTCTACTGCTCCTACTCTAGAACAATTGCATGGTTTTGATCACTCGTGAAGGAGCCTGCCACCTAATGGTCAGATGAGACAGAAAACATGCATTTCTGTATTGCAGAAAGTGAGATTTGTTACTGAGTCATAGTCATACAGCAGGGAAACAGATCCTTAGGTCCAACTAGTCCATGCTGAACATAACCCCAAACTAAACGAGTCCCACCTGCCTGTTCCTGGTCCATATCCCTCCAGATCTCTCCTATTCATGTATCTAACCAAATGTCTTTTAAACGTTATAATTGTACCCGCATCCACCACTTTCTTTAGGATGTTCATTTCACATGTGAACCACCTTGCGTAAAAAAAAATTGCCACTTTTTAAAAAAAATCTCTCTCTCCTCTCATCTTAAAACTGTGCCCTCTAATCTTGAAATCCCCTATCCAAGGGAAAAGACAACTACCATTAACTCTCATTATTTTATAAAGTTCAATCAGATTACTTCTCTATCTCCTATGTTCCAGTGAAAAAAGTTCCAGCCTTTCTTTATAACTCAAAATTTCTATACTTGGCAACATCCTGGTAAATCTCTCTTCTGAACCTTCTCCAGGTTGATAATATCCTTCCTATAACTGTGCGACCAGAACAAGACACTATTCCAGAAGAGGCCTCACCAATGTCCTGTACAACCTCAACATGACTTCCCAACCCCTATACTCCAAAGGACTGAACAATGAAGGCAAGTGTGCCAAACACCTTTTTTAACCACCCTGTCCATGTGTGGTGCAAACTTCAAAGAAGTGTCCCTGTACTCCCAGGTCCCTCTGTTTTACAACACTACCAAAGGCCCTACCATTAATTGTACAAGCCCTATCCTTGTTTCTTGTACCAAAATGCAATACCTTACATTTATCCAGATTGAACTTCAATTGCCATTTTTTCAGCCCATTGACTCATTTGATTGAGATTCCTTTGTAATCCTTTTTCACTGTCTACAATGTTGCCAATTTTGGTGTTGTCTGCAAACTTACTAACAATGCCTTTTATATGAATGATTTGGATGAGAATATAAATGACAAGAGTCAGGAAAAAAAATCTGTTTAAATTAGGAATGAATGAATATGCGTACCAGGGAAATGTATTTGGAATACAGTGACCAGTTTACTTACAGTAAGATTAGATTACTTACAGTGTGGAAACAGGCCTTTCGGCCTGACAAGTCCACACCGAACCACCGAAGTGCAACCCACCCAGACCCATTCCCCTACATTTACCCCTTCACCTAACACTACGGGCACATTGATTACAAACTATAAGTTGCTTTTTAAAAAGCATTCTCAGATGGTATCAGAGCTAAGAGGTTATATCTATCAGGGATATTTATCAGGCTGGGGTACTTTTCTCTGGAAAAGGACGCAAAGCACGTTGACTTCTCTGAGACCAGAACTAGCACCCATAAATATAAGATGCCCATTAATAAATCCAATTGGGAATTCAGGACAAACCTCTACCTAGAGTAGTTTGTGTGGAGTTTGTTATAGCATTGAGCATTGAAATAAAGATTAAATGCATTTCTGGGAGGGTGGGTAATCACAATGAGAAGAATAGAGTGATAAGTTGATGAGGTTCAATGAAAGGTAGGAAGCTGCTTATCAAGTAAGAACGCTGACTTGGGTGCACTGAGCTGAATGACCTGTAACCGTGAAACTGTGACACGTTTACATTATTGCATTTGAAAACAGATGAAATAAGGGAAAACTCTAGAAAATAAAAAAGCTACTGGACACCCACTTTGTTTCTAGGTCTTCATTGGTTGAGAGTTGGAGTTATGGGTAAATGCAACCTCTGGTAAATAAAGTTGCTATAGATTATCAGACCATAGGGCTGCTGTCTCATTAGAGAGATAGAGAGAGAGAGACAACTTGTAGTGGTTTAACTTGAGGGTCACCATGCCTCTGGCCAGGGGAAGAGGTTGAGAAGGACAATTCTTTATAATAACCTCAGCTTGTGTGGGAATTGAACCCATGCTGTTGGCATCACTCTGCATTGCACAGCAGCTGTCTAACCAAACTAGCTTTTGAGCTAGACACATCAGGTTTGAGTCCTGTTAATATGAGCAGAATTTGCAATGTCTGAGGGGACCATGTAGCTCCCGGTCATACAATATCTGCTGACTGTGTGCATGTAGATAGGTGTCTGGTGAGGATAAGATTGATGTTTGATATTCTGTCAGGGTTAACAGTCAAGTGACAGGGAAATGTGAAAAAAGCAGTTGCAGGTAGCAATTAAGCTGGTATAAGAAGCATTCTATTGTAACATAACTGATACTTCCCTTAGAAGAAACAAAGTTTACATGAAAGACACAGTTGATACAACCTTGCGAGTTGTGACTGTTGTCACCACTGTACAGCCTGCATTTCCCTTATACAGAAATGGACATAACAGCCGAAACAGTTTGCTGCTGAGCTGAATGTTTTGCTTCCAGATGTCTGGAAGCAAATGTTATTCAGTTTGTAAATATGCTCTCTAATCACCTTGTAACTGTAGATATTTTCCATTTTTAAAAAAATGCAAAAACCATTGAGCAATAAACCGAGAGAAAAGATGGCGTAATTCTTCACAACACCTTTTATTGTGCAATGCTTTGAGGTCAATTAATTGCAAATGGCATTTGTGTCTCTTCTGTTCCTCCTAGAAGTGACTGTTACTAAGATTGAAGTCTCCCTACAGGAAGAATTCAGGGCTGAGATTGAAGGTTTGTGCTTTCTGCACTACCCTGCTCTTGAATCAACAATAATAAACCAAATCATCACCCTTATCCTAAGAAGAGAGTTAAAAATGTGATATTGTTCACATATCTACATTTGTGTGATGCTCCTACTATCCATGGTGTAACAAGTTAGTCATCATTGTTAAAAACATAATGATGGATAAAGTAGTGAAGACAGCTACATGCTCAACTTCAAAAAGAGTAAAGAAATGTCTGTAATAGTATAGTGATTATGTTACTGGATTGATAATCCAGAAACCATGAGTTCACATACCACCCTGGCAGTTTGAGAATTTGAGTTCAGTTTTAAATTTTATGGAAATTAAGAAGCTGCCCTCTGTAAAATGGTCGTAATAGCATTGGATTGATGTTTGTTTTTGGCAAAATGGACAAATTCACTCATTCTTTTAGGAAGGAAACCTGCCATTCTTACCTGGCCTACATGTGGTTCCACACTACGTCAATGCGGTTACTCTTAACTGCTTTCTGAAGTGGCTTAGAAAATACTCAGTTGTATTAAACTATTACAAGGGAAACCCTTCACCACCTTCCTAGGATAACTAGGGATGGAGCATTAATTTCATTAATGCTAGTGTTCCTGGGCCCATAAAAATGAATCTTAAAATATACCTTGGATGGAATTGGAAAGAGAAATCAGGCTTTTATCGGTTTGCTAGTAATGTCACCTACAGAGAAAAATAAGTGACATTTTCTGCAGATAATTTGGAATTACTGATATTGTTTGTAAATAGCCAACAAGCACCTACAGTATGGGGTTAAATTCACATGGAAGTAATCCAATTGTAATAGAGATCACAATCATTAATTTGTCACATCAATCCAGGAGTGAGAGAGAGGAAGACTGAGTGGGTGGAGTAGGTAAGTGGAAGAGTAATGAGAACATGCTAGAAATCTCAGCTTACATAATGAACACACAGAATGCAGTGTTCAGTGCACCGTTAATAAAATGGTTCCAGTAATTACAAAAGAAGAATAGCTGTTTGTCTTTACATGCAATTAAAAATGCAGCAATGCTTAAAGGGTTTTCTACTTGCCTTGGAGCATTCATCATTTTGGAATATCGAAACAGAAAACATTTTTCATTGCTGTATATATAATTCATAGTTTCATATCACAGTTGAACCAGTTCAATGTCATAAATTTTTACATCAATGTACCCAACTGATCTACATTAACTGTAGGACATGCAGCAAAGCCTGCGGCTTGCCAAGGTAGAAATAATTCTGTTACAACTGCACTAAGACTATTGGATTGAGCTGTTTGTGCTTAATTATTCACTGTTTTTATACAGTTCTAGTTTCTTTCCCTTCTAATGATGCCTCCGTCTCCTTTATCTTCTTAATTACATTCCCTTCGTGCCTTGCTTTATAATGCACTTCTGTTGCAGAGTGAGTGACTTTTTAGATATTGAAAACATTAATTTACAAAATAGCAGAAGTTGACTGTTTAACCACTCAAGTTGCTCTGCATTTTACAAGATCGTGGCTGTCCTGTTTGGTTTTTCAAATTTTCATGGGCTCACGGTGGCTCAATGGTTAGCACTGCTGCCTCACAGCGTCAGGAACCTGTGTTTGATTCCTGCCTCTGGTGACTATCTGTCTGTGTGGAGTTAGCACGTTCTCCCCGTGTCTGCGTGGGTTTCTTCTGGGTGCTCCGGTTTCCTCCCACAATCCAAAGATGTGCAGGTCAGGTGAATTGGCCACACTAAATTGCGCATAGTGTTAGGTGCATTAGTCAGGGGTAAATACAGGGTAGGGGTCTGGGTGGGTTACTCTTCAGGTGCTCGGTGTGGACTTGTTTGGCCAAAGGGCCTGTTTCCATACTGTAGAGATTCTAATCTAATTCTAATTCTAAACATGTTCCTATATTTCCTGGTGATGACCCTCTATTTCCTTTGCTTAACAAGAATCTGTCCATCTGTCTTAAAAATATTCAACGATTGTGTGTCCACTGCTTTCTGAGGCAGACTGTTGCAAAGTTTCACAACTCTGAGAAAAAGTTCTTGTCCTTTCTGTTCTGAAAGGGTGACATCTAATTCTGGATTGACCCACAAGAGGAAACATTCTTTCTACTTGGTAAAGACTGTTCAGGATCTTATACACTTCAACTTGGAGATAGTGAGGACTGCAGATAATGGAAAGTCAGAATCAATAAAATGTGGAACTGGTGAAAAGCACAGCAGGTCAAGCAGCACCAGAGGAGCAGGAGAGTCGATGTTTTGAACAGGATCCCGATGAAGGATCCTGCCTGAAATGTCGACTCGCCTGCTCCTCTGCTGCCTGACCTGTTGTGCTTTTTCCAGCTCCACATTTGATCAACATACACACTTCAACATCCACTCACATGCCCCACACCAACACCACCGCCATTACCATCCATTCACCCTGGAAAAGAAATTCTAACTTGAATGGAAAAAAGCCTAGGTAGTCCAACCTATTCTTACAAGACAACCCGCTCATTCCAGCATCAATCTGGTAAATCTCAAATGCATGTTTTCAAAAGGTGAAACGTTTAGTACCATCTCTAGCCGATCATTAAGAGGCAAGAGAATGGTAGAGCAGCTAGGATACTTCCAGTTATAAGCAGGGACTGTGTTAGCATGTACAAACATTGCTTTCATTTCAATTTTAGATACAAATGAGTACAATTTATAAATAAAACATTTAAATGTTGACAAGTACAGGACAATTTGACACTAAAATGTTCCCTTTTGGACTGTCTCAATATTTGTACTTATTCCCGACGAAAGTTTTTAGTTACCAAGATGAGGGGAAAGTGGATTATTGATAGAGTCATGGAACAGTACGACACCGAAAGAAGCCATTCGGCCTATTGTGTGCATGCTGGCTCTTTCAGGTTTAGAAATCTAGGTCTACCATCCGCAGGTACAGAAGAAGACTCAGTATTTCTACCTCAACCCTGTGCCTGAATTCCAATTTCCAATATCCTATGTTGAAAAAACTGAGTGCAAAGAGTAACATTGCAATATATTGAAGCACTATGCAATGCCTGTTGTGTTTTTCCTTTCAATACGCTTTATGTTCTTTAGGCTTTGCATCATGCCATGGTTAAGGGGAAGGATTGGAGTCTTGATTTTGAGGCTCTGACATGCACTAGTAAATAGCACAAGTGCTAAGAAGCACATACTAAGGTGTGTTGCATGTACTTACTTGGTTTTCCCTTTGCTGTGCCTGTGAGCAACATAGTATTTCTCACTAATGGCCTAGTGGTACGACAACTAATTTGTTAACCCAGCAACCTAGGTAGTGTTTTGGAGATTCTGGTTCGAATCCCACCAGGATAGGTGATGGAACTTGAATGCAATAAAAATCTGGAATTAAGAGTCTAGCTATAACCATGAAACATTGTCAATTGTTGGAAAAACCTATCTGGTTCACTATGTCCTTTCCGGAAGGAAAATGCAATTAACTGGTTTGGCCTACATGGAACTCCAGACCTAAAACAATGTTGATTCTTAACCACCCTCTGAAATGGCCCAGTACATCAATTAGTTGTAACAACCTTACATACAGATAAGGAAGGACTCCACTTCGACTGGGACAACACATCCCAGGACAAGCCAAATAGAGACACGCACGAGAATTCCTAGAAGCATGGCATTCCAACTGAAACTTTACCCGCAAACACATTGACTTGGATCCCATTTACCACCCCCTGAGAAAAAGAACAGGACATGACATCACCACAGGAAATGCTATCACGAAGGAAACCTAAACACGCAAATAGAAAGCGGGCCATGCCACCAGTGTTTCATCTGGAGGCTTACTGATGTTACCTAGCATGGTGACGAAACGTCTGAAAACAAACCTTCCAGCTCAGCAAGCAAACCTACATCCTGTTGTAACAACTATTAGAAAGGACAAAAAGAACCACCTTCCATCAATGTAGACACTGGAAATGACAACATGAAAACAAAAGCCCTGTCAACCCTGCAAACTCCCCCTTACTAACATCTGGGGGCTTACGACAAAATTGGGAGAGTGGTCTCTTAGGCTCGTCAAACAACAGCCTAACAGTCACACGCATGGAAGAATATCCTAAATTTAATGACCAAGGCACCACTATCACCATCTCTGGATATGTTCTATCCCACTGGCCGGACAGGCCCACAGAGGTGATACTGGGGTGTATAGTCAGGAGGGAATTGCCCTGGGAGTCCTCAACATTGACTCTGGACCTCATGAAATGTAGAAACTAAGAAAATAGGTGCAGTAGTAGGCCATTTGGCCCTTTGAGCCTGCACCACCATTCAATATGATCATGCAATCTTAGTATCCCTTTCCCACTCTCTCCCCAAACACCCTGATGCCTTTAGCCACAAGGGCCATGTCCAGCTTCCTCTTAATGTAGATTAGATTCCCTACAGTATGGAAACAGGCCCTTCAGCCCAACAAATCAACACCAGTCCTCTGAAGAGTAACCCACCCAGACCCATTCCCTATCTCTATATTTACTCCTGACTAATGCATCTAACACTATGGGCAATTTAGCATGGCCAATTGACCTGACCTGCACATCTTTGGATTGTGGGGGGAAACTGGAGCACCTGGAGGAAACCCACACAGACATAGGGAGACAATGTGCAAACTCCACACAGTCACCCAAGGCTGGAATCGAACCTGGTCCCTGGCGCTGTGAGGTAGCATTGCTAACCATTGAGCCACCGTGCTGCGCCAATCTAATGAACTGGCTCCAACAACTTGCTGTCAGAGAAAATTCCACAGGCTCGCAACTGTCCTTAGCTCAGTCCTGAATGCCTTACTCCTTATTCTTAGACTGTGACCCCTTTCTGGACTTCCCAAAAATTGGGAGCATTCTTTCTTTCTGTATCTAGCCTGGAATCCTGATGAGACTGAATTAACCTTCCCCCTCCACTTTCTTCTAAGCTCGAGTGATTACAAGTGCAGTTCAGTGCAAGGAAACTGCCTACTGATCACCTTCCTTGGCTGACGAATCAGTTCTACTCCATGTTGAACAACACTTTGAGGAAGCACTAAGGATAACAAAGGTGCGGAGTGTACTCTGGATAAGGGATTTCAATGTCCACCATCAGTGATTCAGTAGCAGCAGTACTGTTTGAGCTGATTGAGTCCTAAAGGACAATGCTGTGAGACCCAGTCTGTGCTAGATGGTGAGGGAACCAATAAGGGGCATACTTGAACTCATCCTCTTTAACCTGCCTGCTGCAGATATGTTTGTCCATGCCAGTAGCAGTAGGAATGATCCCCACACAGTTCCCTTTGTTGCAGTGTTAAGTCATTGTTGTGGACCAGGCCAGACCCCTTAAAACGTTTTGTGAAGGTAACCCAGATCCTAACTTTTGCTAGTTGTTTTCAGCATGTGTAAAGTGGATATTCCAGGAAAGATCCCGCTGGTTTTAAATAAAAACAATTTATTTACAAGATTACCAAATGAAATACAAACAAAAGAGACCAGAATAACTTAATTTATTGGGAAACCCAACAGATTATCCCAATTTAATGATGCTGTTCCCAATACTAGAAACAATCTCTCTAAACACCCCTTGGCACAAAAGATAAAGTCAAACACAGGTTCTTACAAGAGAGAAGTCCGAGAGAGATCAACATGGACCTGCTTCTTTGAGTCCAGCAGCTTTTTCAACACTACTGCTAAAAACCAAACAGAGAAAAGCTGAGCTGGGAGAGCTGGCCACTCCCCTTTCATTGTACAAGTGCTTTTTTTTTCAAAAAAACTTGAATGCCTGTTTCCCAAGGCAGTCTCTGTTAGCTATAATCAAGCTGGCCCTAAAACCCTTCAATTTAAACTTGAGTCTGTCTTTTATGACCTCTGGGGGGGAAAAAAAATGAGAACAGAACCTTGTTAAAGAAACATCTTCGTCACATCATATTGTTTAGTATTATCACTGTTCTAAATAGGGCAGACTTTGAACATAGCTAACAACCCGAGACTGGGCACGTCTGGGTCAAAATCCTGGAATTGCCTCCTAATGGCTTTTTGTGATGACCTACAGCACATGGACTGCAATGGTTCCAGAAAGCAACTTACCATTACTTTCTCAAAGGCAACTGCTGATGGACAATAAATGTCCCATGAGTGAATAATAAAAACCCGTAAAACTTTTACTTTGTGTTTGCAACCCTCACTTTGGGAAGGTCTGAATTTAATAGTTTGCTTTTTGTATGGTTTTCATTCTTCTTCCTTCTCAAATTGTTTCAACCTAATTTATTTATCTTGTGATGCATTTCCTTTGCCTGACAGTCCATTTACAGGAAAGGTGATACTTTAACCACTCATTCTAAAGAAAGGTTGTCAAACTGACAGTGTTTTTGAGTCAAAGTGTGGTGGAGAAACACAGCAGGTCTGGCAGCCTCTGTTGAGAGAAAAACAGAGTTAATGTTTCAATGCCAGTCAGATGTTCTGGCAATGGGCCAAGTGCTGGAAAATTGGATCGGAACAGTTAGATTGTACCGGTCAAAAACAAAGTTGATGAACCAAAGAGCTTTTTTCTGTGCTGTCGATTTCCCGTGATTCTATAACAGTTGATCTGCTTAGCCTACCTCATTCCTCAATGGACTTGAGCCATACTACATTCTCCTGAACATAGATCAGGAACGCTTCTCTGTCTTTTTCATTGACACTGTTCCTGTCCCAGTCTATATGAGGTAATCTGGTAGACACTAAGTGCATCATTTGTATAATGCTGTTCACTAGTGCTAGTGCATTTTGTAGTTACCTGTTGGTTGTAAGAATCATCCAGATGTAGTTGTGAAGAACTAGATCCTGTGTAACGCCCTTAAATAAACAAATTATGACTCCGTCAAAGAGTGTGTTTTAGGAACTCTCATTGAATCTTGGTCTTCTGAATATCTTCTGAGGTATGGAATTTCTTGGCTATATTTCACTTGCATATGGCTTGTTGACTCTTCAGTTCTCTTTAGTCACATTGCAATTGTGCCAGCTATAGCATGGGCCTCACTGCATGTTTTAAAAAAAAAACACTTTTTTGATTCTGATAACCACTTCTATTGGTCCACAGCTCTTGGTAGATTTTTTCTCTGCTTGTCTCGCAGCTGCTTCCAGGCTGACCTGAACTGCCTTTCTGTGAGAAATCACAATGATCAAAACCAGAGGAACAAAACTCACTGACAATTTAGATTTATTTTCCTAATCAACCTGTTCGGAGATGGTATCACATACCTCAGGAGCAGGTGGGACTTGAACCTGATCCTCCTGGTTCAGAGGTTACCACTGCAACACAGGAGCTGTAAACCTCCCTACAATCTATTGTCACTTCAAGGCAATTCTGTGATGTTCCATATAAAGATTTAAACTAAGTATCTCCAACTTTAATTCTGTCACCTGACCTGTAAAGTATGTGGATACATTTTAAGACCTTTCCAAGTTTGCCGCATGCTTTCAAACTCTTCTTTGACCTGGGAGAATTACATGAATAATGTAAACCCCTTGCTGGGACAAGCCTCCCCCATCATTTATGTTTTCCTGGTTCCCGATCTGACTGTATTCAATAAGTATAGATGACCCTTTGAATTGCCATTACTTGAGGTCTGTGTGCTTCTCAAATTGGCTGCTTTCATTTGTCATGAGTTCATTTTTATAAAACTTTCAGTTTGAGGATTTTTAATGTAACTTCTGAAATGTACGAATCATGAAATTGCTTACAACAAGAACAATTAACAATTTAGACATTTTTAATACACTTTTTTTTAATGTCCCCTTTCCTCTCCTCAGTTGTTCGGTTTTAAAAGGAGCAGAATGATGAGCAACATGATATTATCTGGTTCCTATTTACCAGGATTTCAGTTGAAGCATGATACTAGGCTGTGAATGTAAAGTTCACAAGCACCAGCAGTGCAGGTATATCTTTAGCTCAGAATATGTACCGTGAGCATTTGAAAGCAAGAAGTCTAATAGTTACTGCTGATATCAGCGAATTCAAGTTTTATGTTAGTGGAATAACACCTGAAGCCCTGCATTAAAGCAGCTTTGGGGGTTGAAGACTGGTTTGTTTTATTGTGAATTGATGTTGTCGCTCCATTCAGCAATTGTGCGCAATTGTAAATTATTGTACTTCCCAGTTCGCACCAGTTATCACTTGCATTCTCCCACTTTAAAACTTTTTGTATTGAAATCTAATGGAGCCCTGCTTTAACAACTTTTGTAAATGGCCATCTGTTCAAACACAAATATTGGATAAGAATTACCCTGTCTTTTATATTTTAACATTCATTCTGTGTGGATTAGGAATAAATCAAAATCATTGTTGCCTTTAAACATTCACCTTCATGTTATGATCCAATTGTTGAATAATATTTTTGACAGTGTTGATAGTGTATGTTGGATTTGGGGAGATTAGAAAGGGGATCCAAATCTAAATCCTCTGCAAAAATGCTCAAGGTGGGAGGGAAGTTGCTTTTTAGATTTTGAGTTTTCTTTTTCTTCCTGTGACATTGTCCAGCCCTCAAAGCTGTGAATTGTATGTAGCCTCGAGATAACAGCCTATCTGATCTTAGCCTGGTGTTTTAAAGGTGATAATAAGTAAATAGTGCAGCAAGTTTGAACATATCCTAGGGCTGTATACATGAACTCAGTGGTATCTGTATATGCAGGAATGTCCGCTATAATCATTGATATAATGGGCTGTATTTGGATGGAATTCCCATTTGTTTCCATGGTTATTGTAGTTTAATTAGTTGATTGCTGAAGCCTTAGCATTGGAATTGATTTTTCATTAATTAAAAACAAATTACTGCGGATACTGAATCTGAAACCAAAAGAGAAAATGCTGGAAAATCTCAGCAGGTCTGGCAGCATCTGTAAGGAGAGAAAAGAGCTGACGTTTTGAGTCTAACTGACCCTTTGTCAAACAGTCGATTTTTCCTTGTTTGCGTCATTTTGCAAAGAAACATTTTGCAATGTTGTTTGCGTTGAATTAACATGTATGTTTTTCTCCTGGATCAACTCATCCAGAGATCGTCAAGTTCCTGTATCAGATTATGGTCTGCTTTTATTAAGGTACACTGGTATTAAGGAAAAAAAATTTCCTTTGTTTAAAAAGAATCTACTGTGATGGCACTCTTGTGCTTTGGGCGGCTGACCAGCCTGTCCAAAAGTTAAGATGCAGGATCCTCAGGAGAGGATCAATGTTTATAGGAGGTCTTTGTGAATGTATTATTTGCTGAAGATTCCTACAGAATAATGTGATAAACTCTGATTTGGTATATTTCAATAATGTATCAAAAATGTTTGTACTTTGTTTAGACGCTGCCTGAAGTCATGGTCACATTTTTACCAACACTGGTTTTTTAAAAAATGTTTTTAAATTTTGTTTAGACAGTGAAAGGAATGCAAGCAATTTTCATAAAGCTCTTCAATACCTAGAAAGAGCTCCTTTTAATGAAACATTCTGTTCTGACATTCATCCTTGCTTGCATCCAAAATCTCTTCAACTGCAGCATTCCAGCTGTTCGGGAGCTATTCTCCATATGTTTGGTAATCCCAAATGCTGCTTGTAAAAACTTCAGGGACACTCTCTTCAACAGACTCAAAGTTCTAACTCTTGCATTAAAATCAAACTTTTTGGGACTCTGCAAGATGACGGCGATTCTGTAGAACTGCTGTGGACACCTCTGCCTAACAGCCAAGGTGTACTGGTGTTTTTTGTCATCCCTGGCCAACTTATGTGGAGGAATTATTAGTTTAAAACCTTACATTTGTTAATATTTAGGAATGGGAAGGATGCCAAAGGGAAAAGGAGCAAGCAAGCAACAGCAGGGAGGACACTCCTACAGCACCTAGCACACCAGAGACTACAGCAGCAGCAGCCTCTCCTGACCCCCCACAGGGACCTGAGAGACTCTTAGGAATTGGCTGCAGCGATGGAGAGACTTATCTTGAGCTGCAGTTGAGGAGATCTGTGGGGAGATTCGTGCCCAGGTCCAATCCACCACAGCCATGCTGCAGAAGCATGAGCGGGAGATCCGGGTCCTTTGGGAGCGGCTGGAAGAGGTGGAGGGTCAACCAAGGCCTTAGAAGCGGCGATGGAGTCCTCATGCAGTCGGATCCGGGTGCTGGAGCGAGAGGTGCAGGCCTTGTGAGACCATATCGAAAATCAAGGCTGGAGGATAAATCTCTGAAAATTGTTGGGCTCCCGGAAGGTGAGCAGCCAGTCAGCTTCTTTGAAAGCTGTCTGCCAAAGATTTTGGGCCTTCAGTTCCAGTCTAGCCAGCTGCAGATTGAAAGGGCTTATCGGGTTACAGTGTACAGGTCTGGTGCCGGTGCAGCAACCCCCCCCTTAGTCCTAGTGCACATCCACTCATATAGGACAAGCAAAAAGTCATAGAAACCTCCAGATTATTGGGAAGTGATCCACAGGCACTGCTGCACAAGGGGTACAAAAATCATGTTTTTCCAGGATTTCTCGGTAGCTTTAATTTGAAAGAGGTAGCCCTTCAATGAAGTTAAAAAGAGGCTGAGGAACCTGGGTACCCAGTACTCCATGAGGCCCCCCGCAGTGCTCTGTTTCAGCCATGAGGACTCGGTTTACACATTTGACTGAGCAGATAAAGCTAAAAACTTTGTAGACACTTTAAAATAGATGGACTAGCCTGAAGAATACGGTTAATGTTCATCCTCTTTTCCTTCTTTCCCCATGTTTTCCCTTCCTTTTTTTCCCTTTCCTTCTCCCTAATAACTTTTTTTGGAAAAAAAACTTGGAATATGTTCATTTTTTTTAAATAACTGGATTTTATAATGGGAAATTTTCTGGATGTTCTTTGTTGTCTCCCTTTTTTTGTTTGCTCTTTTTCGCTTTTAGTCACAAGTACGGGTGACATGAAGCCAGGGATAGGTGAAGTGCTCATCCTGACTTTTATCTTTTTTCTGTTGATTTAAGGATCATCATCATCTTGTTTTTTTTGCCTAAGGCTGGGGCACAGTCCGGGCTTGGAGGAGCTGTGAAGGAGGGGATGGGTAGGGTGAATGCCCCCTATAGGCAGGGGCGAGAGTCTTCCATTCAAGGTTTTATAGTTGGTTTTCTTTGGTAGTAATAGTTGTTTGTAGTTATGATAGAGTAGTTTTTGTAGACACAATTCTTCGACTCTGACTCTTTATTTACTTGTGCTCGGCGCATTGTAAGCAGGGTTCTCCCTCCCAGGGGTTCAAGGGTCTCTGAAAGGGGATATGGCTAAGTGCCTTATTAAATGGTGCACCTGGAACATTAAGGGAAGTCATTTGCCTGTTAAAAGGAAAAAAAATGCTTTCTAGCCTCAAGAGGGAAATGCTTGGTATTGCTTTGTTGCAGGAAACCCATCTTGATGGAGAACACCTGAAGCTACAACATCCTTTACTATTAAAAGTAGGGGAGTGGCAGTACTTATCCAGAAAGATCTTCCGTTCACATTGTTAGAGCAGGTGAAAGATGAACAGGGACGATTTGTGATGCTTAAAGGCCTGATACATGGGGAAGAATATGGCATTTTAAATGTCTACTGTCCTCCGGTGCATCCCCTCAAATTTTTGATTAGTGCTTTCTGTAAGCTGAGTGCCCTTGGAACAAAGCATATTATTATAGGAGGGGATTTTAATTGTCTTTTGGATCCAACAGTGAACAGGCTGCCCAGTGGGCCCCTAACTATTTCTTCATAGGCCAAGCAGGTGGCTGACTTGTGCAAGGAGTTGAGGCTGGTGGATATTTGGAGATGTCTTTACCTACTGCAGGGGCTTCACCTTTTTTTCAAACCCACATAAATGTCACACGAGGATTGATCTCTTTCTGGCTCCCTCTGCCCTTTTGGATTCAATTATGTGTTTTAAAATTGGGAATATAGCTATCTCTGATCACGTGGCAGTATATTTGGAAGTTAAGGCCAAGAGTGAGGGGCTAGGTTTGCGGCACTAGCATTTGGACCCTTTCTTCCTTTTTAAGGATTCCATATTTGTGGAATACGTTTTGAAGGAGTTTCAGGAATTCTTGACTATTAACTCAGGCATGGCTAGTAGTCCGTCTGTGCTATAGGAGACTGCTAAGGCCTTTCCTAGGGGATTAGCTATTTCCTATTCGACTAGCCGGAATCGACAGAAGGAGGAACAGCAGCGTCTACTTGAGACGCGGTTGAAAGCCGCCGAGGCGGCACATTTTGCGCGGCCTTCGGTGACCAAGCGACAGCGGATCGTGGCCCTTTGGGCTGCCTTGAATTCAATACTTAGACAAAACATAAAGAAAGAACTTACTTTTGCTAAACAAAGGCTCTTCGAGTATGAAGATAGGCCAGGGAAGTATTTAGCATACCTGACTGGGAAAAAGCGTGGTACTGAATCCGTTACTGCAGTTAGAGACAGCGCCGGGGTTCTTACATACGATGCCAAAAGGATTAATGAGATTTTTCGGAGTTTTTATTCTGAAGTGTATTGGTCTGAAGGTTGCAAGGACAGGAGGGCCAAGATGGAGGCCTTTTTTTAAGAGCCTGGACCTCCCAGGGGTAACCTTGGAACAGGGTTCTCTTCTTAATGCCCCCTTGACAGTACAGGAAATACAGGAGGCAGCTGGGCAACTTCAGAGTGGGAAAGTGCCTGGCCATGATGGTCTCCCGGGTGAGTTTTATAAGGACTTTATAGGGATTCTGTTGGAGATGTACAATCACTCCTATATGCATGAATGTCTACAACAATCTTTGAGAGAAGCTAATATTTCTTTAATTCTTAAGAAGGGGAAGATCCCCGATTGTACCTCATACAGGCCCATCTCTCTCTATTAAATTCAGATTTCAAGATTCTGTCTAAGATCATGGTGCTGAGATTGGAAAGGGTGTTGCCCCATATTGTCAAAGAGGACCAGACAGGCTTTATAAGGAGCCGTAGGTCCTCGAATAATATTAGAAGGTTGCTGAATATGATCCAAGTTTGTCAGCAATGATTGATCCAGGGGTTGGTGATTTCCTTAGATGCAGAGAAAGCATTTGACTGGGTGGAATGGCCGCATCTTTTTTATGCCTTAGAACTGTTCGGGTTGGGTGGAGTCTTTGTTAGGTGGATGGAGGTTTATGTCGCCACTCTCTGGCCGCAGTCATCATCAATGGGGTGAAGTCTGGGAATTTTAGGATTGGTACGGGTAGTTGGCAAGGCTGCCCCCCTCTCACTGTTGGTGATAGAGCCGCTGGCAGAGGCCATTCATCAGAACATCCACATAACCGTTCCGGAAGTGGGATCGAGGGCACACAATATTACATTGTATGTGGATGATGTCCTTCTGTTTGTATCAAACCGATGATCTCTGTACCCCATTTGATACGTTGTATCAATTCACTTGGGGCTATTTCAGGATATAAGATCAACTTTGCAAAATCGGAGGCTATGCCTTTGGGGAATCACAAGGATGTGCCAGAAGTTGAAAGTGGCTCTAAGTTCCCTTTTAAGTGGTCACGGGTGGGGTTCCGATACATAGGCATTTTTATTACCCCTATGTTTGATCTGTTATTTCGGACTAACTTTGCTCACTTGCCCGACAATATTAGGCGAGATCTCCAGAGATGGGAGGCTGTTCCAATTGCATGGTTTGGCCGAATATCTCTCATTAAGATGAATGTTCTTCCTCGTTTGCTTTATCCCATGCGTATGTTCCCTATAGTGTTTCCCAGGTCAACACTGCGGAAGCTTATGAGGTGGTTTGGTTCCTTTGTCTGGCATCATGGATGACCCCTCATCAGACTTACTAAATTGCAGTTGCCTCAAAGAGGGGGAGGAGTTGATTTCCCAGACGTCAGGAGGTAACAATTGTGTTCCCTGCTGTCCTTTGTGTGCGATTGGGTTGGTAACGATCCAAACTCAATATGGCTGAATATCATGGCCTCCCAAGCAAAGTAACCTCTTGTTAACCTATTGTTCATGGATAAGATGAGGACAGTTATGGACCACTGCCAGAACCCCATTGTCATTAGTACAGTCAAGGCATGGAGGGCGATGCGTCAGAGTGAGGGTTGCTTATCCAAGACTTTGCCACTTACACCTAATAGTTGGTATGTCAGGGTTCCGACCATGGACTCAGGGTTCCAACTATGGGCAGCGAGAGGAGTGTCCAGTTTGGGAGACTTGTTTGAGAGGGAGGTTATGATGTCTTTTGAGCAACTGATCTGCAAATACGGGTTTCCCAGCAGAGATCTTTTTTTTTCAGGTTAGGGATTTCATCCAGAAGACGACTACGCTTTTTACTAAGCCCTATAAGCCTAATACAAAGAGGTTGTTGCTACATGCCACAAGCACCCTTTCGGTTAGTGCCCTCTTATCGTCTGCTGGGTGGCAGGATATTAACCGGTTATGTGAGGTCTGGGAGCAAGAACTTGGAGTGGAGATCTCTTCTGAAACATGGGAGAACATATGGGAGAATGCTCGAAAGATCTCAATCTGTAATAGGACATGCGCGACAGTTAAAAGTTCTGCACAGGGTTCATCTGGCACTGAACTGTTTGGTAAAGTTTAAAAAAGGGCATCTCCAGTGTGCCCCAAATGTAAAATAAGTGTAGGTACTCTCACCCATTGCTTCTGGACATGCCACAGGCTCTGTGTTTATTGGAGCGCTGTGGCGGGAGAGATAGGGAGGGTATTGAGGACTGAAGTTAAAGTAGACCCGATATCTCTTCTCTTAAGTCTACCAAATTTACGATCTTTAGACTGGCATGGGAAGAAACTATTTAATATTCTTACATACTGTGCACGGAAGAATATTCTGATGAATTGGGTGTCTGAGAACCCGCTGGACTTGCTGGGATGGCGGAAACTAATTATGGAGCACATTCCCTTGGATTTTTTTTACAAACATGGTGCACCACACAACAGACAATTTTTATAAGACATGGCAGCCCTACTTGAGTTATTTGGATATAGATTTGTCGGCTACCTTAACTGGGGCGTTTGTTTAACTGGGATGGTTAGGTTTGTCGAGCCCTGGGCCCTGGAGGGGGTCTCCTGAGTTAATACGGGTATATATACAATGCTCCCGTTCCTTTGTTTGGGAGCTTTGCGCCAAGCATAGCTGTTTCGTATTTTGTGTTTTTTTTTGTGTTCTTTTGACTTTTTAAAATCTTTGTTATTTCCTTATTTATTGGTGTTGCTTTATACAGTGTTAGGGTTTGTTTTGTATTATAGGGTAGGTTAGTAGACAATAATTGTATTGTAATTTGTTTTTTTCCTCTTTATTATACTGATGTTTGTTATAGTATTTTTCAATAATTTTATGTCTGTAAAGTTAAAACAATTTGCTAATAAATATATTTACAAAAAAAACAAACCTTTTTTACAAACTGGCTGCTTTTTATTGGCAATTACAATAAAGGTGTTCATTTGTTTGTTTCTTTCTTTGGGATGGTGTAGGACCACTATTGCCCATTTGTAGTTATCTTTGGTGATGTTGGCTCACCTTCTTGCTCCCCTACATTCTATCTGGTGAAGGCAATTTGCTAGGCTGTGAACATAACTACAAACACGAGTGCAGGTATAACTTCTCAGTTCAGAATGTATAAAGTAATCATTTGAAAAACTGATGAATCTAACAACAGTCACTACTGACTTCGGTGAATTCAAGTTTTAGTTAGTAACTTTACTTTGAGTTGATGCAGCTAAAGGGCTTTCCAGAGCATTTAAGAGGGCAGTGGAAAGTCAAAACACATTGGTGCGTGAATTGGAATCGTGTAGACTGGACTGAGTTTGGATATTGGATTTCTTTCTTTTAAGAAACAAATTAGGTTTTTACAATAATCCAACAGCTTCTTGATCACATTTGCTAAAACATTACAGATTTTCTTTGTACAGAAAAGCAGAAGGTTTGATCCAGTAACACAAACATACACATATTCCCCCACAGTAAATAAAATTGAAGTGCCTCAGAATGATGTACGTATGAATGCTCATTTACCTTCTCACCATCCATTTCACTTGTTAAAGCACTTAACATAAATTAGCATAACTGACACTATGGAGAAGTTTGAATGAGGCACATTTAGCCTTGACTTGCATTATTAGTTTGTAAGACAGCTGTCTTACAATGTACAGTTCTATATATTTCACCAGTATGAAATTTGTTGAACCTGCCATAAAGCTGGTAATGGTGCAGAGTGCTTTGTCTATGTTGTGACATGCACAGAAACTTGCTATATTTGTCTTTTTAATTGCTACTTTCTATGCCTCCCACCCCTATCAGTATTTTGGTGCAACATGTACACTTTTTATCCTGTAGACTTTATCTGTAAACATGTCCTTTTTGGAATATGCAGAAAAAATAAACACCAAGAAGACGTGGTGGAATTGCTTTTATTCTCCTACAGCTTTTCATCAACAAGTTATCTTAATTTTCCTTTTAATTTGACCTTTCAAATGGAATATGAGTGTTGATATTTAGACTGTGTAGAATCTAACTGTAGGTGTGCAAAAAAATTGTTGCTGGCTCTAGAAGATACTTAACTGTGCAATCAAAGTTTTGTGCATTCTGACCAACTCGAGTTCATGTATGTCATCCAGATTGCAGATGTGCTACTAATGGCACGAATTTCATCAAAGTTATTAGATGTAAGATGTGCGTCAATTAGCCTTGAGTTGAATTTAAGTCACACTCCAGGGACTTGAATGCAAAATTCTAGAATGAAACTTCAGCGCAGTGCAGAGACAATACTGCACTTTTGGAGATCCTAAGTATATTAAAATCATTAAATTAGAGCTCACCTGCTCTCTGAGGTGCCAGTGAATGATCCTGAGATGCTTTTCAAAGAATGGAGTACTGTTCTTTGGGAGGTGATAATATATGGGCATTTAAACGGGCATTGGATAGGCATATGGAGGATAGTGGGCTAGTGTAGGTTAGGTGGGCTTGGTTCGGCGCAACATCGAGGGCCAAAGGGCCTGTACTGCGCTGTATTTTTCTATGTTCTATGTACTCAAAGCTTCAAGAGGGGATGTAGGAGATAGAATGGTAGTTTGCAAGCACGAAGGAGTTATTGTTGGATCTTTGAGGAGAGGAGTGATAGCAACAGACTTGAGAGAGGGATAACCGTTAGAATGTTTAGTCAGCTGAGCTAGCCGAACAGGATGCACCAGCGATAGCTAATTATAATCTCAGTCTTGTTTCTCTCTGAAACTATTAGCTCCTGGCACTTGTTGGAAGTGTGAATGGAAGGGACTGGGGACAGTGTTTGCACAAGATGGTTTGCAGTACAGTAAAGAAGCCTTGGAAACATGAGCAGTTTTAGTAGATGAGAGTAGAACTCTGAAAGGACACAGACAAGTGGTGGAGTGAACAGCTAACATGATTAATGTGGAGCAGTGTGAGATGATGCATATTGATAGGAAGAGCATGGACAGACAATACAGAATAAGGGTACAATATTTTGAGGATGTGGGCACAGAGGAGCCTGGGTATATATGTGTGTAAGTTGAAGGTGGCAGCGCAAGCAGTTAATAGAACATACAGGATCCTGGGCTTTATTAACATGCACATTAAATACTGGAGCAAAGAGGATGTGCTGAACTTGAAGATACTTGTTAGAACTCAGCTGGAGTCCTGGGTGCTACAGTACAGGAAGGATTTGAATTCATTAGAGAGAGTAGATTTACAAGAATGTTTCCAGAGATGAGAAACTTCAGTTATGAGGGTAGACCAGGAAGGTGTTGAGAATATTGCAAAGAGGAGAAGTTTTTGAAAGCCCAGTATAGAATTAATGGGGAGAAATTCTTCCTCTTGTGAAAGAATCAAAATTGAGAAGAGACAGATTTCAACTGTTTAAATGTTTTTCTCATATCACATTTGTAAGGTCTTAGAGTCATAGATAGCGGAGGGTTGTTTTTCACACTGGAGGCCTGTGGCCAGTGGTGTTTCACAGGGATCTGTGCTGGGTCGACTTTCATTATTTATATAAATGATTTAGAAGAGAATATAGAAGCCATGGTTAGTAAGTTTGCAGATTGCGCCAAAATTGGGACAATGAAAAAGTTTATCAAAGATTACAGAGATCTTGATTAATTAGGTCAATGGGCTAAGGAGTGGCAGATAGAGTTTCATTTAGATAAATGAGATATTGAATTGACTTTTTTTAAAAAAAGAAAAGCAAGAGTAGGGCCTTGGGTAGTGTTATAAACAGTGTGACCTAGGCATGCAGGTACATAATTATTTTTGAAGTTTGCATCACATATAGACATGGGGGTTAGGAAGGGGTTTAGCACACTTGCTTTCATTGTTCAGTCCTTTGGAGTATTGGAGTTTGGGATTATGACGAGGTTGTACAAGATGTTGATGAGGCCTCTTCTGCAGTACAGTGTCCAGTTCTGGATGCCCTATTAAACGAAGGATAATAAGCTGGAGATGGTTCAAAAAAGATTTGTCAGGATGTTGCTGGGAATGGAGAGTTTGAGTTATAATGATAGTCTGGGACATTTTTTCACTGGAATCGAGGTGGTTGAGGGTGACCTTTTATAGAAGGGCATAGATAGGGTTAATGTAGGTGTATATTCCCTATAATGGGGAATTTTGACTCTTGGTTGGGGGGGGGGGGTGCGCATTTCTTTAAGGTGAGAAGAGAGATTTTAAAGAAGGAATGGGGTAATTTTTTTTACTAGGACGGTTTGTGTGTAGAAAGAATTTCCAGAGAAAGTGGTGGATGTGAGTACAGTTACAATGTTTAAAGGACATTTGGATTAGTATATGAATAGGAAATGTTTGGAGGCATATGGGTCAAGTGCAGGCTCGTGGGGCTAGTTTAGTTTGGGATTATGATCAGTGTGGACTGGTTGGACCGAAGGATCCGTTTCTGCACTGTATAACTCTGTGACTCTCATTAAATGAAAGCACCCCAGATGGTTCATGAACCCCCACAATCCTTGGCTTCAGAGGCCAGTACATTATCTATTATTTTTATTTTATTTATTTGATCTATTTATTGTTACGTGCATTTTGTCACAAAATACAGTGAAAAGTGTTGCACAGTATTGTCGATCTTGAATGCCATCTTAAAACACAAAAATAAACCAAAGGCAGAGAAATAAACAAATGAAGTTCAGTTTCATAGTCCTTCTTATGAAGTGCTCAGTCAGGGGCCTGGAACACTTGGCCACGAGTCCCCTTACTGCACTGCTGGATCACGAGCTGCCACTGTTCGGTGCCATCTCGCCTTCACCGATGCTGTCGCCACCATGAATCCTCCCTAACCTTGCCAATGCAGCTACCATCAATGCTGCCAAGTCCCACACCGACAGACTCTACTCTGCTGCCACTGACCAAGAGTCCATTCTGGGCCCACCTCGCTGATACAGCCACCGCCAATGCCACCGGAAATTGTATTAGGCCCCAATTCTCATGAATCTGTGCTGGATGCAGATGCCGTGGCAAACCAAACTCCCCTCCACTACAGTAATCATGAGTCAGTGCTGAGCTCATCGCATCGATTCAGAAGTTGCCGGGAACCCAAACTTGCCACTGATGTCATCGCAATGACCGAGCTCTTCGCAAGGTCAGGAAAACGTGGGCAGAGCAGATGTGCCCTACTCTGCCACCATCTTGGATTAGCATGCATTAACAAATCTACATTACATGCATTTTTATATCATGAAGTTTTAATGGGGAAAATAACAAGATTTTTATACCATGCCTACTTGCAACTTGTTTGATAATGCTCCCCAGGATCTTAACGTGAAGTGTGTACATCCTGCCCTGATTTACTGGACCAAAGTGCTTTTACTATGTGATAATAGCAGAATCTAGGGCTCCATTTTCACAACAAATTAAAAGCCTATCAAATATTGATGACCTGCTTGCGTCTGCGACTGGCAGATACTGGATTACACGTTAACCTTTGAGGAAAACGTGCCTGATTTAATTAGTGGATTTCTTCTTTTCTGCAGCAATATTATGGGATCAATAATGAGTATGTTAAAAGCAAACTTTAGTATCTTTCCAGAGAGTGAGCATTAAATGCTGCTGATGCTTACAGGAAATCTGAACATTGCGGTTCAGGACTGTTTGAATAGGACCTTCGTTGTTTTGGACTGACTGAATAAGATGCTGTGTTTGGCAATCTTTATGTATTCTCTTAATTAAGATTGCAAAAATGTGAAAAGAGTTTAAAGCTTTGAAAAATTTGGTTCCTTACTTACTTCCAGCATGTGTGGGAGCTTGTTCCTTGCATAGTAGAATGATATAATAAAATAGTTTCCAAAATAGTGACCAGAACAGCATTCAGCCCAAAGGTTGGGTGCAATTTGTAATTCAGTAAAGGAAGATAAGGAACATAGAGTCATAGAGATGTACAGCACAGAAACAGACCCTTCGGTCCAACTTGTCCATGCCGACCAGATATCCTAACCTAACCTAATCTAATCCCATTTGCCAGCTCTTGGCCCATATCCTTCTAAACTCTTCCTATTCATATACCCACCCAGATGCCTTAGGTGCCTTTTAAACAGATTGAAGAAAGGGCAAAGAGAGAATAAAAACAAGCTAAATTTAAGCCCATTACATATGGATAGACGTGAATTTCTAGTCGATAACAGGAAAGTGGCTGAGAAACTGAAATTTTAGTCTTCATGCAAGAAGGTGCTAAAAATCTCCCAGAAATATTAAGCATCCAAGGGACTTGTGAAACTGAGGAACTGAAAGAAATTATTAAGAGGTATTACCCAAAAGTAATGGCATTGAACATTCTGACCAGCTTAGCTACACCCTAGTGTACTTAAAAGAGGTGCCTGTAGAGAGAATGTTTGCATTGCTGGTTATTTTCTGAAATGCTCTAGATTCTGGAAAGGTTCCTGCAGATTGCAAAGTAGAAAATCATAATCCTTATTTAAGGAAGGAAGGAGGCTAGAGAACCACAGATCAGTTTGATGTCATTAGTAGGGAAACTATATTAGTATCTTTTTTAAAATTATGATACCTGGGCATTTAAAAACTAGTAGTAAAATTGGACAGAATTAAAACAGCAATCATGTTTGATACACCTCCTGAAGTTTTCTCAGGAAGTTTCTTATGGATAAAGGAGAACCAGTGCATGTGACATATTTGGATTTTTCAGAAGGAAAATGTCTCATAAATGAGATGAGTAAACAAAACTAGAGGGGATGGGTTGGGGGAGGTGGTAATAAATTGAGAATTTGTTATTAGACATAAACCAGACAGTAGAAATAAGCTGGCTATTCTCGGGGTGGTAAGCTGTTATGGGGGGGCTACCACAAGGATCAATGTTGGGGCCATGGCTGTTCGTCATTTATGTAAACAATTTGGATGAGGGGACCAGTTGTAATGTTTCCAAATTTGCTAATGACAAGATGAGGTGGACATGTAAATTATGAGGATGATGAAAAAAGACTTCAAGCAGGCAGGTTAAATTAATTGGTAAGAACAAGGCAGATGACATGAAATGTAAATAACTGTGAAGTTATATACTGATGAAAACAATGTATTTCTTGAATTATGAGGGCTTGGGAAGTGTCAGTATCCAACAGGACTATTTGTGTCCTTTTTCATGTGTTACTAAAAGCTAGCGTGCAGGTGTAACAATTGGTAGGGAAGGCAAATGGTATTTTAGCATTGTCTTGTTACAATTGTATTGAGCTAGGGTGAGATTGCGCTTGGAATTCTGTGCACCATTTTAGTTGTCTTATCAAAGGAGGGATATACTTGCTAGAGAGGGAGTGTAACAGAAGTTCACCAGATTAATCCCTGGCATGCAGGATTATTTTATGAAGGGTGACTGAGAACACAGGGCTTCTATTTTATAGAGTTTGGAAGAATGAGAAGTGAACTTGATGAACATTATAAAATTCTTAAAAGGTGTTCCACGGTAGATATAAATGAGATATTTCCTCTGGCTGGTTAGTCTAAAAACAGAGGATGTAATCTCTGAATTATAGGTAGGCCATTTAGAATTTCTTCACTAAAAAGTTGGTGAATGTTTGGAAATATCTATCCTATTGAGAAGCTTCAAAATAGAAGCCAATAGATTCTGGTGACGAATGACATCAAGGGATATGGAGATGGGAAAGTGGCATTGAGAAAGATGATCAGTTAAAATCGAATTGAATGGCAGAACAGGCCTGATAGGTTGAAATGGCTTCTTATTCTATGTTCCTCAACTTCCTTTTTCTTTAACCCACCTCCCCACCCCTGTTTTTCCCCTGAATTCTCTCTACTCTTGCTGCTACAAAGCCATATCTGTTCTGTAGCTGCTTCAGACCTCAAATATTTTGTCATAAAGTATTTGATCAGTTAATGAAGTTTGGTAATTTGGCTGGTTTGTACTTTAACATTTCAAGCAGGCCAATAGATTTGTTGATTGGGGATCAGAAGCATAATTCCTGGCCATTTTCTGTCTGCTTTCTAAAAGTGGAGGTTAATTGCACATTTCTCAGTGCTTTGTTTAATCCAACCTGGTTTATAAACTAAACATGCTGTGCTTTATCAAGTTAGTAGTACACTGAATCACTTGGCTGACCACTGAGCTGAGTTGCTTGTACTATTTATGACTCAAAGTAAAAGATATCTACTAAATGCAAAATGATGATGAGACATCTGGCAGATACATTTGGCCAATATTAAACTGCAATAAAATTTTCATTTTTGAAATATATAATGACAGTTGTATTAATTCTGTTTAATGTCCCAATTGCAGTAATTCATTTTAAAGGTCTGTATGTTTCAGTAGTTTTTGAATGAATTACTGCTACATATACCCGCACATGAAGACAGACGGAATAATGCTCAGTAATCAACAGACTCCAATGTGTGTATAACTTTGTTCTCAAACTGAGGCAATGAACTGTATACTAACGCAAATACATGTTTCAAAAATAAAATTAGATGTTGCATGTCTTTGGAAATATTTGTGAAATTTTCCATTAAATAATTAAACTATAACCAATGTTTGACATAATATTTAACACCCATCTGCTCCCTGCTTCAACCCTTTCTCTGGTTGAAGCAAATTGGTCACTTCCTGAAACTGAATATCAATATCCTCTGCAAAAAGGAATGCAATTCCACATCTTCAAATTTGAAGTTATCCAAAATTCTGCGACTTGTGTCTTGTACTAAGTCTCATTAATACATCACTCCTGTACTCACTGACCCATATCAGCTTCCAGATAAAGAACATCTGGATTTTAAATTTCCATCTGTGATGTAAACTGTCTGATTTATAGAGCCATGCTGCATGGAAACAGACACTTAATTAGTTTGTTTGGGTGTTAAACCTTTTGATTAGTAACATCAGGATTTTCTGTGTATCTGAAGTTGATAAGTAACTTATAAATACTTCCCACAACACCAGGTTATAGTCCAATAGGTTTAATTGGAAGCACACTAGCTTTCGGAGCGACGCTCCTTCATCAGGTGATTGTGGCACAATCACCTGATGAAGGAGCGTCGCTCCGAAAGCTAGTGTGCTTCCAATTAAACCTGTTGGACTATAACCTGGTGTTGTGATTTTTAACTTTGTACACCTCAGTCCAATACCGGCATCTCCAAATTATAAATACTTTTGTAGCCATGGTGATTTTCTTTTTACAGCTTGGTTGCATTAATGGTTTGTTTTTGTTTACCTTAGGATATTTTAAGCCTTAGAAAACCATGATGCTTTATGGTCTGTTGTAAATATCTAGATTTTGTTTAAGCTTCGGGGAACCACCCATAGCTTAAACATTTTATTTTCAATTTTATTTTGTTTTTGGCAGTTCTGTAAAGTTCTGGATAGAAATGGTTGTATGGAGCAATATTTTTGAGAAGGGTAGAAATAGTAAAACTAGATTGCCTTTGAGGTAAGGGGTCAGTGATAACCCTGAAGCAGAAGTATTGAGATAAAACCCTGAAGAGGTTACTTGAAACTGTGCACGGTTAAGTTCAGGTGTATGAGGTGGAGGCTCCAGGAAGAAGCTACCAGCATTTCGAGCTGAGAAGTTAAAATCATGATTAGCTTAATTCTATTCAGGTGTTTGGATGTTTTTTTTTCATCTCTGCTGTGAGTACCATAAAAAGAGTGCTTTTGGATATTGTGGAAGTTGCTTTTGGAACTTGTAAAGGAGTGTTTTGGATTAATGGGATTATATATTTGCCATGTGTTTAAAACACTTTGAATTTGTTTGTTTGTAAGTAGTTTGGTTTAATCTATTTTATCTTTTACTTTGGTTAATGGAGTTTGGTTAATGGAATTGTGAAAATAGAGGGGTGTACCTCTCTATGACTCTAATTACCTGAGTGTTATTATTTGAAGAACAAGGTATTAATGACCATGTAGAGAACACCCTTATTATCATTAGTATCTAGGAAACAATTGATTTCTCTTCAACATAATCAATGACTCAGCTTCCATAATCCTCAGAGACTGAAAGTTTCAAAGATTCACCACCCTTTGAGTTAAGAATGTCCTAAATAACTTCTCTTATTCTGAGGCTGTGTATCCTGGTTATTGTCCATGAGACCAGGGAAAACCTGTTTTCTGCATTCACCCTCTAAAATGTGTGTGCTTCAATGTGATCACTTCTTATTCTTCTGAACTCTATAGAAAATAGGCCCTGTATCCTCACAGGATACTTGCATTGTCCCAGAAATCAGTATGGTAAGCCTCCACTACCATCATTTTTTGGCAAGTATAGCCTAAGTTACAACTGAGACTGTTGAAGTTCACTTCACTCTTGTCTCATTGCTCCATGAGTCACAACATAAAACAAAAATACTTTTCTAGTTACCATGATGACAAATTAAAATACCTTTATCTATATCATCTTTTAAACAAAGATCTATCAACCAGATTTCTTAATAAATACAACTAGACTTTGTCAAATCAAAACTTAAACAATTTTATTGAATAACACACAACGGTATGTAATATGGAAGTATAAATGCTTTGCCCTCTGCATATTCCCAAAACACCGTGCACATGCACTCAATTAAACTAAATGTTGCTCTTTTCATTGGGTGCTGTTTAATTGCAGCTTTAAAACAGAAATTTACAGTCGTCAGCTCAAGCTAATTAATTAGAGAACTGGTTTCATCCAGTACCAGAAATCTTTGAATTAGAAGCCATTAAAGGAGGGTTCTTCCAGAACTGCTGCATTGCATTTGAGTGTAACTTGATTTTGGTGAGAGTGAGGTGGAGATCAGTCCCTCCTTTTATCTCATTGAGTACTTCTCTTTGATATCCAAGTTAGGTCTGGGGAATTTGGAGCGTAAAGGGACCAAGAAGCCATTGAGACAGAGCAGGAAATAAAAATAGAAGCCTACAGACTTTACTGGAAGCACAGAGAGAGAGAGGAGCCAGTAAGGTAAGAGATTCAGGAATCAAACAGTAGGGGGAGGGGGGGGGGGGGGGGTGAAGAAGAAGAAAAACGCATCACCGAGGAAATGCCATAAGTTCATTGGTTGGTAAGTAACTACCATTTTGATTACCTATTCTAAATTGCTTTCAAATTAAAAGGCAATTGGAGAAATATTTTACAGATGTAAAAACTAAAGGCCAGTAGGAAATTTAAAACTACAAGTTAAAAATTAAATTATTTGGAGATGCAAGGCTAGGTGATGTATTGTACTTGCATTTAAAAAAAAAACAAAGAACTGCGAATGCTGGAAATCAGAAACTAATGCAAAAAGTGCAGCTGGTCTGGCAGTATCCGTGGAGAGAAAACAGAGTTAACATTTTGAGTCCAGTGACCCTTCTTCAAAACTGATTGTTGCTAGGAAAAAGTTGAGTCAAAAGGTGTGATGCTGGAAAAATACAGCAGGTTAGACATCATCCGAGGAGTACGAGTGTCGATGTTTTGGCATAAGCCCTTCATCAGGATGCATCCCTTCCTGATGAAGAGCTTATGCCCTAAATGCTGACTCTCCTGCTCCTTGGATGCTGCCTGACTGCTGTATTTTTCCAGCACCACACCTTTTGACCCTGACTCTCCAACATCTGCAGTCTTCACTTCCTCCTAATTAGGAGGAAAAAGTTGGCATATATAAGTGTATGCTAAAGAAGGGGTGAGGTCAGGGGTAAAGAGTAAATGAAAGGTAGAGATGGAGCCCAGAGAGAGAGGAAAACAATGGGCAGACAAAGGAATGGATAAAGAGCAGCCTGGGAGAATGAGTAGCTGCTAAAGGGGGGCATTAGTAACTGATAATGGGTTAGTTGTGGTAGTGGCCTAAGTGATGACAAAGTCTGGTGTTTGGGGATTATGTAAGGACATGGGTGAAGGTGCTGAAGCCTTAAAATGATCGAACTCCATATTGAGTCTAGAAAGCTGCAGGATTCTCAAGTAGAAAATGAGCTGTTCTTCCAGCTTGCACTGTAGTTTGCTGGAGCATTGCAGCATGCCCAACACGAGAGATTGGCCAGGGAAAACAGTGGTGTGTTGAAATAGCATGCCAATGGAAACTCAGGGTCACGTTTGCAGACTGAGCATAGGTATTCAGCAAAGCGGTCACCCAGTCTATTCTTACACTAGATTAGATTAGATTCTCTACAGTATGGAAACAGCCCCTTTGGCCCAACAAGTCCACACTGACCCTCCGAAGAGCAACACACCCAGATCCATTCCCTTACCCTATATTTACCTCTGACTAATGCATCTAACACTATGGGCAATTTAGTATGGCCAATTCACCTGACCAGCACATCTTTGGATTCCTCTCCCCAAAGTAGAGGAAACTGCATTACGCAGAATGCCAGATTGCCTGCCACAGGTTCGAGGCTTTCTGACCTAAACATTCACGTGCCCGAGCTGTTCAGCTACTGGAGCCGATAATATGTTGTTGGCAGACAGGAAGCCTTTGTCATTGATAACTCATCATCATTTTCCATATCAGTTAGCTGCTTGTTCTCTGCCAAATATCTGTTCTGAATCAGCCCCTGACTCCATCTCTTCTGTGATTAGACGTTTCCCATTGCTTGAACCAGCAGTTGCATAAACACTACTTATAATGAGTATCAAGTAATTTGAAGTAATATTTTCCCATTTCAGTTCACAATCAAAATACAGGAAAATATTTTTTTAAATGCACTAAATAGTGCAGCAAGGCAGTAGTCAGATGAGCCTGGTATTTCTGGCTGAGGGAACAAAAAACAAACCACAACTGAAGGCAATCCAAAACAGGCATGCTGTGAGCCCTTTAGGAGGCTCAGACTAAGTATGCACTGTGACAGTGAGGGAGTAGCCAAGGGATGGAGCCTGCTATGTAATTTGCAGGTCTTTTCTGCCCTTCAGTGCAATGCTTCTGATGGCTTCGGCAACTTGCTTCTCGGCCTTTTGGCTAAGATCAAGTGTCTGTTCTTATCAGGACAGGGGTCGAGTTGCGAGTCATCAGAGCTAGTGGAGATCATCGCTGGATCGTGATTGGACGTTGGAGGATCATTTGGTTGTGCTGACCTGCTATTGGTGGATCTTCATGCTGGCTTCGGCCTAACGCCAATTCAGGGACCAGCCAACCTCAGAGCTATGGCCTCAACAGCTGCGCACAGCCCTGGGCAGGGAGTTCGAAACACCGTCCGGGTGTCTGTCAAGAAGGTGGAGGAGCGTACACCAGTCGATCGGACGGTGTTCGTCAAGAAGGTGTTGTTTGAGTGCTGT
>NC_057730.1:20844043-20870382 GCF_004010195.1 Chiloscyllium plagiosum
TCCAAGGTCCAGGACTATGTGTTGAGGGACGCGCTGAAGCTTGGGGCAGCTGCCGCCAAGGCGCGGTGGGGGAAGACCACCGTCTAACATCTGCCTGCCTAAGAAGAACAGGGGGCCCACGCAGTCATTTGGGCTCCGCTGGCGTCTCAGCTCAATGTAATCGCACCAACCTGTGAATAGGAATGATTACCCTGTTTCGATACACAAAGAAATGGAATGTTTACAGAATGATGACATGTCCAATTGTATAGATTAAATATATATGAATAAAGTATATTTTTGAAATTTAAAAAAAACTATCATTGTTATGCAGTTACAGGGGAAAACGCCCAATTTATGGACTGCAGCAGGCTCCATCCCTTGGCTACTCCCTCATTGTCACAATGCATACTTAGTCTGAGCCTCCTAAAGTGCTCACACCATACCTGTTTTGGATTGCCTTTATTTGTGGTTTGTGTTTTGTTCCCTCAGCCAAAAATACCAGGCTCACCTGACTACTGCCTTGCAGCACCATTTAGTGCAGAGACAAAATAAGGAAGCTTGGCTTAGATATCAGCAGGTCTTGGTCAAGTAAAGGTTGACAGCCTTTGATCAGGGGCTCAAGGCCAAGTAAAGCAAAAATAGCCTCCAGTAACAGACTAAGCCTTCCTCAGGGCAATCAGAGTCAAGATCCTCTCCTCATAAGGGGTGGCAAGCTGAATTGTGGCAGCATACCATTGGTCTTGACTGTTTTTGCTTTATCGAGGGTTGTTTTCCTCATAAAATGAGAATTAGGCAAATGCTAGAGAAGATGAAAGTAGATGGGGCAACTATTTATTTTGGTGCAGGTGGGTAACTCCCAAGTGATTGAGTAGACAAAGGACATTCAGGATAAGAGGTGTCCAGGTTGGGGTGGTTGACAGCAATTGAGGAATTGTGTTATATGCAGCCGTTGGAATGGAAGAGCGTGAGTTTTGATGAGAGATGGATATAGTAGCAGAGTGAGTTTGAAGTATTGGAGAGAACGTGGTGGCATTTGTGGTTTGGAGAAGGACTTTGACTACCTTCATGCATTTCTGGGCATTCCTTCAGATGGCTGAGATTGCTTCAACCTGAGTGCCAACATGGAACTAAGCTGGCATGTTATGGTATCATGGGTGCCAATTTCTCTTTGCCAATCCAGAGCGAATATCAGTGAATAACGAGGCAGCTCTGGACTGACAGCATGCTTTTGAAGATATTTGTGCAAAGTATTCCAGGCTATCTGCTGGGTGGTGAGTTGTTCTGAAGTGGTCTGTGGTAAGAGAAAATGGAAATTAGACACGAGAGACGCCATAGGGGCAGGTTAGGGTTTTAAAGAGGTGAGTTTGGTAATATAATGTGAGAAAATGAGCTCGGAAAACTTGCATGAGAAACGTACAGGAAGGAAATCTGTGACTTTACCTAGTCAAAACTATGTGTCTCAGCAGAAGGCTCACCTGATACTACCACCTCAGTGTGAGCAAGGATCGATTATAAATACCTTTTCTGGGGTCAAGAAGAGAATATAGTCTCCAAATCCCCACTTTCTTTCATTTCCTTAATGATCTTGGAAGCAACTCATTGAAAATGTCCAATAGACAATACACCATGCACAAGGTTAGTTTGAATATGTGCAAGCAAATGCCTGGCAGTATGCCTCTGTTAACTTATTTTTTTTAAATGTGTGGGTGTAGCTAATGTGGTGGTTCCTGATTGGAGTTTGTTTCTTGTCCGGAAAGAGAATGGCAGGAATTGCAAGGAGAGCCCAACTCTTCTGCCAGCTTTTACTGAAAAAAATTTGACTTGCTGTCCTTTGCCTCATTGATTTCTCTCCTTTGACTTCTGGTGATTTTGCAGTATTGCATTAAATGTCCACTTTAAATTAATATCTTTATAAAAAAAAAAGGTAATCACTGGCTATGTAAGATTTAGCTGTTTATATTTGTTTAAGTAGACAAGTGTTGTTTATATTATTCAAAGCATTTAAAAAACACACACTGGAATGGCCTTGCACAATGTGTCCTGCTCTATTATTCTTCTATAAAACAACGTTTTAACTATTTGTGCTTTAAACAGGGCCATGTTACAATACATAAAAAGAATACTGCGGATGGATTATTTAACAGATGA
This sequence comes from Chiloscyllium plagiosum, assembly GCF_004010195.1. NCBI lineage: Eukaryota > Metazoa > Chordata > Chondrichthyes > Orectolobiformes > Hemiscylliidae > Chiloscyllium > Chiloscyllium plagiosum. The sequence goes on from NC_057730.1 coordinate 20,846,174, forward strand.
AATGCTGGAAATACTCAGAAGATTAGAAGCATCTGGAAAGAAAGAAAGAGTTAACCAGTGATTTTTAATGACTCCTACCCAAGCAGAAAGTGCTGCCACCCCTGAAGAGCTCCCCTCAACGTTAATGCCTGTTTTGGCAATGTGCTTCAGATTTGCACTACTTTTGCTCTGTTAAAAGCTTCAATTTTACTATTTAGAATCATACTGCACAGAAGAGGCCTTTCCTGTCAGGTCTGTACCACCAAAACCATGCCACACCCTACAATAGTTCACAATAATACAACACTTTTTCATACAGCCCTATAGCCTTGAGTGTTGTGATATGGAAATGCCAGTGTTAGACTGGGGTGGACAAAGTCAGAAATCACAACACTAAGTTATAGTCCAACGGGTTCTGTATTTAGGTTTGCTCGCTGAGCTGGAAGGTTCATTTCCAGACATTTCGTCACCCTCCTAGGTAATATCTTCAGTGGGCCTCTGGGCAAAGCTCTGTTGATAATTCCTGCTTTCTATTTATATGTTTGGGTTTCTTTGGGTAGGTGATGTCATTTCCTGCGGTGATGTCATTACCTGTTCTTTTTTCTCAGGGTGTGGTAGATGGGGTCTAACTCAATGTGTTTGTTGATAGAGTTCCGGATGGAATGCCATGCTTCTAGGAATTCTCATGCATGTTTCTGTTTGGCTTGTCTTAGAATGGATGTGTTGTCCCAGTCGAAGTGGTGTCCTTCCTCATCTGTGTGTAAGGACAGTAATGAGAGAGGGTCATGTCGTTTTGTGGTTAGTTGGGGTTCATGTATCCTGATGGCTAGTTTTCCGCCTGTTTGTCCAATGTAGTGTTTGTTACAGTCCTTGCACGATATTTTGTAAATAACATTAGTTTTGCTTGTTGTCTGTGTAGGGTCTTTCAAGTTCATTAGCTGCTGTTTTAGTGTGTTGGTGGGTTTGTGGGCTACTATGATGCCAAGGGGTCTGAGTAGTCTGGCAGTCATTTCCGAGATGTCTTTGATGTAGGGGAGAGTGGCTAGGGTTTCTGGACATGTTTTGTCTGCTTGTTGCTGAGAAATCTGCAGACTGTGTTCATTGGGTATTTGTTCTTTTTGAATACACTGTATAGGTGATTTTTCTCTGTGCTGCAGTGTGGGGTGGCTCTTTGGAATAATGTTCTGATGCAGCTTTGTTTGTAGATGTTGAGGTGACGTCTGGAACATCTGGAAATGAACTTTCCAGCTCAGCGAGCAAACCTAAATCCAGGACCTCAACCCGAGCTACAAATCTTCTCAAAAAAAGTCAACAGGTTTATTTGAAATCACAAACTTAGAGTGTAGCCCCTTCATTAGGTGGAATGAGAACGAAGCACACAGAATTTATGGGCAGAGAGATCAAAAGATCATACAGATAGTGAGTGGAGTGTGAAATAATACATCACTGTAGGTGACCAAGAGTGTTATATGGTTTGGGTAAAATACCAACAGCTGAATAACAACTGAAGGGATGACCTATAATCCAAATAAATGAGGCAGAGAGATAATTACAAAAAATTAAAAATAAGGTGGTGCTGGAGACAAACCAAATGACTGGAATAACATGGAACAAAGACAAGCTGCTGGAAAAGCCCAGCAGGTCAGGCAGCTTTTGTGAAGAAAATCCAGTGGAAAGGTCACCAGATCCGAAACGTTAACTTTTTTTTCACAAATATCACTAGATCTGCTGAGCCCCCAGCAACACTTGTTCGTGCTTCTGGTTTCCAGCATTCGCAGTTCTTTTGGTTTTTATTTGACTGGAATAACACGATTCTTCACAGATGCGCTCTGGTCTCACTCTGTCCCTCATTTAAGGCATCTCCTTAGATCTTATCTTTGATCATCTACCCAGTTATCTCCTTATTTAACTCCATGATAAATCTTGTTTGATAACTAATGGAATGTTTTATTACAAGTTGTTCTCGTATAAAGCGTGTTTCGACAATGTGATTTGGCTGCAATGTCACTGAAGAATTAGAATGGTATTTTTGTGACAGCCTACCTTTGTTTGCAATAGCACGATTCCAGTGGAGATTAGGTCACATCCTTTGTTCTGCGCATGCGCTGATGTCAACTGTCATCAGAGCATGTGACAGGTATAGTCCTATACATTCAGCAGCTTCATCTCAAAAATTAAACTAATGAATGTTCATTGCTATCTCTTTGAGACAGAATATTCTTCTATAATTCCTGTATAAGCCCTGTAAAATTCCTGCAGGACTGCATTATCCTTGTACAAACCATTTGCCTTTCTAATTTGTTCTTGTACCTGCATATCACACAATCTAAACCAACCCCCAAGAAACAGTCAGAAGTTAATCAACCACAGACATCCATTTCTGCAACCACAACTGCATCTGAAGGTGGTGATGGTGATGACCGTCTGAAAAAAAAACCTATTTTTTCAATGTAATGTGTTAAATTTACTTTTGTTAATAAATGTGATTTAAACCTTCATTCAGGCTGTGCTATATTTTGTGTTAGGCTTTTGAGTGGTTTTTGAGCGATCGTGAGGTTTTTTTTTGCTGGTCTGCCTCAACCCCATTTTTCCCATAGGCCCCATTATTTCTGCTAAGCAATTTTCTATTAAGCAAGGTTTCGCTGCAACGCAACTGCAGCATTATAGGAGAACTACCTGTGCATTGAAGGTGTCACATAATACTAATCTTTTCTTACTACTCCAGGCCCACTGTGATGATGAGCCCTTACATACTGAATTAGAGAATGGGAAAACCAAATATAGACAGGAATTAGAATTAGCTTTATTGTCATATGTACTCAAGTGAGTATAGTGAAAAGTATACAAGTCGCTGCTTACAGTGCCATCATAGGTACAAAGGCCCCTAGGTACAGCTTTTTCAGTTACAGTTTTTGGAAAAATAGAGAGAAAAAATTTCCAGCATTGCAGATTTTAGGAATAAATTATAAAATGGAGAAATAAAAGTCTAAAATGAGAAGGGAATTGTGATAATCTGATCAGATGGGGGCAAGGGGGAACAGTTTTGATCAGGGAATAAAGGGCTACACTGCATAACAATTAGCTCAGTTGGCTGGACGGTTGGTTTGTGATGCAGCGTGTTGCCAACAATATGGGTTTAATTCCCACGCCAGTTGAGGACATCATGAAGGTCCTGCCTTCTTAATCTTGCTCCTCATCTAAGGCATGGTGACCTTCAGGTTAAACTCTCCAACCACTCTAATGAGAATGAACCCCATGGTCCTCTGGGACTATGGAAGCTTTTATATTTTTTCTGTACACTGACTGTGGCCACCCTACCCAGAGTTACTCCCTGAAGTTAGGAGATTTTGAATCCTTTTTTTTCATATGGAAGTTTTTATAGAAATATAACCTAGCAAAATAATCAGAAAAAGAAAATTGGAGGGGTCAACATAGATAAAAGCTACCAGTGACACAAAACACAGGTGCATTACTTAGGCTTGACTCTCAGAAATTGAATTGCTGTTTGCGGACAGATCTTAGGCTATTGACATTATTTTAGCAATGATCACTTTAGTTTTCCTTTCTGAAATGTGTACCATATTGTTTCTTTAATGCACCTAAACTGGATCATTAAATATAGATGTGTGTAAGTATAGTTATAACACTCTATCCCTGAGGCAGTTTAACTGCAACAGTTTTGTCATCTGAAATTATTTTGTGAAAGTCTCCCTTTTGACAAGGACTATTGATTCTGATTGAATGAGATACAACAGCCAATTTGAATTTTGCAGTGAAGTGATAATGGCCATGCTTTATTGAGCCAGAAAAATTGAGAGCAAATTGGATTCTTGGATGGGCAAGAGCAAAAGTTGAATCTCAATTATGAAGTTTATCTTAAACTGAGTATGCAAAGAATACTGTTTAGTTGAACTTTGTATGGGTTAATTTCTTTGAATTGTAACTTGAACCGAAGTACTGGCTACCTACTTTTTCTTCCCTCCGTTTAGCGAATCAGCATAATCAATTGGCTTATGTTTTAATGAAGTTCTAATAAGATCATTGTTCTTTTTATCAAACTTCTTTGTTAGTAAGTGTTTACTGTTAGATGGGGGATAAAATGAGAAAGATAATCAATGGAATTGAAATTTTTTTTTTACTCTTTCAGGTATGCAGAGACAGGGACGTTCCATTACAGTTCTAAAGAACGACTTCTTGTCCCTGTAGGTACGACTGGTGTCTTTCACACAGGAAGGTAAGTATTCAAGTATTGTTACCGAATAATAACCAAAGCATCGACATCATACATGAATTGGAACTGGGGTTCTGCGATAACATTTAATGGAAAGCATGGAGTAGGAATAAGTAAACTTGTTCTTGGATGTTTCTGATCACTCACTTTTTAAAAAAAAGCAATGTACAGAGTCCTTCTGCTGAAAATTGAAAGACCACAAAGACTGGTTGTCATACTCTTATTGTGGAGTTGGTAAAGTGCTGGTGATACTTCTAGCATTCCCTGCTTGTATGAGAACTTAAGCGAAGCTGATAGTTTTTAGATCTTGCATTAATCATTTTAAAGACTACTGCTGGATTGCTCTTCAGCCATTTTCACTCAACCTTTGAACTGAGAACCTCCTTTTACACAGGATCTGAAGATTTACCTCATTGCTCATGTACACAGACAAAACAGAAATCAGTTCAACAGGCAATTGCCAAGAATGTATTTGTCCTCTTTCTTTTCACAAGAAGAAATTCTTGCAGTAGCCTGGTTTCTGTTTTATACATTGTAATTCGATATTCCAGAGCTCTGGCTTCCATACGTTTTAAATAAAAAGATACATAGCATAGAAATATTATCTAAAACTTTTTTTGTTTTTGTCATGTGTTTGGCCAGATTGAACATCAAACTAATGACATAGTTTCAGAATCTTTCAACTCAGAAAGAGACCACCTGGCCAGTGTGTCTGCCTCTCCATATGATCCACATTATGTTAACCTTTCCCTACATTTGTCTAAGTCATTCTCAAATATTTATAAAAGCTATTAATAATTCTCCTTCCACTATTGATTCTGTTGACATGCATCATCTTTATGGATCCATGACATACTGGGTAATGCCTTTACCAATTGAGTCATTGACAGGATCATTATCTCTCCTGACTGCAGCCTGTTGATCATGGGTGGTGTTCTGATGATTCTCGGTGATTATTAATCACCGTGTTGAAACTGTGCAAATATTAGGATATGAATTTTATACATTTTAACTGGGCTGATGCCTCATGTAAAGCAAGGCAGATCATTGTGACATAAATGTAGTGTGATCTCAGCCACTAATGTTCATTGTATGATTTCAAGGTCTGAGTGAATTCTAATATGGACTTAGGAAGACAAATGACCTACTATGTTTTCAAAAGTTTAAATACCCTTTTTACTTTCCAGAATCAAATATCAATGGTGAAAATAAAGGTGCAATTGAGAATCAGTTAGACTCTGACTTAGGGGAGGAGATGGCCTAGTGCTATTATCGCTGGACTGTTAATCCAGAGATCCAGATAACATTCTGGGGGCCCAGGTTTGAACCCCACCACAGCAGATGGAAGAATTTGAATTCAACAAAATACCTGGAATTAAGAATCTAATGACGATCATAAATCCATTGTCAATAGTTCACTAATGTTCTTTTAGGGAAGGAAGCTGCTATCCTTACTTGATCTGGCCTATATTTGACTCCAACTCTGATTCTTATCTGCCCTCTAGGCCATTAAGAATGGACAATAAATGTTGCCTCGCCAGCTTCGTCCTCATCCTGTGAACGAATAAAGGAAAATCTATGTTCTTTGTCTCCTTGGTACCAGTTAATCCATAAATTGCAAAACCATGATATTCCTCATGTTTGAGGTGGAGATGCAAATGTTCATACATTGGCCTGGACAGATCGAGAAACCAGTAGAAAACAGTCTTTGTTTTGTGCAATGATGTCAAGGCTTTCTGACGGTGAAATTGTAGCTCTTGATGTTCAATCTGAATCCGCAATTGATCAGGTCATTCTTTGTAATTATGTGTCTTTTCCTTATTGTGAATAGTTTTCCATCACCATCAGTCAAGATTGAAGTTCTTTTGAGTTTTTAAAATCTATTCTGCCTGCATAATCTGAGATGTTTTTAATCTTGCTTCCTTTTTTTTCACAATGTGGTAACTTGTCAAGTTAATCCTTTGTCCAAGCATTCTTCCATATTTGGCCGCAACAATGGAGAGAAATCAGAGTTAATGTTTCAGGTCCAGTGACCCTTATTCCGAACTGAACCCGAAATATTAATTCTGACTTCTCGCCACAGATGCTGCCAGACCTGTTGAGCTTTTTCAGCAATTTCTGTTTTTCTTTCTGATTTACAGCATCTGCAGTTTTTTCTTCCAAATTTGGTCAGTTGTAAATTCAACATGAATATGATATTAAGCCTGTTAAGGTGTTAGAAAATTGTCAGCATTAATTTTGCAATGAGCATTTAATTATGTTTGAACTTTTTTTGTCGGCTATTCATTCATAGGATGGGTGGAAAATAGAATGAACTTTCTTTGAAGGAGATTTTATGTTGCATCCACACATTGCCCAGTGTTGATCTGTGGTATATTAGGGGAATAAATTAAGCCCCTGACTTCATGTTGACTGCCAATTGCACAGTTTCTTGATACTCAGGCATGTGTGCCAGCAATACCTTCCCAGCGCGGTGTTGAGCAAGTGGATGGAATGGGTGCAGTTGTCAATGGGCAGACCCAGAGAGCATCACAAATGTTGTTAAATATTGAGAATTTGGTGCAAAGGCTGAAGAAGGTGCTGCTTCTTGCCTCCAACACCACAAATGGTTCGTATTGCATATAAATATTTAAGTTAATTTACTTATCAGGAACTTGGTAAAAAGAATTAATTTTAAAAATATATATAAGGTAAATAATTAAATAAATAAAGATTTAGGGATAGGGATGACAATACAAGCATTGAGGGAGTTTGTGGAGAGCACTGCGATCCCAAACGACAATGTGTGCATCTCAAACTTCAGCTCAGTGTTGTTGCATTGAAATCTGAAGAGGAAACAGTGGTATCAGAGGGACGTTGAGTTACTTGCATGCTTCAAATCTGGATATGTCATAGTTCTTCGGTTAAGAATTGCTGTGGATCTGGTTAATGGTGAGGAATAGGAGTGTGTTACTGCAAATCATCAATCCTCTTTGTTACTTCTTCAGGAAACTCAATCAAGTTTATGAGACATGATTTCCCACGCACAAAGCCATGTTGACTGTCCCTAATCAGTCCTTGCCTTTCCAAATACATGTACATCCTGTCCCTTAGGATTCCCTTCAGCAACTTGCCCACCACCAAGGTCAGGCTATAGTTCCCTGACTTGTCCTTACCGCCCTTCTTAAACAGTGACACCATGTTTGCCAACCTCCAGTCTTCCGGTATCGATGATACAAATATCTCAGCAAGAGGCCCAGCAATCACTTCTCTACCTTCTCACCGAGTTCTCAGGGTACACCTGATCAGGTCCTGGGGATTTATCCACCTTTACCCGTTTCAAGACATCCAGCACTTCCTCCTCTGTAATCTGGACATTTTGCTAGATGTCACCATCTATTTCCTTACAGTCTATATCTTCCATATCCTTTTCCACAGTAAATACTGATGCCAAATACTCATTTAGTATCTCCCCCATTTTCTACAGGTCCACACAAAGACCGTCTTATTGATCTTTGAGGGGCCATATTCTCTCCCTAGTTACCCTTTTGTCCTTAATGTATTTGTAAAAACCCTTTGGATTCTCCTTAATTCTATTTGCCAAAGCTATCTCATGTCCTCTTTTTGCCCTCCTGATTTCCCTCTTAAGTATACTCCTACTTCCTTTATACTCTTCTAAGGCTTCACTCACTAACATCATGCATTTTGTTTTGACATCTAGCCTGTGTTCCTCAGATTTTTCTGCTCTCTGATCTGAAGCTGTAACTACAAATATAATCCACAATGCAACTTTGTATTTAGTTTATTTTGATATTTTATTTTTCAAAAATTCTTTTTCCACACGGGGTTAGCCATCACACCAGCATACTTGCTTGGGAGGTGATGGAGATATTTGACAGGCAAAATCTCGGCTTTTTTGGTATCTATTGATGGCTGGTAACTGAAACTGAATATTACACAAGAGTAAACTAGTTATTGGAATGTTTTTATATAGTGAACAAAGCAGTTTTATTTCTCAGTGAAATGCTGTATTTTAAAGCTCTGTCACAAAGTGGGCATTTAAAGATCATGTGTTTTCTAGACTCTCTTAGAAGAGTTAAGTTGCATAAATGCTTTGTGAATTAGATGTTGACTTTTATAAAGCAGGAAAATTGTAAATTTAGTGATACATAGGTTGGATGGCAGTGAGTTACAGTATACTTGTTTTCAATTTTGTATTTAATCTTGATTGAATCACATTTAGAAGATCATGTGCAGTTCTGGTCACCATGTAATAAAGAGGATATGGAGGCACTGGAGAGGATGTATATCAGGTAAAGACTGACAGGCCAGCTCTCTTCTCTTGGAAAAGGAAGACCGAGAGGTGGTCTAGCACAGGTGATTAATGTTATGAAAGGTTTTGATAAAGTGGACATGTTGCCTTTTGGGAGGGATTTAATGAGAGGCAATTAATACTTGCAGTCATCAGGAAATCCAATAGCGGATTTAGAAGAAGAAGCTTTAGAATGGTGAGATGTTGGAACTTGCTGTGCAAAGAGTGGTTGAAGTGAATAATTTAAATGTAATTAATGGGAATCTAGCTATGTATATGGCGGAGAGGGAGGTGGTTATGATGCTTGATTTAGAGAAGTGATCCACTGTAATGTAGCTATCCTCAGGGTGGGAGGAAAATTAATGCATTATTAAACAGAGCTTTATTGAACATAGTGTGGTTTCTGATATGATCTCTGATGATCCAGGTTAAACTGTATAGCTGACTTAATACAAAATAATGCCTGTAACGTTTCTAGCAATTCTTCAGTTGAACTGGTGATGCACTGTAAGAGGGGCTTAGACCCCCTCATCCACCACCTTTCAGTGCTGTTAGAGGGCCCATTTAGCAAAAATATACGGTTATGTATATAGAACTACATGTAGCTAACTATCTGTTGTCGTCATCAATTTTCTGCATTACTTGCTCTTAAGGTTTTTACTGGAAGTGTGCTAAGCATTTGTCTGACATTAGTTTGCATCCTAACGCAATGTTTATGCATTCTGTCGGATTCTAAGACACAAAGCTTTCCAGCAGTTTTTAATTGGTGCTGTTTGTTTCCTGAATGCAGTGAGGAGCTGGATCAAACTTCGTCCGTGATGGAAGCATATGATAAACAGTAACACAGTTATACTTGAAGCTGAAGAAACAGAGGCAGGTTTTGATCATATCAGGTTGTCATTTGACCTTTTGTGCATTAAGGTTGTGTTGCATCATATCTGTGTATTGATTTCCTGAGCAGGAATTAGTCAGGCAGAACAGTCCTTGGGACAAACAACCTTTTGCAACACACACCGGGTTAGACAGTAATACCCAAACATTCGTTACTGCGAGGAAGAAACAATCTTGCCAATGCACAGCATCTTAATCCTTTTTGTGACCCAGTGTCTGCATTCTGCACGACATGCTAATGGCTGTGCCTACTGCCATTCTTTTATGAAGAAAAAGGAGCATTTGCTGAAAGCCCAGGTTAATTTTTACAGTACCTTTGTATTAATTAGCATTTGCTTGTAGGAAACCGCTGAATGAAAATAATGGCTCACTAGACTCAAGGGTATTCTCATTACTTCAAATCTACTGAATAGTACTGATGGCCTTTGGCTTTTAAGTTAAGGCTGGAGGCATATGGACAGCAGACCAATGACTGATATATCATTGCAGTGGGGCACAAATTGTCTTAAAAAAAGACTTCCAGGCATCAGGAAGCATTGCTGTTTAGTCAGTTAATCAGTGCTTTTAAGAAACAGATCTCTAATCTTTCTTCATCTCTCTTTTATTCTCTCATCTTTTTCTTTCTCTATCCCTTCTGTCCTGTATTTCTCCATCCTCTTGATATCTCGCCCCATTTCTTAAATTCTCATTGCTATTTTGATTACAAGAACACATTTCCATATCCAAGTAAGATCCAAAAGTAGTTTCTATTGTTCATCTAATTCGCCAATTTAGCTTGAATCTCATCAATCTGTGTTAACCTTGGTCTCGACTTCGGATTAATTAACAAACCCATAACATGTAAATATTACAAAAAGCTGCCCCTTCCACATTACTAGTAAATGTCACGAGAGGGGATACAGAGTAGGAATGAAATGGAACTGCTATTACGTGCTTTTTAGTGTCAAAACCAGCTATAGAGTAATGCACGTCTAAAAGTTAAACTGTTGCGTTTTCCTGGTGCATGCAATGCTGGTTCCTGCTCTGGATCTTCAGACGGAAGGTGCCAGCAGAACTACAGTGGAGAAAATCTAAAGACCACTTGCCTGTAACTATTCCTATGAACACAGTATCTTCGTTGTAGTGAATAGAGTTTATTCATATGACCAGATTAAGAAGTGTGATAGAATGTCACTAGAATAGGAACATGGTAAATGTTCTGAAGAGACTGAAATAATATGATGTCAAAAACACTATACCATTAGTTAACTCTTCAAATAAGGGAAGAATATGTAGAAGTAAAAGGCAGTTGTACATGAGATCTGGTAAATATGATGAGGGTTTCTGCCTCATTCTGTAATAATTTATCAATTCTTTTTCCTTTTGTTACTCAGTCAAAATAAATTCTGACCGCACCACGTTGACTTATTTCCTCTGCGTTATGTGAGGCAGAAGAAGCCTGCTCATAAATAATTTCATTATCTCAACTCCTCAGCTGCTAGAGGATACTTCCTAGAGACAAAACAACTGCAGATGCTGGAATCCAAAGTAGACAGGCAGGAGGCTGGAAGAACACAGCAAGCTGGGCAGCATCAGGAGATGGAGCAGTTGACATTTTGGGTGTAACTCAAAGGTGTAAAGAGAGCTGCAGATAAAGGAGATGGTGCGGGCAGCGTGATGAAATGGTGATAGGTGAAGACAGGCAGAGGATACTACCTCTGTCATCTAAACAGCCCATCACTGCACTGCCTCCATTCCCTGCTCCTCTGCTCTAAACCCTCCCCCTTCCAAACGCAACAAAGACAGAGTCTCCCTTGTCGTCACCTACCACCCTATCAGTCTCCGCATCCAATGCATCATCCTTAAGCACTTCCATCAACTCCAACTAGATCCCACCACTGCGAACATCTCTTTCTCTCCCCCCCCCCCCACCCACTAAAGCACCCCTCTCTTCCTTCTGCATGGACCTTTCCCTTCAACAGTCCTTGGTTTGCACCACTCTTCCCACCAACCCCCAGGTACCTTCCCCTGCAACCAGAAAACATGCAAAAGCTGCTGGTACACCACCTCCTCACCCCCATCCAGGGCCCCAAACAGTCCTTCCAATGAGGAAATGAGACAGAGGTTCACCTACTCTTGATGTGGTCTTCTCTACATCGGTTAGACCGAACGTAAGCTTAGGGAACGGTTCATCTCAGCTGGGCCCGCAGAGGCCAACCGGACCTCCCAGTCATCGCCCATTTCAATTCCCCTTCCCCATTCCCTTTCCAACATGACCATCCGTGGCCTCCTCCATTGTCACAACGAACCCAACCACAAAGTGGAGGAACAGCACCTCTGCCTGGGCAGCCCACAGCCAGGAGGACTCAACCTCCCTTTCCAGGCTCTTGCCCTCCCTGCCACCCCACCCAGCCATTTCCCGGATTTATTCCTCCCATTGACCCAACCAGGTTGCACCCTCTGCATGTTTTCACTTATTCCCATTTCACTACCCTGACCCCACCATCCCCTTTACCTGCAGCTCCCCCTACACCCACCTCCAGTCCTGAAGAAAGGTTATACCGAAACGTCGACTTCTCCACCTCATGCTGCTGCCTGGCTTGTTGTGTTCTTCCAGCCTCCTCTCTGTCTACAGATGATACTTGCTAACGACTCCTAAAATTCAGAATTGACTTTACAGCCTGCTGTGACAATATTTAATCAAATGTGAGATTTTATGCTGAAGTTCCTTTCCTGCCTCGTGTTAGGGTTGATGCATTGCCCATGACTTGGATTGCTGCTGTACCACTCTCTGGATTTGCTTAGAAGTTGTCACTTGACTGTTTGTCCTGGCAATCTGGACAAAGTTTAAGAATCACAGAACACCAGGTTATAGTCCAACAGGTTTATTTGGAAGTAGAAGCTTTTGGACCACTGCTCCTTTGTCAGGTAACCGTGGAGCAGGATCATAGGATACAGAATTTATTGTAAACATTCAAAGTTTCATACAACTGATGCGAAGTATTGAACATACCTAGATTGCTGTGAAGTCTTTAATTACTTGGAATAGGGATGCAGGTTTTGAGTGATTTTAATATGTAAATCCCAGAACTACTTTAAAGTCACAGTCCTGAGCTAATTTAAGGCTTTATGGAAAACAAAAGTGACAATTCAGCTCAGACAATGCATTATAAGTGTGAGGTTAGAGTCTTCTGTATCCCAACTTTGAGTCATTCTGCTTCTATTTCCAATGTAGGAATTTATAAAATGTCATATGACTGACTACTATAGATTGTGTGCTTTTTGAACAAAATAGAATCTATCAGGCAAATTTGCATTTGCAGATACGTGTGTGTGAGCGAGAGTGAGTTTGTGTGTGTGTGCGTGCGCACGCGAGTGTGACAGAGTATATGCCCGTGAGAGTGTGTATGAGTCAGGGTCTTGATGAGTGTGATTGTGTGACCGTGTGTGTGTGTCACCTGTAGTTTGACATGAACCCAAGATTCCAGTTGAGGCTGTCCTATTGGCTATCAACCTCTGCTCAGCCACTCTGCATTGTGGCATATCCTGAAGTCCGCTTTGGACGGCTACCTGAAGATCTGAGGCCGAATGTCCTTGACCGCTGAAGTGTTGCCCGACTGGGAGGGAACATCCCTGTCTGGCGATTGTTGTATGGTGTCCATTCATCTGTTGTCATAGCGTCTGCTTGGTCTTTCCAATATACCCTGCCTCTTGGTATCCTTGCCTGCAGCGTATGACAGAGCCAGCGTTGGCTGTGTCACACAAGTACCTGCCGCGCACGTGGTGGATGTTGTCCCCACCTGTAATGGTTGTATCTGTGTTGACACTCTGACACGTCTTGCAGTGGTTGCCATGACAGGATTTTAAAGTGTTGTGATTGATGTTGTCCTGAAGGTTGGGCAGTTTGCTATGAACAATGATCTATTTAAAGTTTGGCCCTTATAGAGTCATAGAGATGTACAGCATGGAAACAGACCCTTCGGTCCAACCTGTCCATGCCGACCAGATATCCCAACCCAATCTAGTCCTATATCCCTCCAAACCCTTCCTATTCATATACCCATCCAAATGCCATTTAAATGCGCAATTGTACCAGCCTCCACCACTTCCTCTGGCAGCTCATTCCATACACGTACCACCCTCTGTGTGAAAAAGTTGCCCCTTAGGTCTCTTTTACATCTTTCCCCTCTCACCCTAAACCTATGCCCTCTAGTTCTGGACTCCCCGACCCCAGGGAAAAGACTTTGCCTATTTACCCTATCCATGCCACTCATAATTTTGTAAACCTCTATACGCTCACCCCTCAGCCTCCGTGCTCCAGGGAAAACAGCCCCAGTCTGTTCAGCCTTTCCCTAGAGCTCAAATCCTCCAACCCTTTTAAAGGTGAGAAGTGGAAGTATAGGGAAGGTCTTGGCGAGGTGCTCATCCACATCGATATTGTGTTGCAGATTCTGAAGAACATGATGTAGTTTCTCCACTGCCGGGAGTAATGGACAACATAGGCTACCCTCTTGGTTGTATTCTGTGTCTGTTTCTTGAGAAGATCATTACAGTTTCTCACTGTGGCATGTCTGAACTGGTGATTAATAAGTTGAGCATCACATCCTGTTCTTATGAGGGCATACTTCAGCACCTTCAGGTGTTCATCGCATTCCTCCTCATCTGAATAGATTCTTTGTTTGCACAGGGTTTGTCAGTAGGGAATGGTTATTTTACTGTGTTAAGGGTAGAAGCTAGAGAAGTGCAGCATTGTGAGGTTATCCACGGGCTTGAGGTAGAGTGAGCTACTGAGGTGCCTGTCCTTTATGTAGGTGCATGTGTCCAAGAATGAGACTGCATCTAAAGAGTAGTCCATGGTAAGTCTGATGGTGGGATGAAATCTGTTGATCTCACTGTGCAGTTGTTTCAGCAACTCCTCGCTATGGGTCCAGAGGAAAAAAGTGTTGTCAATGTATCTGGTGTATAGTGTTGGCCGGAGGTCCTGTGTAACAAAGAAGGCTTGTTCGAACTTGTGCATGGAAGTGTTGGGATATTGGGGTGCAAATTTGGCCCCCGTGGCAGTTTCGTGTGTCTGGATGAAGAACTGGTTGTCAAAGGTGAAGCTGTTGTGGTTGAGGATAAAGCAAATGAGTTGGCGGGGGGTGCCTGAAGATTGGTAGTTGTTGGTATTGAGTGCTGATGTTGTTGCAGCAATGCCATCGTCATGGGGAATGCTGGTGTAGAGTGCTGAAACGTCGATTGTGACAATAACTGTTCCTGGTTCGACTGCTCCACGGGTGCTGAGTCTCTATAAGAGGTCTGCAGTGCCTCGACAGAAGCTGGGGGTCCCCTGTACAATGGGTTTCAAGATGCCGTCGACATAGCCAGAGAGGTTCTCACACAAAGTCCTGTTGCCTGATATGGTGGGATATCCAGGTGTATTGGCAGTATTTTTATTTTGGCTGTGGTGTTGGCAGAGATTTTCTGCATATGGCTAAATATCTCACAATAGATCGTCTTCAACTTGGGGGATCTCAGCTCTGTGTATCTGTTTGTCAGAATCTCGTGTACCAATGCAAATGGGAATTGCTCATTTTTAGTTCGATCCTTGTCAATAAATACAAAAGTAAATGCAGAAAAGATTAATTTTGTGCAACCTTTTCTGTCCCTGGGTGGGCTGACTGGCCGTCCAACTACATTAGTGGAGCATTGATGATTATGCTCCCTGTCAGCAGGTAGCCATCGGGCCTAGCTAATTGTGATCACAATAGAGGAGCAAGAAACTGCCTCTGCTGTATCATTGTTGCTTGAGGCTGTGTGACTGTAGATTAGCACAACACTGTTGAAAGAAGAGGTTTGCATTTTTGCCATGAGTGTTTTCAATTGTGACTTGAATCCTGTCTGATTGTATAAAGAATTACAGTTAAACTGAGTTTAAGTTTTGACTGACTGGGATTTCTATTAATAACAATGTGTTGGTTTCCTGTTTCCAAGGCCTCTAATTGTGGAATTTTTGGTTATATCTAGAGTATTTCACTGCTACATAGATGGCACAGATCTGTTAATTTAACCTGTAAAGAGCTGTAGCATTATCTTAGTGAGTGTAGTGTAGGAGAGTAGAAATTGCAATAATGCTTTATTGTGAAAGTTGACTGAATAAAATTGCTGATTTTACTCAGACTTTACTGGTGAAATATAAAGATATACCGCCATTAGTGATTGCGTGATATCCTAATGGCTTTGTAACAAGTGAAGTACTTCTGCAGTGTTGTCATTATTATTGGTCCAACATGGTTTTGCAGGGAATGATCACACACTAGTAATGGGCCAAAGACAAACCCATCTGTTTTAATGACACTGATCGAGGGATAAATATTGGCTCAGGACACCGGGCAGAATTCCCCTATTTTTCTTTGAAATATTGCTGTGGTTTTTTTTTTGTTTACATTCATCTGAGACAACATACAGAGCACTTCTCTTCTATATTGGGAGTGTCAGTCTGGATTATGGGCTGAACCTCTAGAGTGAGTCTCGAACCCACAACCTTTTGGTTCAGAGACAAGAGTATTTTAGTCAACAATTTCCTTTCTGATGACCTGGTTTGTATAGCAATGATCTTCATTCGCTAGTTTAAAGGGACAGGTGACCTGCATTATCCATGTATCTATTTAGTGTTTCTTAAGAGCACTTGAGTCTCTGCTGATGTTTTAATTTGCATGCCAGTGATTTTTTTTGTGTGGGTGGGAGTCTAATATGACATGGTAAGGATGAAATTATAATTACTTGTTCTGTAATGTCAGAATTCCAGTGTGAATAGGTAGAGTTTCCTGCAATTCTCTTCCCTGTACCCATGGATGTGTATAGCTTAAATCTCGTCAGCTGTGCATCTTTGCTAATAGTTGTTGGGTTGACTGTTGCAGTGGATAGCTAACACATAATTTGCACAGTGTACCAAGAGAAGTGAACAGCCATAGTAAATGTTGAGGGACACTGGTGTCCATGACATCCACAGCATGACCAGTACTGATGACTGAGGGTTTTGTCACCACCTGATCCAATCTACTATCTCCATCAGCCTGGCACCAAAATAGTGGAAGCAACAGAGACAGTGCACCAAGAAAATTGACATCATAGGTCTCAAACATTCCATCAAGTTAACTATTCTGATTCAACATCTCATTACTAATCTCTAGCTACAAGCCCTTGGTTCCTGGTCAGCCTTAAAGTCTGCCAGTACAACACCTCTCTACCAGGAACCATAGTTTCTGGTTTGCCAAAAATATCCATGAGATTCAGGACTTAATTGATAGAAAACACAGAGCTTTCATTGACTGGAAATTCAATCATGGTTAAAGAAAAAAGAAGCAGTTCTACAGGCAGCAAAGAACAATGGTATACAACTCATGACATAAAGAACAGATAATGGGAAGAAAAAGTATTGGAGATCCAGTAATGTACAGATACCAATGACATGCTTGGTTTCTTCCACTGCCAAAATCAAGATCTGAACACTTGAGGCCCATACTGCTGAGAGCCAAACATGAAAGAGAATTCTTCAAAGATACATTGGCAGTCATTATTTGTTGGAGGGATAGTTTGACGAACCGCTGAACTGACACCCAGTTTTTGATTCAAATGTCTTCAATCCATTCCTAAAAACCCCATTTGGCTTGGTGTTGACACTTCCTGATCTGGAATGGAAGTGAAAAACGCTATTTGACAGTTCAAAACAACTAAGGTCCTGGAGTTGATGGAATCCTTGCTGAATTTCTCAAAGATGGAAGAGATGCAGCCTGGGCATGGATACAAGCTTGCATCTTTCTCTGGGAAGAAGAATGCATGCCAAATCTAGGGGATGCTGGGACTGTTCAACAAGTTTGATGTTGTAACTGCAGGGGAGTCTCTCTGCCATCTACTACGAGGAAGATCATTACAATGATCTTTCTCAACCACCTCAGCAACTTCCACCCAATGAAAGTTACCATTGATATGATCTTCAATGTTTTAGCAACTCATGCAGAAAAAAGATGAGCACACCATGTTAGATCTTATTTCACCTCATAAAACCTTTCAACTTTTGTCAGGAGCATTCTTCGCAAACTGGTTGTCCTAGAAAAATTTATAAGTATCTTTTGCTTACTGCAACCACCACAAACCATGTCACAGGACAGACCTTAATCAAACAAGGCTGTGTCGTGGTGTCAGTCTTTCTCTTCCAGTCTCCACATTGCAGTCTGCATCTCTCCTCCAGCAGGTTATCCACATGAAGATAAACTTCATAACAAATAGGAACTGTTCAACTTATGCAACCTTTAATCCAAAAACTAAAACTATTACCATCTAAGATGACACTTGAGTGCACTTAATCATAAATTTAGTTCCATTATCGACTTCTAATCTGAAGTCGGAGAACATGGGCCTTTCAGTGAACGCTCAAAATTAAAATCCTCTTCTGCCTAGCTGTTTTAGCAAAATGTCTCTGTTTGCCCCCAACTGTTGATTGAAATCAACAGCAAGATTCTAGAAAATGTGGACCACCTGTCTCCTCTCAACAAAGGCAGACATAAAGGTGATCAAATTTATCATTGCTCCAGTGTGGCAGCTCTGTTGACTGAGGTAAAGAATATTCGAGGACCAGGAACGCAAACCTGAGACTTATGTAACGGTTTACTAGACAGCAGTGATTTCTGCATTTCTATGTACTTCTGAGACTTGAATGTCCTGCAGCAGTGCCTTCAAAGTACTGGAAAAGCTCAACAGAGATACCTTTGCAAGATCCTCTAAGCCCCATGCCAAGAAAGGAGGTCCCACAGCAACATCGTTTGCGAAAGAAGCTTGCCCAGCATCAAGTTGCTAATCCCTCATAACTATCTTTGTTGAGAGGGACATGGTATTCATACCAGACTTGGAAGCAACTGCTCTAATTAGGTTTGGTCACAGGAGACATTTAGGAGTACAAGAAAATACTTTAGGTATATATTCCGAGCACTCGTAAAAAGGTTAAACTTGTGGGAAACTTGGTTTGTGCCTGACCAAATAGAGAGAGGCTCTGGGGCCCACAATTCTTGAGTGCTTGAGCCAAGGGCAGGGCCACTGTACTTTGAACTGGCGATGAGCTTCTGTTCTGGGAGAAGCCTGTGGCTAACAGCAGCACCAGAGCCTACGATTTCTGTCCTTGAGCTCGATAGACACTGAGCACAATGAAAGACTTTGTCAGGAATGTGCAGAGGCATGAAGGGAGTAAAATAAATTCCAATCCATCTGTCCAATCCTTCGAAAATCCCCTAACAGCATGTGGCAGTGTCTGCTGATCATTTATTGGACTTAGCCATTTCATAATAATTCAAATCAGATTGGAAACATGTCATCCTGCATCCAGGGGGAATGCCTAGAAGAAGAACAGTAAACATCAAAGCAGTTATGCTGTAATATTATTACTGTTTCCCATAAAAATTGAAGAACTAAGTGAATAATTTAGGAAATGTTATCAATTATTAATCAAAAGAAATAATTGAAAATCTGCCTTTGATTCTCTGTATAGTACAAAATGGAAGAGTGTACAGATATTGCTTATGTTGGTTATTAAATCTAAAACAGTAGGAAGTGAAATATGACCATTGCTGTTTTGCAGTTTGTGAAAAAGTATGAATGATCTAAAGCTTTGGATCACATAACTGATTTATTCAATTTTAGCTTTTAAAAGCTTTTAGGGAAATATGAGTTGTAAACAATCTGGATGTAGTTTGACTCAATCCTAGCAACGTTAATCTGAGAGGATGTGTTAGATACTAGTTGTTAAAAGCAAATGGGCACTGTTTCCAACTCCAATTTCCTCCTGTCTCAACTTTTGGGAGGTCCTGAGCATTTCTGGATCATTGCTGTCATCTGCATGGATCAAACTTGGCTACTCAACCTTGTTTTTGATTGGAACTCCAAACGCAGTTTAGGCACAAAGTTTTGGTCGGTTAACTTTGGGAAAAGCAAAGATAAACAAAAGATAAAGTAATAAAATATTGTTGGATCTGACTCTGGATTGACTCATACTTTTATATCACTTCTCAGTCTGCTGAAGGACTTCAGCTCTCTGTTCTACAGAATATAGTGTAACCAAATTTGCAGACAAAAAAAGTGGAAAGGCAATTTGCAAAGGGGATACAAGCAGTTTAGAGGCATTAAGTAAGTTACATTGGTAATTTAAAGAGTCAATTACTGCAATAAGGACTGATGATATCTTGGAAGGGTCTTCAAACAAGGCTTTGTGGTAGAATGTAGGAATGTTAAGTTGGTGGGGGGGGGAGAGAGGAGGGTGCGGGGCGCAGTCACATTATTGGGAGTGTATTATAGGCCCTAAAAAGTCAGTGGGAAATAGAGGAGCATATATGTAGACAGTACAGAGGTTTGTAACAGTAATAATTAGGTAAATATAATAGGGGATTTCAACTTTCCCAACATAAATTGGGATTGTCTTAGTATTTAGAGGGGGTGGATTTATTGAAATGTTGCTGTTTGCATTAATACGTAGAAGGCCCAACAAGGGATGGTGCACTGCTGGATCTGGTTCCGGGGAATGAAGCCGGACAAGTATTCAATATGGCAGTTGTGGAACATTAGCAACCACAACGTGGTATGGTTCAAATTTGTTTTGGACAAGGAAAAATAGCTTGCAAAAGATTGGCTTTGGATTAAGGATAGACAATTTTTATTAAAGTAAAGCAGGATCTAGCCAGAGTTGACTTGGAACAACACTTTGCAGATAAGTTTACAGCAGAGCAACAGGTGGTGTTCAGAAAGGAGCTGGGGAGGGTATAGGTCCAACATGTACCCTTTAGGAGCAAATAGAAGAGCAATAAGTTCATTGGAGAAAATTCTGAAGGAGAGAATTAATATCCACTTGGAAGAGCATGGGTTAATTAGAGATAGTCAGCATGGCTTTGTCAGAGGGAGAAAGTGAGGACTGCAGATGCTGGAGATCAGAGCTGAAAAATGTGTCGCTGGAAAAGCGCAGCAGGTCAGGCAGCATCCAAGGATCAGGAGAATCGACATTTCGGGCATAAGCCCTTCTTCAGGAAACAGAGGGAGGCCATGCCTAACATATTTGTTAGAGTTTTTCGGAAATGTAATCAAGTGTGTGGATAAGGGAAGTTCAATTGATGTAGATTTTCTGGATTTTTGCAAAGGTTTTGACAAGGTTCCACTTGGGACACTGAAAAGGTTCAAGCATATGGAATTCATGGAAACTTGGCAAGATGGATCAGAAACTGGCTTAGTAATAGAGCAAAAAGGGTAGTGGTAGAAGGCTGTCCGAGTGACTGGAAGCTAGTGTCCAGCAGTACACCACAAAGATCAATACTGGGACCCTTATTGTTTGGTATATTGTTTGGTGGGGGGGTAATGTTAAGCACGTTTGCAGGTGATGCCAAGATTGGTCGGATGATTAATTGTTCTGTAGAAAGATGTAGATAGGTTGGTCAGATTGGCAGAGCAGTGATAGATAGTATTTTACCCTGATAAGTTCAAGGTGATGCACTTTGAAGGAAGAAGCAAAATTAGGACCTATATAATAAATGGCAGTATGCTGCGTAGCTCAGAGGAACAGAGGGATTTTGGGGTCATTATTCACAGACCCCTGAAGTTGGCAGAGCACATGAGCAGGATAGTTAAGAAAGCATATGAGAACACTTGTTTTCAACAGTCATGGCATAGAGTATAAGAGCAAGGAAGTGATGGTAGAGTTGTACAAGAGTGTTGGTTAGGCTACAGCTGCAGTTCTGCTCATCTCACTACAGGAAGGATGTAATTGCACTAGAGTGGGTAAAAGGGAGGTTCACCCAGGATGTTGCCTCGGATGGAACAATTGAGCTACATACAGGGAGAGACGAGATAGGTTTGGATTATTTTCTTTAGAGCAGAGAAGGCTGAAGGAAATGCCGCTGTTGGACTGAGGTGGACAAAGTTTAAAAATCACACAACACCAGGTTATAGTCCAACAGCCTTATTTGGAAGTAGAAACTTTTGGAGCATTGCTCTTTAGTTAGACAGCTAATGGTGCAGGATTGTTGGAATAGCTATTCCGCTTGGTTGAGGGATCAATCATGAGAGGGCATCGTTTTAGGGTAAGGGGGAGGATATTTAGAGGGCATTTGAGAAAAAACTTTTTAACTCAAAGGGTGGTGGGAATCTGAAATGCATGGCCTGAGAAGGTAGTAAAGGCTAGAAACCTTACAATCTTTAAAAGAAATTGAGTGATCACTGGAAATATCATAGCGTTCAAGGGTATGAGACATGTATTGAACTATAAGGAGAGACTAGATAGGCTTGGATTCTTTTCTTTAGAACAGAGAAGGCTGAGATGTACAATAGTATGAGAGGCATTGATAGGGTGAGTAAGATGTGGAGGTGTACTTTACATCAGTGTTTACTGTGGAGAAGGACATGGAAAATATAGAATGTGGGGAAATACATGGTGACATTTTGAAAAATGTCCGTATTACAGAGGAGGAGGTGGTGGATGTCTTAAAATTCACAGAAGTTGATAAATCTCCAGGACCTGATCAGGTGTACCCTGGAACTCAGTGGGAAGCTAGAGAAGTGATTGTTGGGCCCTTTGTTCTGATATTTGGATCATTGATAGTCATAGGTGCGGTGCCAGAAGACTGGAGGTTGGCTAATGTGTACCATTATTTAAGAAAAGTGGTAAAGAAAACCAGGGAACTATAGACCAGTGAGCCTGATGTTAGTGGTGGGCAAGTTGTTGGAGGGAATCCTGGGGAACAAGATTGACGTGTATTTGGAAAGGCAAGGACTGATTAGGGATAGTCAGCATGGCTTTGTGCGTGGGAAATCATGTCTTACAAACTTGATTGAGTTTTTTGAAAAGGTAGAGTCATAGAGATGTACAACACGGAAACAGACTCTTCATCCAACTCATCCATGCCAATCAGATATCCCAACCCAATCTAGTTCCATTGCCAGCAGCAACGAAGAGTATTGATGAGGGCAGAGTGATGGATGTGATCTATATGGAATTCAGTAAGGCATTTGACAAGGTTCCTCATGGTAGACTGGTTAGCAAGATTAGATCCCATGGAATACAGTGTGAACTAGCCATTTGGATACAGAACTGCCTTGAAGGTAGAAGACAGAGAGTGGTGGAGGAGGGTTGTTTCTCAGACTCGAGGCCTGTGACCACAGGTGTGCCACAAGAATCAGTGCTGGGTCATTTATATAAATGTTTTGGATGTGAACATAGGAGGTAGAGTTAGTAAGTTTGCAGATGACACCAAAATTGGAGGTGTAGTGGACAGCAAAAAAGGTTACCTCAGATTACAATTGGATCAAATGGGCCAATGGGCTGAGGAGTGGCAGATGGAGTTTAATTTAGACAAATGTGAGGTGCTGCATTTTGGAAAGGCAAATCAGAGCAGCACTTATACACTTAACGGTAAGGTCCTGGGGAGTGTTGCTGAATAAGAGACCTTGGAGTGTAGGTTCATAGTTCCTTGAAAGTGGAGTCGCAGGTGTACAGGACATTGGTTAGGCCACTTTTGGAATATTGCGTGCAATTCTGGTCTCCTTCCTATCGGAAGAATGTTGTGAAACTTGAAAAGGTTCAGAAAAGATTTACAAGGATGTTGCCAGGGTTGGAGGATTTGAGCTATAAGGAGAGGCTAAATAGACTGGGGCTGTTTTCCCTGGAGCATCAGAGGCTGAGAGGTGACCTTTTTTCGAGGTTTATAAAATCACGAAGGGCACGCATAGGGTAAATGGACAAGATCTTTTCCCTGGGGTGAGAGAGTCCAGAATTAGAGGGCATAGGTTTAGGGTGATAAAGAGACCTAAGGGGCAACTTTTTCACGCAAAGGGTGGTGCGTGTGTGGAATGAGCTGCCAGAGGAAGTGGTGGGGGCTTGTAAAAGTACCACATTTAAAAGGTATCTGAATGAATACATGAATACTGAAGGTTTAGAGGGCTGTGGGCCAAGTGGGACTCGATTAGGTTAGGATATCTGGTTGGCATGGATGGGTTGGGTCAAATGGTCTGTTTCAGTGCTGTACATCTGTATAACTAAGTGCAGGAAATTGGGATTAGCACACTTCCAGTTGTAGTTATTGTCAGTCCAGACTCGAAGGGCCTTTTCTCTGCTATATGGGTTAAGTAAGTGGACAAAAGTTGGAAAATGAAGTATAATGTGGAAAATGTGAAATTGCTCATTTTGGTAGAGAGAACTAAAGAATAGAATTATTTAAATGGAGAAAATTTGCAGAAAGCTGCAACACAAAAGGGACTTCGGGGTAAAAGAAAACCACTGAAAGAACTGTGGATGCTGTAAATCAGAGACAAAATTAGAAATTGCTGGAAAAACTAAGCAGATCTGGCAGCATCTCTGAAGAGAAGTCGGCGTTAGCATATCACGTTGGGTGACTTAGGAAGGGTCACTGGACCCGAAACGCTAAATCTTATTACTTTCTACAGTTGCTGCCAGACCTGCTGAGCTTTTTCAGCAATTTCAGTTTTTGTCAGGGACTTGGTGGTGGGTACGTGGAGACCGTGCACTGCCAGCGATAGTAGTAGAGTCAGATACATTAGAACATTTAAGCAACTCTTGGATGGGCACATGGATAATACTAAAATGAACGGTATGTAGGTTTGTTTGTTTGATCTTTGGATGCGAGCATAAGAGGTACAGTTAGTAAGTTTGGAGATGACACCAAAATTGGAGGTGTAGTGGACAGCGAAGAAGGTTACCTCAGATTACAACAGGATCTGGACCAGATGGGCCAATGGGCTGAGAATTGGCAGATGGAGTTTAATTCAGATAAATGCGAGGTGTTGCATTTTGGGAAAGCCAATCTTAGCAGG
>NC_057730.1:20870466-20915481 GCF_004010195.1 Chiloscyllium plagiosum
AAGATGTTGTGAAACTTGAAAGGGTTCAGAAAAGATTTACAAGGATGTTGCCAGGGTTGGAGGATTTGAGCTACAGGGAGAGGCTGAACAGGCTGGGTCTGTTTTCCCTGGAGTGTCGGAGGCTGAGGGGTGACCTTATAGAGGTTTACAAAATTATGAGGGGCATGGATAGGATAAATAGACAAAGTCTTTTCCCTGTGGTGGGGAAATTCAGAACTAGAGGTCATAGGTTTAGGGTGAGAGGGGAAAGATATAAGAGAGACCTAAGGGGCAACTTTTTCACACAGAGGGTGGTACGTGTATGGAATGAGCTGCCAGAGGAAGTGGTGGAGGCTGGTACAATTGCAACATTTAAAAGGCAATTGGATGGGTATATGAATAGGAAGGGTTTGGAGGGATATGGGCCGGGTGCTGGCAGGTGGGACTAGATTGGGTTGGGATATCTGGTCGGCATAAACGGGTTGGACCGAAGGGTCTGTTTTCATCTCTATGACTCTATAATAAAAGGTCGGCACAACATCAAGGGCCGAAGGGCCTGTACTGTGCTGTACTGTTCATGGTTCTATGGATCTATTCAAAACACTTCTGCAGCAGGTAATCAGGACGTCCAGTAGAATGTTGACCCTTATTTAAAGGGGTTGGAGTATGAAAATAGTGAAATCTTACTACAATAGTACAATGTGCTGATGAGACTACACCCGGGGTACTGTGAGTAGCTTCTGTCCCCTTATTGAAGACCAGTTATTATTTAAGTGGTTCAAAGAAGGTTCACTAAGAAGATCTCCATTAGGGAGAGATTGTCTTATGAGCAAAGGTTAAACAGGTTGGGATTTCACACATTAGAATTTAGAAGATTGAGAGGTGACCTCATTGAAATGTGAAGGATTTGAAGTGGCTTGACAGGGTATGAGTTATGGGGGAAAGGGCAGGAAAGTGGACGTGCGGAGTTTCGGTCAGCCATGATCCTATTGAATGACAGTGCAGGCTGGAGGGCCAAACAACCACCTCCTGTTTCTGTTTTTTTTAAATGGTCTTCTGGGCTTAACATGCAGACAGTCACTTAGTATAATAAATGGAATGTGATTTGTTTGAAGTTCCCTCCCTTCAATTTCTTTTGACCTTTTCTTTGTGATGAGGTGTGAGTGACCCAAATCTAAAAGTTGAGTGTTTGGTGTACCAATTTCTTCCGGGTTACCTCAAGCAGCAGCTGGGGAACTCAGTCGTTTATGACTTCCTGTGGATTTTGTAGCTCATACATGATTAATAACTACATTGGTTGTATTTTAAGCATATAACTAAATATTGAACATTTTACCAGAATTGACTTTACATTCTGAGTCTTCATTGGGAATTTCCACTGGCGATGATGTGGCTCTAGGATTGAGGTCCATAATCTCAATTGTATTGAAGCATGTAATGCTTTTACTTCAGTGCGCTCATGGTTATGTGCATGTTCTGATATGTTTTGTATACCAGTAAGCTTTGTTGATCTCAGCCAGGGCAGGAATGAGGAGATTGCAGTCACCTTGCTCATTGCTGAACGAGAGAGAGGCCATAAATCAGCCACTGCTCTCATACCCATTGAAATATGTTTGAGAGGACAGGAATGGATTCACCAAGACCCAGAGGAATCAGCAGAAGCAGTGGTCATGTTGGCAAGGTGTTAGAACGACTGACACCAGTGGAAGCAATAATCTGGAAGGGGCAGAGCCTTCATAAGAGGAATGGTGAAATCAACTGTCGGTGTGAATGCACAAAATGAAAATGTAAAATTTTACGAGCTGTTTGTCTTGAGGAATTCTTTCTAATTACAAGTTATCTGTTATGTTTTAGTTTCCTTTGTGCCAAATTTTCCCTTTATACCAAGGGCTGATGTGGCAACTATCCAACAATTGCAAATGTACAATGCCTGCACAAGCCAAAGGGAGAGTTTGCCTTTGTATAGTGCCTGTCCCATCTCAATGATATTACAACTCGCATCATTTGGGTGAGTGGAATCAAAAATCAATGTTGTAGACAAATGAGAGAGTCCTTTTGTATGCACAGCAATCCCCTAAAAAGCACAGGAGTAACTGGCCAAGGAATGTATTTTTATGGTGTTGGAAGATGAATGTGCTTCCCTCTGAAAGATAGGGTGATGGTTTAATTTTACTTTGAAATGTGGCTTCTCTGAAATATGCTCCTCTAGTATTGATTTTTAATTAGTTGAGCCTAGCTGAGAGACATTGCTCCAAACCTTCAAACAAGGCTTCAAAGCAAAAACATAAAAACCTGGAATAAAAACCGAAGTTACTGAGAAACTCAACAGGTCTGGCAGCATTTGTGGCAAGAGCAAAAGACTTAATGCTTTGGATCCAAAGACTCTCCTTCGGAACTTTTTTGTTTAACAAGAAATGGGATTGGAAGAACGGATGGAATCAGAGGGAGAGGAGGAACAATCCAGAGGGACATCAGTACCTGAGAGTGTTTGAAGCTTGCATTCTTTAACACTTGAAAAGAAGTGAAAAGGTTTCTTGTCAACATATTGAATGAGACTAAGAATGAAATGGCACGAGGCCAATTTTGAGCCAGCATAAGGTGATGCTGATGGAGAAGGAGATCAAGATTGTGGGGACGCATGGCATTAAGCTTGGATGTCAGATTGGGGAGAGAACAGCTATGTGAATAGTGTTGTATGTTGTAATCCAGGTGGATTTGAGACATGAAGGATGGAACATCAGTTAAGATCCACATGGGGCTGGGCAGTCACTGAGAAGAAGATCTAACTGTGACAGCAAGATTTGGCAAACTTTATCACAACCGGGTAGGAAAATAAGCAATGAAGGTGAACAAACTGAAAGATTCATAAGGAAATCCCATCAGAGAGAAGAGCAGAAATCTGCAGATGCGGAGATCTGAAATTAAAAGCAGCATTTTGATTTTATTTGAATGCTTCACTCTGGCATTGTTGCATTGTTTGCAGTAGGTTTACTACTGGATATCAGTCTAATATGAATGTGTAACATGCAATTTAGCATGAGGACATGTTGTATCTGGAGTAGCCATAAATTGACATATCCTTTGTAACTGTGATTTGGTGATATCTGAACTTTATTTCTGACATCAAACTCATTTCATACATGCAGTTGATGATTCGATCGATTGGACTTTGGAGGATTTCACAGTAAATTTGTTGAATGCATGCTAGCCAAATTTATCCCAAGTGGAGATGCAAGTGGAAATTGACTGTTATCTTAGTCTCTTTATTTGTCCTTCTCTATTCATTGATTCATCTCATTCTATACTTATGGAGGTGGCTGATAACTGAGCTCCAGCTATCTCATTTTTGGGCTATAATTCAGCAGTGTGCCCTATTGTACTCCAGGACTGAGGGAAACAGGATTGCTGGTGGAAACTATACTGGAAATCAACAAAAGTTGTCAACACATTAAATAGTGACCAGAAGCAATTAATATGTGACTGCTTTCCCTCGTTCAATATTGGAGAAGCTCCATGCTGTATTAATTATTTCTGCTGCAGAAGTTTGTTCTGTTTCATGTTACTGATTTTGAAGATTCCAGGCATGAAATATGTAATCTCCAATTTATGATAAAGGAAATCACTGATGTACCGAGTGTGTCCGGCTTCTCTGGTGTTTGCTTCCACTTGTTGTGAATTGGAACAGATGTTTGGTCTGATCAAACCGTAATTGTGCAGCAGCCTTGCTCTCTGTAGCTGTGAAAAAGTGACAGGCATTCAGCTCTTCGAAGTGCGACAAGCATTCATTTCTCTCTGAATAAAACATGTGGACATTGAAGTTCACTGAGTTTGGATAGAATGGCCCCAAAGTTTCTTAACTGAATTTTTTCCTTGCACAGTATTTTGTCACTTCTTCATATGTTCAAGGTATAAACCAGAATCTCTGTTCTTTGCATACTCTTTACACTGAGATAAGCCTGAAGGGCACGATCTCCTTTTGAAGCTACATATCTCCCATGGAAACTGCATGGGAGAGACACCAAAACACAATAACTGTCAAATATATCAGCCTTCAGATCCAAGCATTAGTTCTTTCCATTTTAATCTAAAATTGACTACACTTTAATTCTGTATCTTATGTTGAAGGCATGCTCATCATGTTTGCTTTACCCTGGACATGTCGCAGTCTTCTCCATGTTTCTCTGTCCTATGCCAGGACCTCATTCACTTTTCAAGTTATCCAGCATCAATATTCTTTTCCTTTCTCCTCCTACTCTTTTTCTTTGAAATATTCCCTCCTCAATGTCTCCTACTACTCTACTTCCTGTCAAGATGCAGACTGATGAGACTGTTTTCCTAATTTCTTTGTTCCTTTGTTCTCCTCAGTACTTTATCATTTGTCACTTTTTATGTCCAGTTGATATCCTCCATTTTCCCCCAAACGTATGTTTCCAATTTATTTAGCAAGTTATTCTCCTCTTCCCGTAAGGCTCACATCTCATTTAAATGGAATAATGCTCCATTGTTTTCTTGAAGAAGGGCCTGTGCCCGAAACGTCGAATCTCCTGTTCCCTGGATGCTGCCTGACCTGCTGTGCTGTTCCAGCAATAAAGTTTCTCCATTGTTTTTGGATGGTGATAACAGTATCTGGGACATTGTGAGTATGACTGTCATTAAAGCTGTACTATTTCCTTTTTCTGTATTTTAAGGGCTAGAGAATATTCTTTTCCTTTCTCCTCCTACTCTTTTTCTTTGAAATATTCCCTCCTCAATGTCTCCTACTACTCTATTTCCTGTCAAGATGCAGACTGATGAGATTGTTTTCCTAATTTCTTTGTTCCTTTGCTCTCCTCAGCACTTTATCATTTGTCACTTTTTATGTCCAGTTGATATTCTCCATTTTCCCCCAAATGTATGTTTCCAATTTATTTAGCAAGTTATTCTCCTCTTCCCGTAAGGCTCACATCTCATTTAAATGGAATGATGCTCCATTGTTTTTGGATGGTGATAACAGTATCTGGGACATTGTGAGTATGACTGTCATTAAAGCTGTACTATTTCCTTTTTCTGTATTTTAAGGGCTAGAGAGCATGAATGCAGAAAAATGTTCCTCACTGGGAAATCTAGATCCCAGGGAGGCAGTCTCCGAATAGATTAGATTACTTACAGTGTGGAAACAGGCCCTTCGGCCCAACAAGTCCACACCGACCTGCCGAAGCTCAACCCACCCATACCTCTACATTTACCCCTTTCCTATCACTACGGGCAATTTAGCATGGCCAATTCACCTGACCTGCACATCTTTGGACTGTGGGAGGAAACCGGAGCACCCGGAGGAAACCCACGCAGACAAAGGGAGAATGTGCAAACTCCACACAGTCAGTTACCTGAGGTGGGAATTGAACCTGGGTCTCTGGCGCTGTGAGGCAGCAGTGCTAACCACTGTGCCACTGTGCCGCCCGAATAAGGCACAAGCCAATTGGGACTGAGAAGATAAAGAGGTCCTTTACTCAGAAGGATCTGAATCTTTGCAATTCTCTACCTTGGCAGGCTGTAGAAACTCGGTCACTAAAAATGCTTGAGATAAAAATCATCAGATTTCTAGATACTAATGACATCAAGGATATGGGAACAGCTAGAAAATAACATGAATGTAAATGATCACCCATGACGCATGTGAGGTTGAATAGCCTACTCCTGCTGCGATGTTTTTGTTGACACAGCCATCATAACAGCTGTTACTTTCCATTAAGAATGCAAGGATTTATCCCTCTCCCCTGCTCAGAGTGCTGAGGTCAATTACAGCAATTCAGTAGTTATCATTGCTAAGATGAAGTTATGCAGCACAAACCTCAGGAACCTTTCTGTAAGGCATAGCTTAGTATTGTACTGTGTAATAGCAGAGACAAGTGACTGTTGAGCAGGATTAGCTTAGAAATACATAAATGACTCTGTACTATATAAGCATAAGTCATTCTAGGTTTGAGGAAAGTACATTGAACAATGATTAGCCATAAATCATCAGCAAAGTTGTTGCTTGGGAGATTTTAACAACACTGCAGGCTTAATAAACGCTTAGATAATAATACTTGCTCAAACATACTAGTAGAAGTCCAGCAGTAGATCCTGAGATTTATTTTTACATTAGACACTTTTAATTTTACTATTAACTTGGCCCTTAGTGTCTCATCAACCCTGTTATCACTCACAAGGTGAATTCATTTGTTGTTTCCTTCCAACACTTAAGCATTATTGTTGCAAGCACAACTTCTATTTGTAACAGCCACTAGTTTTATTAACGGCATAAATAAAGAGGGATTAGTAAATTAAATGCATATGTTCTGCTACAGTATACATTGAGGAAAAACTAATATTTTTTGCACATTGCACTCAGGTAATATGTGTTCCCCAAGAAGATCGACAGAGCATTGATTGATGTAGTGTGCTGATAATTACACTGCCGTTTGTTGATTGCAATGCAGAGACTTGTATAGCCACAGAACAGTAGGACTCCAGCTATTTGAGCATTTATAATATAATTTGAGTAAGATGATGGACAGTAATAGAGACCGATAACAGCTGTAGCACCCCACCTTCCATTGAATTACATGGAATTTGCAGCACAATGGCAGACAATTTTCAGCATTATTTATGATTATATTTCCGAAGTGCTTAATTGCCTGTTTGGTGTTTTTGGGCATCCTGAGGCCATGCATGATGCCATTATAAATCTTCCTCGCTGTCTGCTCACCTATCTACCCAGACATCCTCCTATTCCATGCTCGTTTTAATGCTTGACATGGGCCTCCCCTTACTTTCTTCTTGATGTATTTATCAAGCTTTGTTTAACTATGGAGTTTAGTTAAATTGAGTATTAAGTTTCATATGTGGCTCCAACTTTGAACATATTGAATGAGGGTGTTCAAATCCCCCAAGCAACAACTTTGCTGATGATTTATGGCTAATCATTTTATCAAGCTTTGTTTAACTATGGAGTTTAGTTAAATTGAGTATTAAGTTTCATATGTGGCTCCAACTTTGAACATATTGAATGAGGGTGGCACAAGTTCATCCTCTGCCTCTTGTTTTAATCTCCTTCCTTTTTTCTAATGAGCATTTTGCTTGTTATAAAAATTCAGTTGATCTGTGTTGCCTGTAAAGTTGATAAAGCAGCATTTGTAGTGTCACTTCAGACCTCAGGTTTTGTTGTACTTTGTCAATATTTTGGATGCACTTAATTTTGGCAAATGTTGGAAGGCTGCCCCACATACTACAGTCCTGCATCAGGAATGGTCCATTCTGACACAGACCATCTCTGCTGGTGAGACTGTAAGTCACTTTCACTAATAGCTTGCTGTTTTTGGTCTATTTGTAAATTCTATTCTGGACAGCTCAAACCAGGCAGTGTTTGTGCTACTTCAGTTCATTACAGCAGTGACTACCATACCAAAGTAAAATGACTTGCGTTGACTGTAAAAGACACTAAATAAATTCACGTCTTTGTTTGCAGTGCAAGTCTTCCAACATTGTCTGAGAAGATCTGAGGCTGGACTTTGTGAAATTATTGATGTCCCTTTAAAGCAACTGTTTGTGTTCCAGTGATGAAAGGTTCAAGCATAATGAATGGCCGATAACATCAATCTCACTGGAACACAGAAATGCACAAACAGGACACCTAATATTTTATTGAAATGTACTGGTATTTTCTTGATAAAAATGACTGCTTCACCTCAATATGAAAGCAATTTGCTCAGTCTTGCGATTGTGCAGTGGTAACACTCTAGCAAAGTTTTGACTTTAAAGAAAAATTCACACTTGTTTCATGGAAGTCTTTTGTAAGTTGCCTATGCAACTGTAGGAGCAATATTTTGGTTGGATAGTGTCTAAGCAGGAGACCAGTATATGTGACTAAATGATGCATTATGTGTTGAAGTGCTGAGCAGCAGATCTCAATGTCCTCTGTTGCTTTCTGCACAGCCAGAAAGCCCACATGGCTATCTTGAAGTGAAAGAGAACACTTGAAAGTTGGAGCAAATAGTGCACAGTGTGTGACAGAACTCCAGAGAGTCTGGGAAAGTTGAATATGGTCTGAATTCCAAAAGGAACTTGTTGGATTTTTGATTATGTTTCAAAGAGATGAAGCAAGTATGATTCATGTTATCACAAGACTCTTTTTGCCCTTTTAAAAACCACAATGTCTTGATTGTATATTTTAGATGGTGTGAACCTTTTTCATTGGCAGTGCAATACAATGGATTGACCTTGTCAAAAAGAGTGACCTTATTTGCAAGCATGCAATTTTGATGTCCATGTTCCAGCTGAAGTTTGTTCATGTTTGTTCAGCTGTCAGTGGTCATCCTTCTTCCAGATCTGAGAGCCACCCTGGGTGGTATTTTCCCCATTATGTGACCCCAACCAGGGAAGGATAATCAATGAGAATAACAGTCTAGTTACTCTTGGATGACTTTTTTGTGTGATTTACTTTTGCATTTGGAATACACTCACGTTACACACATGCACACGCACACGCACACACTTGCATGCACAGTATCTCTCTCTCACATGCACACTCTTGCGTGCACACATTCTCTCATGCATATTCTGTCTCTCGCACATAAACTCTCTCTCACACACACAGCCTCTCTTGTGCATATGCTCTCCAAAGCGTTACACAGCAACCTGTGTAAAATCACCTTAAATGTATAAATTTGTCAACCTTCCTTGGTTGTCAGGAATTTAAGACTAATCTTCACATTGGTGTAAACAAACGTGACTTAAAGCAAAGGGGTGTCAGATGTTTTGTTTTCATTTCAAAAAAAGAATTATTTCATTACTCAAAATATATTGGCTATGTGAGTTTGGACAGGAAAGGGTGTTTGTCTGGGTGGTGGGGGTGTTTTGAAGGTGAGAAGTCATGTAACACAGCATGTCCTATATGAGTTTGCGCCACATGCTATGCTTGTAAATGTATCCCTGAAGAGCAGTAACTCAGTTTGCTGGAATGGGTTCAAGTCTTCATATTTTAAACTGATACCAAGACTGCAACAC
The DNA here is from genome assembly GCF_004010195.1 of Chiloscyllium plagiosum. Classification (NCBI taxonomy): domain Eukaryota; kingdom Metazoa; phylum Chordata; class Chondrichthyes; order Orectolobiformes; family Hemiscylliidae; genus Chiloscyllium; species Chiloscyllium plagiosum. The sequence goes on from NC_057730.1 coordinate 20,879,473, forward strand.
AGCCTGAAGAATTGGACCAAAGCCTTCAGTATTGCTCCACCAACTGGAACAAATGAATTTGGAGGAGCAGAGAGCCATCTCTCAGCAGCTCTCAGTGTGAGTTTGATCCTGTGCATGACTTTCACTATGCTCTGAGCAAATGCTTTACACAGACCGATCAGAATTACAAACACTTGTAAATGGTGTTCAGTTTAGGATTTTAAGATGTAAAATTGTTTACGTTTGAAGTAATGTGCTTTCCTTTATTGGACAGAGTATGGAGTATAGGAGTTGGGAGGTTATATTGTGGCTGAACAGGATATTGGTTAGGCCACTTTTGGAATATTGTGAGCAATTCTGGTCTCCCTCCTATCAGAAGAATGTTTTTAAACTTGAAAGGGTTCAGAAAAGATTTAGAAGGATGTTGCCAGGGTTGGAAGTTTTGAGCCACGGAGAGGCTGAATAGGCTCAGGCTGTTTTCCCTGGAGCGTTGGAGGCTGAGGGGTGACTTTATGGAGCTTTATAAAATAATGAGGGCTCGGGTAAATAGACAAGATCTTTTCCCTGGAGTGAGGGAGTTCAGAACTAGATGGCATAGATTTAAAAGGGACCTAAGGGGCAACTTTTTCATGCAGAGGGTCGTGTGAATATGGAATGAGCTACCAGAGGAAGTGGTAGAGGCTGATAAAATTAAAACATTTTAAAAGGCATCTGGATGGGTATATGAATAGGAAGGGTTTGGAGGTCTATGGGCCAAGTGCTAACAAATGGGGCTGGATTAGATTGAGATATCTGGTTGGCATGGACCATTTGGGCCAAAGGCTGTGTTTCTGTGCTGTACATCTCTATGACTCTATACTGTGCATGGTATTCCATTAACCTTGTGTCCAGTAAGGAGTAGACTGATAAGAGGTAGGGACAACAAAGGGAGCATCAGGGGATGTAATTGGTTGGGGGGAGAAGAAGGAACCCATGGAGAGTTGGAAGAAAAAGGCTGCATTTGGGTTGTGGGAGGGTGGGGGATGAAGAAGGATGCCATTGGGGGATAGTGTTTGGTTCTCCGGAAAAGGAGGTGAATGTTGTTCCTGGGGGTTGAGGGGAGTGAGGAGAGGGGTGTGGAATGAATAACGGGGTTAATTCAGTAGCTAGTCGGGCATTAGACTAGGTATTTCTGTGGTAAATGGATGCTTCTGGAGAGTTCCAAACATAGAAGAATTGCCCAACTGTACCTTCAACTTCCAGGGCAGTTCCTGCATAACCTGCCATGATGGAGCTTCTATGTGACACACACACAGGCGCGCGCGCACAGACAGACACGCGCGCGCACACAGACACACATATTATCTGTCTCAGAAAACAATGTTTCAGTCATCTGAAAATGCCAACTGCTTTACTGCAGGTGAGGAACTGATGGCTTCTAATCTAAAGGGAAGGAAATGCATTATTGCTGAATCCTTTTGCGCAGCTACTAATGATAGGTTCCCCATTATATGTGGCATTAGTTGCTGTTCACATATCAGAATCTTTTTATTTAAGATCTTTGACAAATATGTTTTTCATTCAGTTATTGAGGTTTACATGTTTGAAAGCCTTTCTAAATCTTTTATATATCAATCTGTTGTTTGAATGTATATTTTCAAAACACCAGGACATTGTCTGGTGCGAGGAATTACAAAGATCAAGGCAGAATCAAAAATTTGTTTTGATTTTCAATCTCGCAGATTATGGGCCATATGTTAATGTTGAAATACAATGGAAACGTTTAGGTAAAAACAGTTTATCTCCAATAGTTGGATTGAGAATGGAGGACCTTAAAAAAGATTCACTGGAGGAAATTTAGAAAATAGGATCTTTATACAGAATTGAGGGGTGGTGGAATTCATTTCCAGGCTAAGTGGGTGTAGCAAAAGGTTTAGAGCTTGTGCAATTGTAGAAAGATGGCTTTATTCTTGGACTCCAATCCCCTTACAACAGAGACCAACATTCTACTTGCTTTCTCAGTTGCTTGCAGCATCTGCACACTGATTTCTGTTTTCCTTCTGTGTATTTCGCCAAATCCTCTGAATGCAATATTTTGAAGTTTTGTCTTTTTAAAAAAAAATTTTGCTTTCCCATTCTTATTACAAAACTGAATAACTTAACACATTTCTACACAGAACTCCATCTGTCATCTTTGTATCCACTCACTTAAAATGTCTGTTTCTTTGCAACTACTTTGTGCTCACTTCACAGCCTGCACTCCCACCAAGCTTTATATTATCAGAAAATGTAGATATATTAATGTTTTGTCACCTAAGACATTAGAATATAAAAAGCTGAAGCCCTAGCACTGATCCTTGCACGTTACAACTGCCCAGCTTAATCTGATTCTTCGCTTGTTCATGAACAAATCCTCTATCTACGCTCATATATTAACTAACTTCATGAGCCCTTGTCTTACCTATTAACATTTATGCACTTTAATAGATGCCTTTTGGAAATTCAAAGTATCCTACATCTGGTTTAACTTTATCTAACCTACTAAATATATCCTCAACTAAACCAATAAATTTATCAAACGTTATTTTTCATCATAATACCATAATGACTTTGATCATATGATTTTCTAAGTGCATTGTTAAGACTTCCTTAATCAATTATAGCTCTTTTCTGACAACCGATGTCAGGCTAATTGGCTTGTTGTTCTCCGTTTTCTCTTTCTTTCCTCCTTTCTTGAACAGAATTTTAAAATTTACTATTCGCAAAATGACTAATCATTCCAGAATATGCTTCCCAAATTTTTCCTAGTGTGCCCCAATTTTGAGGTATTAAAAACTATTGCAATCCCTTGATGCTGATGTGGGTGGGTGGGTTGGGGAGAGAGGAGGAGGAGGAGGAGAAGATGTATTAGCGCAGGGGAAATATGGATGGTGGTCACCATTCCAACATTTCAGCTTATGACCCCACGTGAGGTCCAGGTGTCCACTTTTGGAAGGTCTGTTGTTGAATCTAGGGAATTTTGAAAAATCAAAACTGGGATGTTCACTGTTTCTGCCACTGTCTCTTTTTAAAATCTAGGATGACTACATTTGGTTTGACTTATTGTTGTCACATGTATCTAAGTATAGTGAAAAGTTTTGTTTTGCCTGCAGTACAGGCAGATCATAATATGCAAAGACATACAGATTGTAAAGTATTTAAACAGAGCGAGGCATACAAATTAATGGCTGCACCAGAGATGCACAAAAGCAAGATCAACATTAGATTTGAAATCAGAGAGGTTCCATTCAGCAGTCAAATAAGACCAGGGAAGAAGCTGTTCTTGAACATGTTGGTATGTGTGTTTAATCTTTTGTATCATCTGCATGATATAAAAGGATGGAAGAGAAGATAACCAGGGTGGGAGGAGCCTGAGATGACTACTTTTCTGCAGCAGTGAGAAGTGTAGATGGAGTCCATGGATGGGAGGTTGGCTTGTGTGATGGTCTGGGCTGCGTTCACAACTTTTTGTAGTTTGGAGCAGTTGTCATATCAAGCCGTGATGCTCCCAGATAGAATGCTAGATGAAGGCCGTAAGGTCCTGAGAATTTGTTCGATTTTAGTCCCTGAAGTTTCTCCTTTGCATTTCGATGATATTAATCATCATAATTTTGTCACTGTTAATTGTCAATAAAATTTATCCAATCTAGTATGCAACTTATGGCTTCTACAATGAGAACAGGCATAAAATATTTTGCTCAATGTCTCTACCGTTTCCTTGTCTCTCTGATCATTTATCCTAATCCCACTTGTAGAAGACTGATGCTTACTCTAAGATACTCAAATTGCAAAAGCTCTTACATTCTATTTGCGTATTCCTAGCTCTTTCCTGTGGTGATGTCATTTCCTGTTCTTTTTCTCAGGGGGTGGTAGATGAGGTCTAACTTGATGTGTAGACCCCATCTACCACCCCCTGAGAAAAAGAACAGGAAATAACATCACAGGAAATGGCACCACCAACCCAAAGAAACCCTAACGTATAAATAGAAAGCAGGAATCATCAGCAGTGTTTCGCCCAGAGGCCCACTGAAGATGTTACCTAGTAGAGTGACAAAATGTCTGGAAATGAACCGTACAGCTCAGCGATTTTGTGTGAAATTTCCTATCCCTTTTTGCTCACAAAATCACAACAAGCTAATATTGTATACAGCAGGTAATAGAGAATGCCAATTAAATGTTATCATTTCATAAAAATAGGGAACTTTTATAAACATGTTCAACCACATTTGGGATAGTGTGATCACTTTATCTCTAGTGATAGTTATTGTATTTATCCTCTCCTTTTGCCTTTCGATTACTTAGTATTTATGGAATGCAGTTAGTGAAGACTGATTGATAGAGTCATAGAGATGCACAGCATGGAAACAGACCCTTCGGTTCCAACTTGTCCATACCGATGAGACATCCCAACCTAATCTAGTCCCATTTGCCAGCCCATATCCCTCTAAACCTTTCCTATACATATACCCATTCAGCTACCTTTTTAAATGTTGTAATTGTACCAGCCTCCACCACTTCCTCTGGCAGCTCATTCCATATATGCACCACCCTCTGCGTGAAAAAGTTGTCCCTTATGTCCCTTTTATATCTTTCATCTCTCACCCTAAACCTATGCCCTCTAGTTCTGGACTCCTCCACCCCAGGGAAAAGACCTTGTCTATTTACCCCATCCATGCCCCTCATGATTTATAAACCTCTATAAGGTCACCCCTCAGCCTCTGTGCTTCGGGAAAATAGCCCCAGCCTATTCAGCCTCTCAGAGTCATACAGATGTACAGTACAGAAACAGACCCTTTGGTCCAACCCGTTCATGCCGATCAGATATCCCAACCCAATCTAGTCCCACCTGCCAGCACCCGGTCCATATCCCTCCAAACACTTCCTATTCATATGCCCATCCAGATGCCTCTTAAATGTTGCAATTGTACCAGCCTCCATCACTTCCTCTGGCAGCTCATTCCATACACATATCACCCTCTGCGTGAAAATGTTGCCCCTTAGGTCCCTTTTATATCTTTCCACTCTCACCCTAAACCTATGCCCTCTAGTTCTGGACTCCCCTCCCTTTAGCTCACATCCTCCAACCCTGGCAACCCTGTAAATCTTTTCTGAACCCTTTCAAGTTTCACAACAGCCTTCTAATAGAAGGGAGACAAAAATTGCACACAATATTCCAAAGCTGGCCTAACCAATGTCCTGTACAGCTGCAACATGACCTTTCAACTCCTATACTCAATACTCTGACCAATAATGGAAAGTCTACCAAATGCCACCTTCACTATCCTATCCACTTTCAAGGAGCTATGAATCTGCACACCGAGGTCTCTTTATTCAGCAACACTCCCTAGGACCTTACCATTAAGTGTATAAATCCTGCTGTGATTTGCTTTTCCAAAGTACATTTGCTTAAATTAAACTCCATCTGTCACTCCTCAGCCCATTTGGCCCATCTGATCAAGATCCCATTGTAATCTGAGATAACCTTCTTCGCTGTCCACTACACCTCCAATTTTGGTCTCATCTGTAAACTTACTAACTATACCTCCTACGTTCACATCCAAATCATTTATATACATGACAAAAAGCAGTGGACCCAGCACTGATCCTTGTGACACTCCACTGGTCACAGGCCTCCAGTACGAAAAACAACCCTCCACCACCACCCTCTGTCTTCTACCTTTGAGCCAATTCTGCATCCAAATGGCTAGTTCATCTTGTATTCAGTGAGATCTAACCTTGCTAACCAGTCTCCCATGGGGAGCATTGTCGAAAGCCTTACAGAAATCCATATAGATCACGTCCTCATCAATCCTTTTTGTTACTTCTTCAAAAAACTCAATCAAGTTTGTGAGACATGATTTCTCACGTACAAAGCCATGTTGACTATCCCTAATCAGTCCTTGCCTTTCCAAATACATGTAAATTCTGTCCCTCAGGATTCCATTCATCAACTTGCTCACCACCAATGTCGAACTTACTGGTCTATAGTTCCCTGGCTTTTCCTTACCACTTTTCTTAAATAATGGTACCACATTAGCCAATTTCCAGTCTTCCAGTACCTCACTTGCGACCATCGATGATACAAATATCTGAGCAAAGGGCCCAGCAATCACTTCTCTAGCTTCCCACAGAGTTGTCGGGCACACCTGATCAGGTCCTGGGGATTTATCCACCTTTATGCATTTATGCAGTCGGCACTACCACCTCTGTAATATGGGCATTTTTCAAGATTTCCCTACATTCTATATCTTCCATATCCTTCTCCACAGTAAACACTAATGCAAAATACTTGTTTAGTATCTCCCCCATGTCTTGCGGCTCCACACAAAGGCTGCCTTACTGATCCTTGAGGGGCTGTATTCTCTCCCTAGTTATCCTTTTGTCCTTAATGTATTTGTAAAAACCCTTTGGATTATCCTTAACTGTATTTGCCAACGCTATCTCATGTCCCCTTTTTGCCCTCCTGATTTACCTCTGAGTAGAAAGGCAGTAGGAGTATACGTTTCTAATAATTCACTCGATCTCTCCTGTCTATACATGACATATGCTTCCTTCTTTTTCTTAACCAAATGCTCAATTTGTCTAGTCATCCAGCGTTCCCTACACCTTACCAGCCTTTCCTTTCAGGAGAAAGTGAGGACTGCAGATGCTGGAGGTCAGAGCTGAAAATGTGTTGCTGGAAAAGCGCAGCAGGTCAGGCAGCATCTAAGGAACAGGAGAATTGACGTTTTGGGCATAACAGGAATATAGTGTCTCTGAACTCTTGTTATCGTGTTTTTGAAGGCTTCCCATTTTCCAGCCATCCCTTTTCCCACGAACATCTGCCCCCAATCAGCTGTTGAAGGTTCTTGCCTAGTACTGTCAAAATTAGAGTATTTATTTAACTTCTTTACCATCTCATGGTTCCCACTTTTATTTTCCCCAGCCTCCCAGCCTGTGTTTACTTTGGCCTCCCTCTGTTTCTTTTTATTAATTTGAAGAGGTTTCTGTATGTATTGATATTACTTGCAAAGTTTATTTAAGTTTTTCTTCTCCTCCCTCTCTTTCTGATTTTTTTTGTTGGTTTTTAAAGCTTTCCCATCACCTGGCTTACCACTAATCATACATTTAGGCTTTGCACAGTTCTTTCAATGCAAGTTGCTCACTCTCAAACTGAATGCTAAATTCTGCCATAATGTATCACTTTCTCTGTCGTCTTCCTCTTGTTATTTCTTTTCTCCACTGATGTAGATTCTACATCTTTCAATCCGAGAGAATTTCTTGCTGTCACATTCAGACTAGCAAAGCTATAAAACCACCCTTTTCTCGTGCCTATTCTTTCAAAACGTGTCACACCCCTGAATATTTAGTTCCCAGCTTTGATCCCCTCTCAACCTTGTAATGGCAATACGATCATAGCCTGTATTTGTGCTGTTAATTTAGTTATTTTGTTCTGAATACTAAATGTATTCATTTAAAGAATCCTTGATTTTTGCCTTTTTAACATTTTTCCCACCTTTTAACCTATTTACTGCTGTTTTTCTATGTTTGTATACTCTGTCCCTTCCTGTTTGACTCTGGGTATCATTATGCAAATAGCTGTCCTGTAAAATTGTCTTGTAAGCCTATATTTCCCCTCTCAGTGACCCTGCTCTCCTAATTAGTTCAAAGCCCTCTATAGCATTAACTGTTTAATTCTAACAAACCTAGTGAAAGATATCTCCATCTGCATAGTTATCATGTGGAGATAGCAACTGGGATGTCCCCATGGCTGACTAGCATACTGAAGAATAGCTGCTTGGGATCTGGGCTGTGCACAAGAAATTGCACCCCATTAATGAGTTAGTGACTCAAGGAAGTGGAAAAAATTGTTTGAAATCAAGTGTAGCAATCTCTTCTTTTTAATACTACACCTGGAATCTTTGATCTGAGTATTTGTAATAATCATACTGTGGAATATTATTAATATTGAAGAATTATGCCAGGGACATTCACCTGATAAAAAGCCTAGAATATTTCTTGAGCAATTGTTCTTGCTACATCACTGGAGATTGATGTGCTTGATCCTGTCTAAACCAATTTCTCCTGAATTAAAGAGACTGCTGAATAAAAGCAGTCATACTTACTACACAATGATGAATGGTAATGATGATGATGTGTGAAATTGGCCTGGATTTTTCAGGCTCATGAATTTAAAAAAGACATGCGATTGGAAAGCTTGACTGTGTACTAAACTTGTGGAGCTGTGTTACTGAGACTTAAGAGGGTAACACTCAGGGTCTATCTTTATAGCAATTGAGACTGCTGAAACCCTTGACAGTGATGATTCCAGGGGTTTGCTTGGATCAGGATGGAAAGATACAGAACTTCCACTGTTATTCCCCAACCAAAGATTTGTGGTGACTGACTTCAATTCGGATAGCAGGGGTAGTTATTTTATTTAGAGGAAGATCCCACAAGAGCAATAAGGTGACGAGGTAAGTTTGCATGCAGTTGAGAAAGGGCTTTTGACAAGCATATCAGGCAAATTCCCTGCTCTTCAAATAGAGACAAGGGGTCAGAAGCATTCAGATAAAGCAATGGCGCAGGGAGCTGGGCTCAGAGTTTCAAGTCCCATAATTCTGTGCCAGTTATTGTGGATTTGAAGGGAGTATTTGATTTCTGCCACTAGATCGAGCAGTGTGATACACAGTATGCACTTTGTGCCTCCCATCAGCAATGGAACGGCTCATCATTTCTGTACTAAATGTATTTGAGTATTTCCCTTCAGGAGCTAAAATCTCTGTACTAGCACTACTTCATTTTTTTCCTGTCCTTTCTCACCACTCTATTTCAAACGTTCTACAAATTGATTTGACAAAAAGACTGCAGTTTACTTCCTTTCTGTAGTTTTTCCATTGCTTAGTGAGTTAATATAATTTAACCAGAAAGTAGAGTAGAGTAGCTCTTATTTGTCATTTCTACCATATGCACTTGATACAGTAAAAATGAGATAGTGTTCCTCCAGTGTCGAGGGTGCTACATTGACAGCACAAACTGCACAATAGTACACGGCATAAAATGCATAAGAAGTGCAAAACACACAAGTTACAGTGTAACCGAAGAATGATCGACATTTTTCTAGCAGCAATACGAAAGAATTTCAGATGAGAGAGAGTCTGATTATACTGTGTAAAAGAGCATGATGGCTTGGGGGAATAAACTGTTGCGCAGTCTGACTGTGAGAGACCATGTGCTCCGGTATCTTCTGCCAGATGGCAGGAGGGAGAAGAGTTTGAGTGAGGGGGGTCTTCCACAATGCTCTTCGCCTTTCAGATGCACCATGTGAAATAAATGCCTGTAGTGGAGGGAAGAGAGACCCTGATGATCTTCTCAGCTGTCCTCACTATCCGTTGTAGGGTCTTACGATCTGAGACAGTGCAGTTCCCGAACGAGGCAGTAGTGCAGCAGCTCAGGGTACTTTTAATGAACCCTCTAGAATGTAGTGAGGATGGGGGGTTGGGAGGTGGGCTTTCCTCAGCCTACGCAGAAAGTAAAGATGCTGCTGGGCTTTTTTGGCTATGGAGTTGGTGTTGAGAATCCAGGTGAAATTCTCCACCAGGTATACGCCAAGAAATTTGGTGCTGTTCATGATCTCCATGGGGGATCCGTCGATGTCCAGCAGAGAGTGGTTGCTCTGAGGCCTCCTGAAGTCAACAACCAACTCTTTTGTCCACGTTCTGAGACAGGTTGTTGGCTCTGCACCAGTCCGTTAACTGCTGCAGCTCCTCTCTGTATGCTGACTTGTTCCTAAACTGGAAATTTTAGCAAGCATTGTCAACTGTTGGCCTGTCCTCATTCTGTGCCTTTCTGGTTGGTATCGTAAGATTTTAACTCTCAAAAGCAATATAAGAATATTGGTGTTTGGAAGTGGTCAGTGTTTTCAAATGGAAGCTCTTTTCATTTATAGGGCCTCAGAAGCAATTTATCCAGTACCTATTTGGGAAGCGTTCTTACTCAGTACTGTGTTTATTTATTTTTATGCTTTTTTTCTTTTGTCTTTTTATTTCTTGTCTGTTTTTCTATTTTTCAGTGTTTGCCTCATGCCCTCATCTATTCCCTCTCTCTTTCGCCCACTCCTCCTTTGAACTTGCTGTGCCCTGTTAGGTGTTTGCCTCCGGCTCTTTTCAATGATTGTTTGCTTGTGCTGTTCTCTGACCTCATCGTCCCATCTTTTTTATACTTTTGTGTTCCCTTTCTCCTCATTTCTTGGTCTGTCAGACCTTTCCCCCTTCTCCCTCTCTTTTTTTTGCTCTGTGCTGCAGAGTATGGCAAGTATATCCTTTCTTCGGTAGGGAGAGCAAAACTGTATACATTACTCCAGATGTGGTCTCTCCAAGGCCCTGTATAGCCACAGGAAGGCAATCCCTACTTCTGAACTCAAATCCTCTTGCAATGAAAACCAATATACATTTGCCTTACTAATTGCTTGCTGCACATGCCTGTCTACTTCCTTTAATTTGTGTATAAGGACATCCAGATCCAGATTTGTACATCCATATTTCCCAACATATCACCATTTAATTAATGCTCTTCATTTCTGTTTTTCATACCGAAGTGCAGAACCTAACATTTAGTCACATTGTATTACATCTGCCATGTATTTTCCCACTCACTCAACTTGTCTAAATTGCCGTGAAGCCTCCTTTCGTCCTCTCACAACTTCCTCGCAACTCAATATTACACCTACTTTTGTGGCGTCAGCAAACCTGCAAATGTTACATTTGGTTCCCTCATCCAAGTCATTTATATGTATCATGATTAGTTGGGGCTGGAACACTAGAAGTAGTCGCTGCTTGCCACTCTCAAAAAGCCATTTATTCCCACACCCTGTTTCTCTCTCGATCCATGCCAATATATTACCGTCTATTTCGAGTGCACTAACTTTGCCCACTGATCTCTTACGAGGGCCCTTATCCAAAGCCTTCTGAAAATTCAAATACACCACATCTAGTGATTCACCCTTGTTATCTTCAAACAAAATCCTGTAGATTTGTTAAGCATTTATTAAGCCTTTCATTAACCCATGATGGCTTTGTCCACTCTCCGGGTACTAAAAATTGCATGCAGAACACTTGACTGCTGTTTGCATAAAGAAGATTGATCATTAGGACTTTGGGTTGAAAATGTTGGTGTGAAGGAGCAGAGATGTTATCCAGATGATTGTGGCATAGGATATATCCACTAGGATGGCAGATTTGGACTAGAAAACTTGAATTTGAATGCTGTACTGTACAATACATTGTGTAGGGCATGGTGAGTTCTTTAGCAATCATTTGGGTTTATATAATGCCTTTATGTAACAAAAATCCCCAAGGTGTTTCACAGGAGCAATTATTAAGTAAGTTTGCACTCACCTATTGCGATCAGTAAATCTTTAGAAATAACATTATGCACTGATAGATAGATACCCTGTTTTTTGCACTAAATTGTAGAAGCCTCAAGGTTTTATTCTGGTCTGATCCCAGCCTCAGTGATACATGAGTTTCTAGTAATCAGTCTGAGTTATGGAGTGTAGAAATTCCTGCTCCATGTTGTTACCTTAAGCAATGTTGTAAGACCACTTGTGTAGATCTTGGGTTAGGATAGTACTGCAATTTAAGGTTGAATTTGATATGTCCAAACTCTGATACTCGCTGAGTCAGCTTGTGACAAATGTGGCGTGTAGAACTGTGTCTGTGTTCATCATTTTCAGGAGGATCTGTAAGAAAGATTGTCACATTGTTTTTAAAAAGTGTAATAACAGATGAGGAGAGATCAATTCCATTAATAAATACAGGAAATCCTGAAGAATACAGTTGATAAAGAACATAAGAAATTGGAGCAGGAGTAGGCCATTCAGCTCATCAAGCTTGTGCTGCCATTCACTATGGTCATGGCTGATCTGCTCCAGGCCTCACTTCTTTCATAGCAACTGCTCATAGACCTCAACTCCTGAATATTTCAAAAATATAGCTAAGTATTCTTTTAAATGTTTCCAGTAATCTGGCCTTCACAACTCTTGTGGGATAGAAATTACAGATATTCACTGCCCTCTAGGAAGAGAAATTCTTTCACACCTCAATTTTAAATTCACGTCCTTTCATTTTGTAATGCGCCACTAGTTCCAAATCCCACACATGGGAGACTTTTTAACATCTACTCTGTCAAGCCCCATCAGAACCTTGTACTTTCTATAAGATCACCCCTTATTCTTCTAAACTCCAGTGAATAGAGGTCTGACTTGTTTAGCGACTCCTGATAAGTCAAACCTCTCATTTCATGGATCAGCTAGTGAATCTATTTTGGACTGTCTTCAACACTAGTATATCCTTTCTTAAATCCAGGGACCAAGACTGTATACAGTACTTCAGGTATGGCTTCACCAACGTGGGGTGGCACAGTGGCTCAGTGGTTAGCACTGCTGCTTCACAGTGCCAGGGACACAGGATCCAGCTTCAGGCAACTGTCTGTGTGGAGTTTGCATATTCTCCCCCTGTGTGCTTGGGTTTCTTCCAGCTGCTCCGGTTTCCACCCACAGTTAAAAGATGTGCAGGTTAGGTGGATTGGTTTTGCTAAATTGCCCATAGTGTCCAGGGATGTGTAAATTAGGTGGATTAGCCATGGGAAATGCAGAGTTACAGGGACAGGGCAGTGCTGAGTCTGGGTGTGATACTTTTCAGAGTCTGTGTGGACTTGTGGTCGAATGGCCAGTTTCCATACTGTAGAGATTCTATGATTCAACACCATGTAGAGTTTTGTGCGCAAAAACACTTGCTATACATTTCTGGAGTCTCTCTCTTCATTTAAATGATAGTCTGTTCTTTGGTTCTTGTTTCCAAAGTGGAGGACTGTATTAGCTTCCATCAGCCAAGTTTTTGCAAACTGACTTAACCTATTTGTATCCTTTTGGAGAATTATTATGTGCTTATTACAACATGCGCTCACACTTATTTTTATATCATCAGCATATTTGAATAATTATGCTCTGTGCCCTCATCCAAGTCGTGAATATCGATTGTAAATTGAGGACATGGTCTGATCCTTGTGGCACTCCATTAATCTTTCCAACCAGGAAAGGGCCCATTATTCCTGATTCTTGGTTATAAACCTCTGGATTGAATATCTGTTCAAGTAACAGGTCTGCCTGGTCTCTAATGTCAAGAAGAACCTCCCCAACTGCATGTCCTGAATGACACTTTGGAAATATTTGTTCTTTGTCTCTTGAACTATATTTGTTTTTGCTGAATCACTGAGTTTTCGAATCAGGCGGGTATGGAACAACTTAACTTGAAAAGTGACCAGTTTAAAATGCCACAGCACCTTTAAGCAAGGTTGAGATAAAAGGTTCACAATTTGTAGCAAATCAGAGGATACAATTTTTATATATTATTGATTGAAGGTGCTCATCAATAGGGATAGATGCTGTATCTGTAATGAATTATAATGAACGGATGTGTCATGTCAACAATTAGAATACTGCTCACCCATTCTTCAGACAAATTGACAAGATTGATTAATGCTGAAAATGTGTTGCTGGAAAAGCGCAGCAGGTCAGGCAGCATCCAGGGAACAGGAGAATCGACGTTTCGGGCTTATGCCCGAAACGTCGATTCTCCTGTTCCCTGGATGCTGTCTGACCTGCTGCGCTTTTCCAGCAACACATTTTCAGCTCTGATCTCCAGCATCTGCAGACCTCACTTTCTCCTCAAAGATTGATTAATGGTCAATTTTAAATTAGGGAAGGTGAATTTTCAGTGCTGTGCTATAATTTGGCAAAAATGGGCTAGAAATAGTTAGTTAAAGGTAGATCACTATAATAAGAGTGGGAGGTTTTCAAGGAGGAGCTAGAGATGATTCATTATAGATATGTGTTCTCACAAAAGTAATGTGATGGGCTTCCACATCTAGACCCTTCTGGTGGTCAAAGGGTATGTGGGGCAAAAAAAAAGAATATTTACGAGAGATACTGAAAGCTCAATATTGCAGGAAGCTTGGAGGATGATAGAAAATGCAGGACTGAAGTTTAAAAAAGTTAAAGCAAAGAAACAGATGAAGAAAATTGGGAAAGTAAATCAAAAGAAACCCAACATTGCCAACTAAAGCAAATAGCTAAGGAATAAGTAAGGCCAATTAGTGAGAGGAAACTTCTATGTGGAGATGGAAGATCTGGGTCTGGTGCTTCATTAATTACTTTCTGTCTGTTTTCACAAAAGAGGGGAATTGCTATAACAGGTGTGTGAAATATAGGATATTAAATATAATGATGAGCAAAAGAAGTGTAGTATCTTTGAAAATAGATCCATTACCAGACGAGGATGAATTGTATTCTAAGCTGCTAAGAGAATCTGACCATCATTACCTAATCCCCTCTTGCAACGGTTATGTGAGAGGTGCAACTGGAGAGCTGCTAAACTTGCAACAGTTACCATTGTTTCAAGAAAACCTGATACCCAATGAGTAAGGTCTCTTGTCTTAACCAAAATGATTATTGCATACGATAGCAACTACACACAAGTTCCATTGATATGATTGCTAGAGACTGTCTAGAGAAATACCTAAATGTTAGGTCTTACTCCATGGAGACTCAAAAGCTGTTCCACCACCACAAACAACCCCTTCTCTCTGTGAAAAAATTGGAAAGTTTGGGATTGTTTTCTTAATAACAGGCTGAGGAGTGAATTAATAGAAGTGTTAAAATCATGAGGGGCCTCGAAAAATGAATAGAAAGCGCTCAGTAATCCAGGGGCATGGCATTAATCTAAAGTAATTGGTGAAGGTTTAGAGCAGAATTAAATAATTTCATTTCACCCAGTTGTTGGTAGGAATCTGATATTCACTGTTTGACATGGCGCAGAAAACCTTTTACATTCAAAAATAGTTATGGACTACATGGCTTTGGAACAAGAGCTGAAAAGTTTGCTTAGGTAAGATGGCTTTTTTTCAGCTGGCATAGACAGTTGTTTGTGCTACATTCCTAATGTTCTATCTCAATCAGTCTCTGAAAAGGGAGATTATTTTACTTCAATCTTGTGGAAGGCTGAAGAATTGTGATCACTTAAAATATAGTTTGAAAAATTTATCAGCATTTGGATCAGTTTTGGATGCTTTGGAGGACATACTTACTATCTGACTTTCATTGACAGCAAATTTAACATGAAGAAAAGGAACTAATGATTGACGCAGTGCAAACAATATAAAAATTGATAGGGTAGTCAATAGTGAGGAGGATAACCTTAGACTACAAGAAGATATGAATGGATTGATAATGGCAAATACAATTCAGGTCAGGATAAATGTGAGGTGATATCTTGCTTGTCCTGCTCAGGTGCAAGGTACTATATGATGAGCAGTAGGATCCTGGAAAACATAGAGGATCAGAGGGTTCTTGGTGTGCATGTACAGCAATCCTTTAAGGTATCAAGACAAGTGGACAAAGCAATTAAGAAAGCATATACTTGTCTTAATTAGCTGAGATGTAGAGTTTAAGAGCAGGCAGGCTTTGCTGGAACTGTATAGAATGTTGGTTAGGCCACAGATAGAGTGTAGTGTGCGGTTCTGCAATCCACAGTATAGCAGGGAGAGGATGTGGAGGAGATTTACCAGGATGTTGCCTAGGCTGAAGTGAGATTGGACAGATTAGGGTTGTTTTTCTAACTGGAGAGGAGATTGAAAGGTGATATGATTGAGATGTATGAAATTGAGGGACAGAGAGGGTAGTTCGGAAGAATTTTTTTTTCCCTTGATAGAAGGATCATTGACCAGTGGACAGACATTTCAGGTAATGGGCAGAAGGACTAGAGGAGATGTGAGGAAAATGTTTTCACTCAGATAGTAATGGGAATCTGGAACTCACTAAGAGTGGTAGAGGCAGAAAACCTCAATATTTAAGTTGTATTTAAATGTGCACTTGCAGTGTTCAGGCATACAAGTCCATGTGGCAAGTGCTGGCAAATGGGACTAGATTAGGTAAGGATATCTGGTCAGCATGGACGAGTTGGACTGGAAGGGTCTGTTTCCGTGCTGTACATCTCTATGACTCTATGAGCAGGTTAGGTGGATTGGCCGTGCTAAATTGCCCTGTAGTCTCCAGGGATGTGTAGTTTAGGTGGATTAGCCATGGGAAATGCAGGGTTCTGGAAAGGCAGATTAGGGTGGGATGCTCTTTGGACGTTCGGTATAGACTTGATGGGCCACATGGTTTGCTTCCATTCTTTTATTCTATGATTTACTCCTGGGAACTTGTACTCTCAACCACCTCCACCTCAGCATCATTGTTACAGACAGGGGGTGTCCTCCACTCCACTTCCTGACGTTGATGACCAGTTCCTTCATTTTGCTGACATTGAGGGAGAGGTTGTTGTCTTTACACCATGCCGCTAAGCTGTCATACTCTTTCCTGTCCCATGTCTTGTCATTGTTTGAGATCGGACTCATTATAGTGGTGTCATCGACAAATTTGTAAATGGCGTTAAAGCTGAATTGGCCACATATTTTTGTAAGGGTACAAGGAGTATAGTGAGTAATCGCAGAGGCTGGGATTAAAAGATGACATCTGTGATTAGTTAAGATCTGTGTTGATGGGATTACTTTTAGAACAACCTCTCTGCCTCTGCTTTAATGAATGATAATTCTGTGTTCTGATAAATCCACACATGCTAGACTCCAGTATTCACAAGAGAACTGTGCCTGCCTGTTGCAAAACATAATAAACATTTTCCAACCTCTTCATTCTCGTCTCCTGCGCATATTGGCATTCTATATACCTCTCCTTGCCTCTGGTAAGTTAGAAATCACACAACATCAGGTAATAGTCCAACAAGTTTATTTGGAAGCACTAGCTTTCGGAGCGCTGCTCCTACATCAGGTAGCTGTGGTGCAGGATGGAAAGGCACAGAATTTATAGCAAAAGATCACCTCTGGTAAGGGCAAAAAACTGTTCCATGGTGGTTATTACTTTGTAACAAGAACATCCAGTTAGTGAAGGATGACAAGCTATTTAAACTGTTTTGGGGCAGAGCCAGATTAGACTCCCACTAGTTTCCTAAGAATTTGGAAAATAATAGGGTCAGGATGAAGATCAAAAATGCCTTCAGTGTTTGAAATTGTGGCTGATGGTATATCTTAACTCCATATAGCGAGCTTGATTCTGTATCCTTTAATATCCTTGCTGAACAAAATCACTCAATTTTGAAATTTTCAGCCCCAAAAGAATTTTACAGTAGAGTTCTTGGTATTCAGTACCCTTTTCTTGAAAAAGTGCATTACCATGAAAGGCTTAGCTATAACATTTTTAAGGTTGTTATGCATTCATCCAACAAGGTAAATAATTCTACAGTATCTACCTTAATCATCTTTAAGCATTTCAATCAAATTACCAATTATCTTTGTACTCAATGGAATAGTCATTACAGGTCATGTGTAACTGCTCAGCTTGAAACAACTAATGTACCTGGGGACTGAGTATCAAAACATGCAGAATGCCAAATGGCCTTTGCACATGTGCAGACCCAGTCTGTGATTTCAGGAGGCACTACTGATGTCATCATGCCAGGATGTCGACAGTCTGGGAGTGTTTATTTTCCTGCAACTGTTTTATATGAAGTTTGTCAATGAGTGCTGGTTACTTGTATAAGTTTTTAGGTGAAGAAAGGCTTGAAGAAGGGCTTATGCCCGAAACGTCGATTCTCCTGCTCCTTTGATGCTGCCTGACCTGCTGCGCTTTTCCAGCAACACATTTTTAAGCTCTGATCTCCAGCATCTGCAGTCCTCACTTTCTCCTAAGTTTTTAGGTGGACCATTAATTTTAAAGCACCCTGTTCAGACATTAGTATTTTCCTCTGTGTGTTGAGTCAGCCTTATGAGTTTGTGGGTATGGGACCATGAAACAAAGGGGAAATCAAATCATATACTTAATTATTGGTGATTTAAAGTTGACCTGATGGAAAATCTGCAACCTGTTTGTCCGTTCTGAACTTCAGAGGGTTGCTGTTTGGAACATTGTGTGCTCCAAGGCAAGGCAAGAAGAAGAGCTGAGGACCTATCCTCCTCTTCCCAATAAACGTACAGCTGCTTGTGACAAAAACTGTTGCCTGTAACAGCGGTTTTGTAATACCTAGTGTTTATAATCCCATTGTCAAGGCAATGAGAAATAAAAGGCAACATATTTTTGGTAATATTAAATTAGATTCTCCTGATGTGCTAATACCCATTGTGTTTCTCTTTTTAAGATTCTCTGTGAAAGGAAGATGCAATAAATTTACTTGTAGGAAATTTGGAGTACAGGAATGTCTCTGATCTTGTTGAGTGATGTTGCAGTAAGGGATCAGAGAGCCAGCACAGGCACGATTGTCTGAATAGCCTCCTTTTTGGTTGTAGCATCATCACTCTGTAGGGTGTGCTAGGGTGTTTCGTAAGTGAGTATGAAAGCATTTATTCTGCAAGACAGGTGTCACTTGATGGAATAACCTCAACAGCAAAACTGTGAAACATGGGGGAGAATTTCACGTGTTAGCCCAGCATTCGCGCAGATATGACTTCAGTTTATGCCACACTGAACAGGTGGTCAGTTAGCCTCAATAGAAATGCCAATAAAATATTCAGACTAGGTTAATATTTTTTTTAAAAACTCCCACTGTCTTGGGCCTTTGGTTGTCTGCTTCACAATCCATAGAAAGTCACCGTAATATTTGTGCATCAAATGTAAAATTAAATTCCAGTTGTTCCAGTAGTGGTTTCACATTAAATATTCTGTGGAACAGCACATTTTCCTACTTGCAGACAGAAAATCAAATTTGAAGATGTCAGTTGAAAGATGAATGCATATGTTTAAAAAACTAAAATGGATTTTATTCTTCTGAGAGAGAGTCTTCGATATGTAACCCAAAACAGAGACTGGATTGCAGACTTAATTAAGTCTTCACCCCATCAGTTTTGTTTATTCCATTTGAGCTTTGAATTGCAGTCTCCCTGCTCTCCTCCTGCAGTGCCTCCATCCACCTCTACTTCGTGCCGTAGGCCATTTCGTTGTATACTGCAGACCTTGTCTTGATGTGGTTCACTTGCTAAGTTTACTTGATGATGACTCAGATTTAGAGCCTGCAATGTTTCAGTAAGTTACAACCTTCTAGAAAAATACTTTGCTGGCTTTCCTCTGCCTCTTCTAAGATTTTAATCTCCTCTTGTGATATAATACCTCAGCTGTCTTTTCCAGGGTCTCACCTCATATGGCCATCTTTTTTGTGTCAGAACACTGTTCTGCTACTATGTGCCCCGAAGTCAGCAATTGTAGGTTTTACAGCAAGGGTATTGAAACTCTGGAGTGAAGGAGTTGGGTCCATTTGTTCAGGGCCAACAGAGAGATGGTAAGTGTAGTTTAATATAAAATCCTGCGAAGTACTACACTTTGGAAGTAAAATAGGGATATTCTAGGTAAAGAATCTTTAATAGTAAGATTTAAAGTGGAGAAAATTGCATAGGGATCCTGGGTATTTTTATTAATAGGATGTGGGTTTTGTTGGTTGGGCCATCATTTATTGGCCATCTATTGTCCCTGAGATGGTGTTAAGACAACCACGATATCAAATAAGTCCATGGGGGAAAGAAATGTAATTGGTTTAGTATTTAGATGCATAAAATGCACAAAGAATGAGACATTTTAAACCTGAAGTTTTTTGTTGGAAAGTGCTGGATTCTTTAATCTGGTCTTAAATATTCCATTATGGGAAACATACAAGAGCATTGGAAGATATGCTACTTGATTCAATTGGGGTCTACAGTCGTGAAAGAATTTGAGAAAATGAAACATTCTCTCCAATGAGATCTGACAATGATCCTCAAGGCTATGAAAGATTATGGTTAGTTGATTAGTCATTTTTTATATTAGCTGACAAGATTATAACAAGAGTACTCAAATTTAAGAATTGAGAAGACAATTAATGAATAAATTGGAAAAAATTGTTTTTACTAAATTCTTTGAAGAGAAAATTATAAAGTTGCTTAAAATATTCTGCAGGGTCCTGCACAAGCAGGAAAATTAGATTTTACGGGTTGCTCACATTGGGGTAAAAACAAACTCGGAAATCCATCACTCAATTCAGGATACTAATGTAGCCACTCATGGATTCCTCCTGATCAAAAATGGCACTGTGTATATAATATCTATGTTCATGAAATGGTTGTGTTCCAAATACCAATATGCTACTTAAAACAGCAAGCAGAAATTCTTCGGGGCATTACTCAAAATATGAATTTCAATTTCTTCCGTTTCCTGTGTCCTGATCTCCCTTCTGCTGCAACATATAACATTTCTTAGCAGTTGTGAATACAATGCTTGCTTCAGTCATGCAACATGATGTGTAAAGCCTTTACAGGGAAAAATTGATTTATTTTCATTAAGGGGGGGGGGAATCAATCACTGGTACAGATTGCAACATAGCAAGGCAGACTTCTAGACACCTGAATAAAGATGGCAGTGCTCAAAGTGCCAGAGGCTCTAGAGGTCCCCAGCCTTTTGTTATTCTTTCAATGGCCTGCATTTTATCGTGTAAGCATTTTCTCCTATACTTTCTCCTTCCTTCCCCATTGACCTGTTACCTATTTCTCCATGTGAAAAAGGGATGTAGTTTTTTTCTGTTATAAAACCTTCAAAGCTATGTTGTACAAGGTCCCTGTGCCCTTTTCACAGCAAAGGCTTTGGAAAGAAGGAATGGGACTTTGAGTCCCATTGTTCTTCATTTTCTGCTTGTTGGTCCTTTTAAAATTGACTCAATTTTTGCCCCATTTTATCAATAAAATAAAACCGATATAATACTTACTATATATAATTTGTTCTCATTGCTGGTCATCATAAAACATCATTGTGATTTTATAATTGAAAAAGGTCAGTTACTCCTCAGATTGACCACGCTTGCTTGCATGAGACTGAGATTTACAATTGAAACTGGTAGTTTAGAGTTGGAGAAATTAATTTGAACATAAGTACATGGGAATGGAACAGCATAGAGTTCTCAACAAAATCTAAATTTCCTTTCTTTGATTGTATTGTTTGTTCATAGGATTTGAATGCTAATGGTAAAGACACCTGCACATCCTCATTTGCAGCGAAAGGTCCTGGTGGGTCTTAGCCATGAACTGTTGCATTCCTAGAGTGTTGCACGTTGGATGGTAAATTGTTCAGTGGGATCAATAGGAAATTTTCATCAAAGGTAAATGGCAGACTGTGACATGGCCCATTTGCTGCTCACTTCCCATTATTGGGAGAAAGTGAGGACTGCAGATGCTGGAGATCAGAGCTGAAAATGCGTTGCTGGAAAAGCGCAGCAGGTCAGGCAGCATTCAAGGAGCAGGAGAATCGACGTTTCGGGCATGATCCCTTCTTCAGGAACGGTCCTGAAGAAGGGCTCATGCCTGAAACGTCGATTCTCCTGTTCCTTGGATGCTGCCTGACCTGTTGCGCTTTTCCAGCAACACATTTTCAGCTCCCATTATTGGGATCATTGATGAAAATACTGAAGTACAATTAACCAGCAAACTGACCCCCTCATATCATGCAGAGTCTATACAACTGGGTTAATGTAATTTTCCTGTCTTAAGTATGTTAATTTTAAATGAAAGCATTTGCTCAGAATTTTGTTTTACGGTTTTGAGGTTAAAGGCTGTCAACTAAAAACTTCAGTGAAAACAATACAGCAGTCAGATACTCAAGGGTTTCACCTGATAATTTCACCTGTCATTATATGAGCGCTTGTGCACTGCCATTTTTCTTTGCTGTCGTCCCTCCTCTTCTCCAACCATCCGTCTCATTGCCCAACAAAAACTTTGTGTTGTCTAGGAATGGAAATCAGCCTCTGATTCAAGTTTCCCTTCTGTTGCACCTGTCACTGTGTGTAATTATGGTCCAGTCATCTTTAGAAAACATTTGTTAATGGCTAAACCTGACTGTAAATGGGCCAGATGCTAAACATATGGTCAGATGGCCATTAGGGAAACGTGGCTGCAAGATAACAGTTGGTTCCCGAATATTGAGAAGCATATGAACGTTCAAGAAGAATATAAAGCTCATTAGTAGAAGGGTAGGACTGTTAATCAAGGGTGGGATTTATACAATAGGGAGAGAAAATTTTAGTTTAGGAGGTCAGAATGTAGTAGCAGTTTGGGTGTGGATGAGGAATGAAGTAATTATTGAAAAAGATCTCCAGACCCCCTAATAATAAGCACAATGTAGGACAGAGTACACGGTGGCTCAGTGGTCAACACTGCTGCCTCACAGTGCCAGGGACCTGAGTTAAATTCCCGCCTCGGGCAACTGTCTGTGTGGAGTTTGCATATTCTCCCCGTGTCTATGTGGGTTTCCTCCGGGGTGCTCTGGTTTCCTCCCACAGTCCAAAGATGTGCAGGTTAGGTGAATTGGCCAAGCTAAATTCCCATAGTGTGGGTTACTCTTCGGAGGGTCAGTGTGGACTTGTTGGGCCGAAGGCCCTGATCCACACTGTAAAGAAACAAGAAAATAATGGGGCAGCACAGTGGTTCGCACTGTTGCCTCACAGCGCCAGAGACCCCAGGTTCAATTCCCGCCTCAGGCAACTGTCTGTGTGGAGTTTGCACATTCTCCCTGTGTCTGCGTGTGTTTCCTCCCACAGTGCAGAAATGTGCAGGCTAGGTGAATTGGCCATGTAAATTTCCCATATTGTTAGGTGAAGGGGTAAATGTAGGGGAATGGGTCTGGGTGGGTTGCTCTTCGGAGGGTCGGTGTGGGCCGAAGGGCCTGTTTCCACACTGTAAGTAATCTAATTTAATCATAAAAGAAAATGCCCCTTGAGATAAAGCATAAAGCATGGTGGACTAACTGAAGTGAATTGACATATTAGGTGAGGGGATAGATCAATAGAGATTCAGTGTTGGACATTTTAAGAGGATATTTCAGAATGCTGTAAGTATATTCCTACTATTAAAAAAAAATTCTAAAGGGAGGATCTACCCATTGGCTGACTGAAGAAGTTGGGGAAAGTATAAAACTTAAGGAAAAACTCTAGCTGCATAAGGGCTAATGGTAGTTGGGGTGGTTGATCATTGAATCACAGAAATGTTGAAGCACAGAACGATGCTATTAGGCCCATCTTGTCTGTACTGGCTCTTCAAATGAGCAGCATTACCTCATGCCAATCTCCTATTTTTCCCTATACACTTGCACATTATTTTTATTCAAAAAGCTATCTAATGCCCTCTTGAATGCTTCAATTGACCCTACCGTCATGCATTAACAGGCAGTGAATTCCTTTTTTTAAACTACACGCTTCCTTTGCAAATCACTTTCAGTCTCTGTGGATAAGAAACTTACTGTACCTGGGCTTGACTATTGTGTACAGTTCTGGATATTATAGAAAGGGTGTGAATGCACCAGAGAGAGTACAGAAGCAGTTTCAAAGAATGGCTCTGGGATGGGGAAGTTCCAGTTATGAGGGTACATTGAGAGACTGCTCTACTTAAATAGAAAATGGCTAACAAGGCGATTTGATAGAGTTTTGAATAACATGAATGGGGACGATAGAGAGAAACTGTTCCTCTTTGTAAAAGGAATAGGCAAAGGATTCTTCTCAGTGAGAGCTGTAAATCGGGAGATAGAAGCTTCGTCAAATTACAATCCTGGGCAAAGTGGTACTAAGTGAACTGATGGAGCTATGGACTAGCAAGTCTTGGATCCAGATGGATTTCATCATAGGGTCTTTAAATATGTTGTTAATGAATAAATAGATGTATTATTAATTTTCTAAATTCCTTTGATTCAATCAAGGTTCCATCACACAATAAAATAGCTAATGAAATAGCTAATAGCTAATAAAATAGCTATTCAACAAGGGCACGAGACAATAGACAGGAAACTATAATCTAGTTAGCTTGGTGTCTGTAGTGAGGAAGTCGTTAGATTTTTACGAGAATGTAGCTAGGCACTTAGAAAAACATGCAAAAATACAAGGTAATCAGGAAGTGACAGCATGGGTTCATCATGTTTAACTGATTTATTGGAGTTCTTTTTAGTAGCACATATATTTTTGATGGGGGGCCGACAGCTGTACTGTCCTTGGATTTCCAGAAGGCGTTTGATAAGGTGCCATATTCAATGATTTTTGCAAATGTAAAAGTTCATGATGTCATTAGCATGGATCGAAGATTGGCTGGCTGGCTGGCAGAAAGCAAAGTACATATAACTGGGTGTTTGTTTGGCAGAATATGATATGGCGTCCATTGTGGTTTTTTTCTAGATCCTCAACTTTTTACAATTTACATCAATAACTTAAATGATGGGAGTGAAGGCATGAGTTTGCAGATGACAGCAAGATTGCCAAGAATATTTGTCTCTGTTCTGGAAGAAACCCCTCTCCAGTCAAAGAAGACAATGAGACCGATCTCACAACAGCTAGTGGTCTACTGTACAGCAACTGGGCAACTAAAAATGCCATGCCTGCAAAACCAGAAGGCAGATATTTTCTCCCTCCTAAAGTGTACAGTTTTGTGAAGTCTATCTGTGCTTAAAAATAATACCCTTCTATTCAGTCGTGCTTCCTTTTTAGAAGTATTATTTTGTCTTGTGTGTACTTGTTTTAATCTTGATATCTGTAATTTCTGTAATGACTTTAGCCCTTTACCACTAAGAAACCTTCAGTATAACTTGTCTTAAACTAACCTTTAACCTGTTTTAACACAAGCTTGACTGATTACAAATTAAAAGGGCAAATTATGAGCTATGTTATTTTGCAGTTCACTGACCACTTGATATGTTTGGTGGTCATAAACCATTTAGTGGTTGTCTGGATTCCCATGTTAATACTTTGACAGGTATCAATGAAGAGTTGTGCTGGAAAAGCACAGCAGGTCAAGCAGCATCCGAGGAGCAGGAAAATCGACGTTTTGGGCAAAAGCCTGATGACGGGCTTTTGCCCGAAACATTGATTTTCCTGCTCCTCGGATGCTGCCTGACCTGCTGTGCTTTTCCAGCACCACTCTAATCTTGACTCTGATTTCCAGCATCTGCAGACCTCACTTTTGCCTCAATGAAGAGTTGGACTGTACTGTGTTACATCGTGGTAAAAACAATGACTGCAGATGTTGGAAACCAGATTCTGGATTAGTGGTGCTGGAAGAGCACAGCAGTTCAGGGAGCATCCGAGGAGCAGTAAAATCGACGTTTCGGGCCTTCATCAGGAATAAAGGCAGAGAGCCTGAAGCAATCCAGAATCTGTGTTACATCATGCTGACCAGAACTTAACTTGACTAGTGCTCACATTGATACCATGAAACCCACCTTGATTGCTACTTAAAGTGCACAATACTGTTTTGTGGTGGTAGGCAAGAAAAATAAAAATGGGTCTTCTAGATGTAGTGTCAAACACAGGTGAGTAGTCTGCTCTGAATTGTTCATGGACTTCTGTGAATATTTATGTGATGTTGCCTGTGGAACAATACTGTGTTATGCCAATTGTCCACTTTCTTTCTTATTAGCAAGTTCATAAAATCAATTTTTAATTTCTGTCAAATCATCTGTTCCAGAATTGTTTGGGGTTAACGCTTTTATATGTATAGAATTGACTTCTAGATGAGAAAGTAAAGGCTGAAACTGTGGAGTTTTGTAGAAATAAAAATGGAAATTGCTGGAAAAGCTTGTCAAGTCTGGCAGCATTTGTGAAGAGAAATCATAGTTAACGTTTCTGGTCCAGTGACCCTTCCTCAGAACTCCGCTCTGTCGAAGCTCCTTTTTGGTATGATAGTGCTGGAAAGTTTCTCTAGCTGAGTGAACCAGTATGGGCCAAATGACCTCTTTCATCTCTGGTATTTATGTGGAGAAGGATGCTGCCACCTATGTCTCCTTCCTTGATGACTATTTCTAAAGGCCTATTAGTTTACAATGATGTGGAGATGCCAGTGGTAGAATTGGCTGGACAAAGTCAGAAGTTGCACGACACCAGAGTCTAACACGTTTATTTGAAATTAAGTTTTCTGAGCATAGTCCCTTTTCCAGGTGCAGTGAGAGAGAAGAGCATGCAGACACAGTTTATGGGAAGAGAGATCAAAGCATCATAAAATTGGTGTGAGTGGATTGTTGGATAATAAGTCTCTGCAGGTGATAGAGTGTTAGACGGTGTGAGTAAAGTCTTTACAAATAAAATGATGATTTATGGAAGAATTCCTATTATTTGGACAAATACGGCAGCCATTTTTGAAGATGACACAATTCACAAAGCACCAACTGATCTCTTTATGGATGTTGACTGAGGAAGCAATGCTGTTTTGGAATGATCCATCTTTTTAAAAAATAATATTTGAGTTGCAGGCTGCTGGGCCCGCATTTATTATTTATGTCTGATTGCCATTGAGAAGGTGGAATTGCTGTAGTCCTTGGAGTGTAGATATGTGCACAGTATTGTTAGA
The DNA here is from genome assembly GCF_004010195.1 of Chiloscyllium plagiosum. Classification (NCBI taxonomy): domain Eukaryota; kingdom Metazoa; phylum Chordata; class Chondrichthyes; order Orectolobiformes; family Hemiscylliidae; genus Chiloscyllium; species Chiloscyllium plagiosum. Next base: position 20,905,891 of record NC_057730.1, read on the forward strand.
AAGGGGGTTACAGGTGTTTGACCTTGCCCCAGAAGAGCAGTCCTATAGTTCCATGTCATGATGGAGTATGATGTGGAGGTGCCAGCGTTGGACTGAAGTGGATAAATCAGAAATCACACAACACCAGGTTATAGGAGAAAGTGAGGACTGCAGATGCTGGAGATCAGAGCTGAAAATGTGTTGCTGGAAAAGCACAGCAGGTCAGGCAGCATCCAAGGAACAGGAGAATCGACGTTTCGGGCATAAGCCCTTCCTGAAGAAACCTGCTGCGCTTTTCCAGCAACACATTTTCAACACCAGGTTATAGTCCAGCAGGTTTATTTGAAATCACAAGCTTTCGAAGCGTAGCCCTTTGTCAAGTGAAGTGGGAGAGAAGAACACAGACATAATTTATTGGCAGAGAAATCAAAAGATCATACAAATGGTCTGAGTGGAGTACAGATGGTTAAGACCATAAGACATAGGAGTGGAAGTAAGGCCATTCGGCCCATCGAGTCCATGCCGCCATTCAATCATGGCTGATGGGCATTTCAACTCCACTTACCCGCATTCTTCCCGTAGCCCTTAATTCCTTGTGACATCAAGAATTTATCAATCTCTGCCTTGAAGACATTTAGCGTCCCGGCCTTCACTGCACTCCAGCAATGAATTCCACAGGCCTACCACTCTCTGGCTGAAGAAATGTCTCCGCATTTCTGTTCTGAATTTACCCCCTCTAATTCTAAGGCTGTGTCCACGGGTCCTAGTCTCCTCGCCTAACGGAAACAATTTCCTAGCGTCCACCCTCTCCAAGCCATGTATTATCTTGTAAGTTTCTATTAGATCTCCCCTTAATCTTCTAAACTCCAATGAATACAATCCCAGGATCCTCAGCCGATCCTCGTATGTTAGACCTACCATTGCAGGGATCATCCGTGTGAATCTCCGCTGGACACGCTCCAGTGCCAGTATGTCCTTCCTGAGGTGTGGGGACCAAAACTGGACACAGTACTCCAAATGGGGCCTAACCAGAACTTTATAAAGTCTCAGTAGCACAACGGTGCTTTTATATTCCAACCCTCTTATAACATGTGTTTATTAAATGTAGTTTGGCTGTAACACAATTAGTGAATTGCGGACCATTTTTATAAAGTGAACCTTCGTTCACTGTTTCGCGATTCCATCCCCGACACTTCACCTGAGGCTGCATTTTGCTGTTCAGGTTGTCAGTCGGCTTGTGTGCTTTCTGATTGAGAGCCTCCTGAAAGGTATAGTGCAAAAGTCAGTGATTTTAGTGTTAAAGTGGTAAATTTACGGTGTTATTTCATTAAAATATGTGATTTAAAGATTTACTTAGGCTGTGCTATCATTTGTATCAGGCAAACTATTATTTTTGTTGTTTTTTAACTGATATTTTTAGTGTTTGCCTCTAACCCTGTTTTTCTAATAAGCCCATTGTTTATATTGTGTAACTTCTGTAACATGGTGGGCGTTGTACAGGAATGCAACTACCACATTACAGAACTACCTGTATCAAATAAGTCTCTGCAGGTGACCTAGAGTGTCTGCTGGTGTGAATAAAGTGTCAACAGCTGAATAACCAGCAAAGAGATGACCTATAATCTGACTAAATGAGGCAGAGAGATAATTACAAAAAAAATTAAAGATAAGGTAGTGCTGGAGACAAACCAAATGACTGGAATAACATGATAGATGTAAAAATCCAATGCTGAGGTCTAACCAAAGTGATAAGTGATCAAAAACTGTACAAACAAATTAAGGTAGAGAGATCATAACAATTTATCAAGATGATGGTGCCAAAACAGGACAGTAAGGAAGATTTTACAGAGACAGAATCATAAGGTAGCATGACATGAACCCAAGGTCACAGTTGAGGCTGTCTTCATGCAAACAGAACTTGGCTGTCAGTTTCTGCTCAGTGATTCTGCTGTTGCAGTTACTGGTGTTTAAAACAGTTATCTCTCTCTTTCTATAAAGCTACATGTGTAATAGGAGTTGTTTCTTTTCCTACTAATTTTGGTTAGGCTGTGTTTGGTTGGCAGGTTTGTATTTCTCAGAGCTTGCTGCAGTGATCTAATAAATCTATTAGTAACCTGCAGCAAAAGAGATGAAATTGTGATTGCTGAGTGACAGTAGCAGCACTTTTGTCAAGCTTCTGATGAGTTCCTTTTGGAAAATGCACTGTTAGCAGTTGCTGTAATGACTGAACTGAATATCCTGTAACCCCATACTGCCTTCTGCCTTCTATCATCTAAGATTTTGTCATTCTTCAGAAAATTGGAGTGCTTTAAATAATTTAAAAGCTCTCTCCTCTTACTTTCTTTCTCACTTTGCTGTCCTTGCTCTGTGTAGTAGAGGTCGCAGCTTTGGAAGGTGCTGTTATAGTGACTTTGTGGGTTGCTGCAACATAACTTGTTAGTGGTGTACACTTTAGCCTCAGCACTCAGTGACAGAGAGGGTAGTTGTTTAAAGTGACAGATGTACTTCCAATTAAATGAACTGCTTCATCCAAGCAAGTTGAAAAATTTGCATCACACGCCTGACTTGTACTTTGTAGATGGCAGAGAAGCTTTGGGGATTTTGAGGTGAACTGCTTGCACAAGTACCCAACTTTTGACTTACATTAGTGCCTTGATAATTAGTGGTGACTTCCAGCATGGTGATAGTTGGGTTTCAGTGATGGTAGTGGGAATGTGGGTTGGATAGTTCAGTTTTCTTGGTAGCTGATTTGTTATGCAGAGTGACGCCAACAGTGCAGATTCAATTCCCATTCTGACTGAGCTCATCATCACATCTGTTTTCTCAACCTTGCTCCTCACTGACCGTTATACTGCACAGAAGTAGTCCTACAGCCTATTGAGGCTATGTCAACTCATCTACACTAATTCCACTTTCCAACACTTGGCCCGTAGCATTAAATGTGATAATATTTCAAGTGCTCATCCAAGTACGTTAAGGTGCGAGGTTTCCCTCTCAATTGCCCTACCAGGCAGTGCATTCCAGACACCCACCATCTGGGCAAAAAAAGATTTTCTTCAACTCCCTCTAAGCTGCTTGCCCTTTACCTTAAAATTATATCCCCTTGTTATTGATCCTTCATTTCAAGGGAACAACAGCTTTCTATCCACCTGTCCATGCCGCTCCTAATCTTATTCTAGTAAATCTTTTCTGTATCTCTTTCAGTGAATTCACATTCTTCCTCTGATGTGGCAACTAGAACTGTATACTGTACTCCAGCTGTGGCCTAACCAAAGTTTTGTGTAGCTCCAACATAACCTCCATCTATACCACGTCTAATAATAGCAAGTGTCCCAAATGGATCTTAGCTTCCTGTATTAACCTGTTCTGCAGCTTTCTGGAATTCTTGCACTTCAAGATCCCTATTTTTAATGGACCAGGCCAGACACCCTCAAAACATTTCAAGTAGCCTAGACCCTAACTTTGCGTGTTGTTTTAAGCAGGTGTATGGTGGATATTCCAGGAGTGATGCAGCCGGCCCAACCAGTTAGTTTTAAACAAAACAGAATTTATTTGCAAGATTACCAAATGATACACAAACAAAAGAGAACAGAATAATGAATAACTTACTTTTCCAAAAGCCCAGCAAATATCCCAACTTAATTATACTGTTCCAACTACTTGCAACAAACCCCATAAACATCCTTTTGCAAAAAAGGAAAAATCCAACACAGGTTCTTACAGGAGAGATGTCAGAGAGAGGGAGGATCAACATGGACCTGCTTCTTTGGGTCAAGCAGCTTCACAAGTGATTGCCTGCTAAAACCAAACCAAACCAGAGAAAAGCTGAGCTGGAAGAACTGGCCAATCCCCTTTCATTGTACTTTTTAAAAAACGTGAGAGCCTTCTTCCCGAGGCAGTATCTGTTAGTTATAATCAAATTGGCCCTAAAACCCTTCAAATCGAGACCTCCTGGAGTCTCTGTTTACTACCCCTCTGGGAAAAAAAACAAGGACAACACAACCTTGTTAAAGGAGCAGCATCATCACATCTCTTGCCCCCCCCCTTTAAAAAATGCCATCAATATCCAAAGTTCACTTCATTTTAAAACCCCTTAATTTTAAATTGTTAGTACGTGACAACACCCAAATACATTACATTGCCAATAATCATGCAAACATGCAGATTTCGATCTGTTATACTCCTACCGAATGCCTTTGTTTCTCAGTCAGGTCTTGACAATGCGTCGGCTGTCATGTTTTCTCGTCCTGTTGTGTACATCATTTTCAAGTTGAATGGCAGTAACAAGAAGCACCATCTAAACAGTCTGGAATTTTTGTCCTTAAATTTTTCCACAAACTTCAATGGGTTATGACCAGTGTATATGATTGCCTCAGATTCATTACAACATTTCAATGTTTATGTTACCAGTAATGCCAACACCAAGCTCAAAGTGCCCTTATCAACTGTTGAATACTTCTGGTGAATGTGCAGTTTCCTGGAGAAATAACTAATAGGTTTTTCTATCTTCTCGTCATCTTCCTGTAAGAGCACAGCACCAACACCCGCATCACTCACTGTGATAGCCATCTTCAGTGGCTTTGTATAATTAGGTGTGGCTAATACCGGGACAGTGGTTAACATAGCTTTCAGGCTGTCAAATGTCTTCTGACAGTCTGCTGTCCAATAAAACAACTTGCCTTTCTTTAGCTCCTGAGTGGAGTAGCCACATTGCTAAAATTTGGTATGATTTTTTGATAAAATCCAGTCAACCCCAGGAAGTATTGATGATATGGGAAACTCCCTTATTACCTTTAAATGGACAAATGGCTCCATGGAATGCAAAGAACCAATCTTTGTGTCTTCTGCAAATTTACCAACCACCCCCACCCATATTTTTTTTATATACTTAAGGCATGGTGACCCTTAGGTTAAACTCAACCAATCACCTCTGTTCAGGAACAGTGGCCTTCAATCCTCTGGGACCTTGGTAACTTTCAATGCTCAGATGTCTGAAATACCTTAATTTTAATCTATGCAAAAATTGGCAAATGTACATTAGCTGACATGATTCTGATCACTGGCATGCCATCCCTAAACTATGACTGCACTCTTGTCTTAATTATGTTTTTGCTTCATTTGGGTTGGTGTCATAAAAACTAACCTTCCTATTCTGCCAACACTCCTTGTGAATAATGTTAGCAGTGTAATCTTGTGAATAATGTTTGCAGTGTAATTACAACATGATAATCTGTTTGTTCTGTGATGTTAATTAACAAATAGATGTAGCTAGACCACCAGGAGTAACTCTTCTGTTGGTCTTAAAACTACTGGCATGGAATAGTTTTCCTCTCATTCTAACAATGACATTTCCACTAGAGTAGTGTTTCCCCAAATACTACACAGGTGTCAGGCATGCCATTATGCATTAGAGTCCTGCAGTAAGACTTCAGAAGCTAGAGTGCAGTCAACTGAACCACAGCTGAAATTGTTCTTAAGCTGTTTTTAAAACAATCTGTCTTCATAGTGAGGGGGATTATCACCATTCTGTGCAACCAAGAGTTTAATTCTAGAAGGCTCAGTTATCAGCCAGTGCCAGGATTCAAGACATCTGCTCAGGCAGAGGTGGAAGATAGTGGCAGGGGCAGATCTAATTGTAGTGGTCCACGTAATTACTGATGATCAAGGTAGGACAAAGAAAGAGGCTCTGCAAAGTTATTAGGAAGTTCTGGGTGCCAAATTAAGCAGAATCTCAATCTCCATATTACTAACTGAGCCACATGCATATTCTCAGAGGGCAAATCAGATCAGAGAGATGTGGGACCCTGGCACCACTATGAGAAAAGTATGATGTACAATAGTTATACACAATGGAAACAGACCAGTACAACCAGTCAATGCCAACCACAATCTCAAATCTCCAAACATTTCTTATTCATATACTTATCTAGGTATGTTAAATGTTGTAACTGTACCCACATTCTCTGGAAGTTCATTCCACATATGAATCACTGTTCAAAAGAATTGCCCTTCATGTCCCAACACTTATACTCGGAGTGAGCAATGAAGGCAAGCATGCTAAATGCCTTAACTGCCCTATGTGGTGCAAGCTTCAAAGAATTGTGTACCTGAACCTATAGGTATCTGTGCTGTACAACACTATCAAAATACCCTATTTCTAATTGTATAAATCCTGCACGTTTGGTTTACCAAAATACAATACCTTGCGATTGTTCAGATCAAACTCCATCTACCACTCCTCAGCCGACTGACCCAATTGATCAAGGGCTTTTTGTAATCTTGGATAACCTGCACTGTCTGTTACACCACCAATTTTGGTGCCATCCACAACCTCAACCATTCCTTCTATATTTTAAAAATGATAGAGAATAATGACAAACAAAAGTGGACCCAGCACAGATCGGTGGAACACCACTGGTCACAAGCCTCCAGTCAGAGTAACAGACCTTCACCATCACTGTCTCCTGCAGTTAAACCAATTTTGTATCCAATTAACAAGCTCACCCTAATTCAGTGTGATCTCATTTTAGCAAAGTTCTGCATGATAGACTAATCAATAAAGGCTTTAGTAAAGTTTAAATAAACAATGTCTACCACTCTGCCCTAGTCGATCTCCTTGGTGACTTTCTCAAACAACCCAATCAAGTTTGCGACACTGTTTCCTTGTACAAAAATCATCCCTAATCATTTCCTTGCTTCTCCAAATGCAGATAAATACGATCTTTCAGAATTACTTGCAACAACTTAGACCACTGAAGTCAGACACCAGAATGTAGTTGCCAGGCTTCTTCTTATCTCCCATCTTAAAGGCCCAACATTAATCACCCTAGAGTTCTCACCTTCTAGGTGATACAAATATTTCTGTAAGCAGCCCTGTAATTTCCTCCCTCACTTTCCACAACATCCTGGTCTACTAACCATCTAACTCTTTGTATGCACTCAGTGACATTAGGCCTAAAAAGCAGCAGCTTATTATCTTTCCTGTCCCAAAAGGAAAGAATGCAAATAACAAACAAACACAAACAATGAAACCAACCATTTAGCTGAACTATCAAATTTGAATAAAAAGACTTAAGTGGTGCAGCAGACAGCTTTTAATCTTGATATATATAAAAAAACTCATTCTAAAGCTGTCTGTGTAGACCTCTCCAAACCCTCCAAACACAAGTCCGTTTAAAATAAAAACTCTCCATGATCTAAAATAACAACTAATAATAAATGAGACAATCTCTACCTGAACTGTAGTGTAGCCAATGTTCTTAGCAAGCACATAACTAGAAATTTTTGAAACTGAATAGTGGAGACAAGGGATTTAAACTTGGGAAGAGATAGTAAATGAAAGAGTAAAGAAAAAAACATCAATGTGGGAAATCATAAACCAACCATGTTGGGAAGGATTAGAAAGTCAGAATCTAAGAGTCAAATAATAGATAAATCTAGGATATTCAAAGAGAGTAAAAGCTCTATCTGAAATAAAGTCACCCATTATTTACATGTGCGTTCTAGAGTGGCTAGGACCAGCCAGTCTGGAATCAGTCCCTGAAGTCAGGGGACTTGCTGAATCCCCTGTTTATATTGGTTAGCCAGGACTCCCTGATTGGCCTAGGTTAACAACACCATTCACAGATCTCATAGTTAATAAGATCCACCTGGTTCCAATCACTACACAGACTAAAAGAAGTAACTTAGGGCGGGGGCTTGCTGGGTCTGTATTGTCTGCACTTTTGTATGTAACGGTATTGTCTAATGTATAAATGTCATTGTCTTGTCACACGTGGAACTGGGATTTGAGGTTTGTCCTCCTCCCTGTAAAATGGTTGAACGGTAGGGTTCGGGGCCTAGCTTTGCTGCTCCCCTCCCTTGTAAAACTGCTGTCTTTCGTGTACAGCTGTCAATGTTTTTTGTAAATTGTTTTGTAACTTGTTTAATAAAATAAAAAAAAAGGAAGTAACTTAGTTGTGAAAAGACATGTGACAGGTCAGAAGCTTGGACAGATTTTAAATAAAAAAAACAATGAATGACAAAGTATGAGTGCAATGAGAGTACAAGAGAAAGCTAACCAGAAGTATAATAACAAATAAATCCAAAGATTTTCTGCAAATATTTTAAAAAAGAGTTGATAAAGTGAGTATTGGTCCTATAGAAAGTCAGACTGGAAAATTAAGGAAGAAGAAAGTAAGGAAATGGCAGATGAATTGAACAGATATTTTACATTGCTCTGTACAGAGGATATAGGGGATGTACCAAAAACAAGATAAATCAGAAAATGGAAGGGAGGGAGAATCTCAGAACAATCACATTCCCCAGAAAAATGTTACTGAGAAAATTGTTAGAGCCATAGACTAACAATTGCCCAGATGCTGGTGGAGTTCATTCTCGGATCTGAAAAGTGTCTCATGGGATGCTTAATTGGCTGTAATTTTCCAAAACTCTATATTTGTGAGCAGTTCATTATAGTGGTAAATAATTAATGCAACTCATTTATTCAAAAGGGAGGCAGTCAGAAAGTAGGAAACTACAAGCCAGTTAGCTTAACAGCTGTCATAAGAAAATGATAGAAGCTATTATTAAAGAGGTTTTACCAGACATTTGGATAAGTTCAAGGCAGAGTCAACATGGTTTTGTAAAAGAGAAATCATGTTTATCCAATCTATTGGAGGTTTTTGAGGAGGTGTTGTGTGCTGTGGATAAAGGGAAACAGTGGATGCACTGTACTTAGATTTCCAGCAGACATTTGTTAAGGTAACTCATCAAAGGTCATTGCAGAAATGAAAAGCTCGTGGTCTAGGGGATAGCATATTGACATGGATAGAAGATTGGCAGGCTAACAGGAAGCAGAAATTAGGTATAAATACAGGTAGATGTAAATGAGGCTTAACAAGTGGCATGCAACAGAGATTGGTGCTCGAACCTCGACTGTTTACAAATTACATCGATGACGGGATGGAAAGTATGTTTGCCAAATTTGCTGAAGACACAAAAATAGAAGAGTAAATTGTAGAGGACATATGCAGATTTTAAGTAGGCATTTATAGTATAAGCAAGTGTGCAAATATTGAGAAATAAGATGATCACCTTATTGGGATTGTATTATAGACCCCTCCAATAGTCAGAGGGAATTTGAGAAACAAACTTTTTTAACTTTCCAAACATCGACTGGGACTGCCATAGTGTTAAAGGTTTAGTTGGAGAGGAATATCTTAAGTGCGCACAAGACAATTTTCTGATTCAGTATGTGAATGTACCTACTAGAGAAGGTGCAAAACTTGACCGACGCTTGGGAAGTAAGGCAGGGCAGGTGACTGAGGTGTCAGTGGGGGAGTACTTTGGGGCCCACGACCATAATTCTATTTGTTTTAAAATAGTGAGGGAAAAGGATAGACCATATCTAAAAGTTGAAGTTCTAAATCGGAGAAACGCCAATTTTGATGGTATTAGGCAAGAAAGCTGATTGGAGGCAGCTGTTCTCAGGTAAAGGGTCAGCTGGAAAATGGGAAGCCTTCAGAAATCAGTTAACAAGAATCCAGAGAAAGTATATTCCTGTCAGGGTGAAAGGAAAGGCTGGTAGGTATAGGGAATGCTGGATGACTAAAGAAATTGAGGGTTTGGTTA
>NC_057730.1:20916769-20924359 GCF_004010195.1 Chiloscyllium plagiosum
TCAGAGGCTGAGGGGTGACCTTATAGAGGTTTACAAAATTATGAGGGGCATGGATAGGGTAAATCGGCAAAGTCTTTTCTCTGGGGTCGGGAGGTCCAGAACTAGAGGGCATAGGTCTAGGGTGAGAGGGGAAAGATATAAAAGAGACCTAAGGGGCAACGTTTTCATGCAGAGGGTGGTACGTGTATGGAATGAGCTGCCAGAGGATGTGGTGGAGGCTGGTACAATTGCAACATTTAAGAGGCATTTGGATGGGTATATCAATAGGAAGGGTTTGGAGGGCTATGGACCGGGTGCTGGCAGGTGGGACTAGATTGGGTTGGGATATCTGGTCGGTATGGATGGGTTGGACCGAAGGGTCTGTTTCCATGCTGCACATCTCTCTGACTCTATGACTCTATGTGGAAAGTGTACTATAATATGGGAAAATGCAAAATTGCCATTTTGACAGGAAGAATAATAAGAATTTCGAACTGGTGAGAAATCTGAGCTCTGAGAAGCAGAAGGATCAGGATGTTCCCATGCATGAATCATAATAGGTTAGTCCACAGTTGGAGCAAGTAATCGGGTACATTGAATGAATGTTACCTTTTACTGCGAGGGGGATTGAATGTAAAAATAGTGTTGCTGAAGTTATACAAAGCACTGGTATCAAAAGCATGTAACCGAATCTGTTTAAGCAATGTTGACTGGTTGCAGTGAAGTGTGTCAGAGCTTCGAAGGAATGCGAATAGTGAAAATTGTTGGGGTTTAAAGGAAGCTTAGCTGCAAAGCTGGATATCTCTATAAAAATTATGCTTTGAACTTGCATGTTGACGGAAGTCTGAGGATATCAGATTCCATAGCAGCAGTTACCAAGCCATACAAAATGTTAGGATGTAGACTAGCAAAGGGATATGTGGTTAGAGCTGATATTAATTAATAACCACCTATTGAAGATGACCCTAGATACTAGGGGGAGGAGGAAGCAAAGGATAGCTCCACGGCGAGGTATTTCAAGTTAAATAAGGTCAATTATGAGGGCAGGAAAGTAATGCTAAATAATGTGAATTAACAAATTAGTTTAAAGGATAGATCAAAAGAGGTGCAAAGGCAGACTCTTAAGTGGCTGGCTCAGAATGCACATAATTGATACATTGCATCTTAGATTAGTTTTACTTATAGTGTGGAAACAGGCCCTTCGGCCCAACAAGTCCGCACCAGCCCAGACCCTTTCCTCTACATTTACCCCTTCACCTAACAATACGGGCAATTTAGCATGGTCAATTCACCTAAACTGCACATTTTTGGACTGTGGGAGGAAACCAGAGCACCCACAGGAAACCCACGCAGACATGTGGAGAATATGCAAACTCCACACACACAGTTGCCTGAGGCAGGAATTGAACCCGGGCCTCTGGCGCTGTGAGGCAGCAGTGCTAACCACTGTGCCACCGTGCCACCAACACAAGAAAGAAAAATTCCAGCAGCAGGATGCACCATCCATGATCAATGAAATAAGTTATGGGTAGTATCAAATTTAGAGGAAAAGCATATAATTATGCAAAGATGAGTGGCAGGTTAGAAAGCTGGATTTTATTTTTAAAAGGTTAACAAATTGAATGCCAGTCAGCTAGAAAGTGGGTCCAGAGACTTGAAAATAAGAAGATGGTTAACGGATGAACAGGTATTTTGCATCGATCTTCACTGTGTAGAAGTAAGATACCAGAATCACCTGTAAATCAGGAAATTAAAGAAAGGGTGGAACTGGCGGCACAGTGGCTCAGTGGTTAGCACTGCTGCCTCACAGCGCCAAGGACCTGGATTCGATTTCTGCCTTGGGTGACTGTCCATGTGGAGTTTGCACGTTCTCCTGGTGTTTGCGTGGGTTTCCTCCGGGTGCTCCGGTTTCCTCCCACAATCAAAAAAATGTGCAAGTCAAGTGAACTGGCCGTGCTAAATTGCCCATAGTGTTTCGTCCATTAGTCAGGGATAAATATAGGGTAGGGGAATGGGTCTGGAGGGTTGGTGTGGACTTGTTAGGCCAAATGGCCTGTTTCTACACTGTAGGGAATATCTAATCTAATCTAATCTATTCTAATACAATCAACAAGGAAGTGGTATTGGACAAATTGAACAAACCGTGAGCTGATATGCCTGCTCCTGTTGGGCTTTATCCTAGGGTACTGGAGGAAGTGACTAGTGAGATAGTTGATAGTTTGGTTTTAGTTCTCCAAACTGGTGTATGGGATTTCATATTGCGTGGATAACTATTGACTTGTTAAAAGGAAACTGAGAGTAGGCATAAATAGGTCTTTTTTAGTTGGCAAGATATAACAAGTGTTCTCCTGCAGAAATTCATACTGGGACCTCAATTTCTTTTTTACTATTTATGTGAATGATTTGAATAAAGTGACCCAAGATATGGTTCGTAATTTTGCTGATGACCCAAAGATAGCTAAAAAAGTAAATTGTGAAGAGGGCAAGGAAACTCTAAGGGGATAAACTCTAAGTGAGTGGACAAAGATGTGGCAAATTGAATATAATGTGAGAAAGTGTGCAATTGTTAGTTTTGGCAGGAGGAATTAATAAAGAAGTGGGTGAGAGATTTCAGAACTGTGTGATGCATCGGGATCTGGGTGTTCTCATGTGTGAATCATCAGGTAAGTATGTAGTTACAGCAAGTAATATACAATTGTTATTTTATTGTGAGGGTAATTGAATACAAAAGTAGAGAAGTTATGCTTTAATTATACTCAGAATTGGTAAGACAACATCTGGAGATGTTATCATGAGTGTCATGAGTCTTTGGAACTTTCTTCTTTAAAATTTGGTGGATGCAAAGTCCTTAAATATTTTTTGTGGCAAAGGTAAGTAGATTTTCATTGAACAGGGACATGCAAAATTCTGAGAGGCAGCCATGATCTTACTGAATTGAGGAAAAGCTTTAGGGGCCAAGTGGCCTATTCCTGCTCCTAGTTCACATGTGCATGTGTGTGCTTAGAATATATAATCCGAGATTCTGATACTATAAAATTACACAGCACTTAAGCATTTACAATAAGGGCTATAGTGGGATCTATATCAATGACCTTTTGAAGAGCAGTTGTTGCTGCTGAACCTTAATACTTTTATACGAGTACTTTGGAGGGGGAAAGAGATTAGTAAAATGGGTAATCAGGAGTGAGGTGTAATTAGTATAAACTTTGACAAAAATATAGCTTCATCTATTTAATCCTGTGGGTTATCAATTTTTGGAGGTGTTTGCCATCTAATATAAACAGCAATCTTAACAGCACTGGCCAAACCCTGGGTGTGAGATTTTCAGTCCATGAGCAGAGTTTTATCTATCCGGTGCCAATTTCTAAATTTAAAGCAGGTTTGGTTAAAATCCAACAAACCTATGCCTATTTTGTAAGCCACAACTAACTCATTCTCCTCTCTCCACTTTTCCATATTTCCCCACCCTTCACTTTTCTTTTTATAGACTTTGATTTGTAAATATTTCCTCCCATGAGGAAATTTTGTGGAACTGAGACTCTTCCAACAAAAGTCCAAGTAAGAACCTATATTTTAAAGTGACTTACCATGTCTCGGAAACAATTGTGTACTTCACAGAATGGACTAGAGAATGTATTTACTTTTCTCCAAATGAAAGGATATAGCTGAAACATATATGCAAACGTTGTCCAGTTGATGAGGTTTGTTGTTTGTTGAGGGAGGAGTGGTAGTCATAACAGTGGAAAAGCTTTCTGCCATGGGATTTCAATCTCTGTCTGAACAATTGGCATGATTGGACATGTAATTCTACCGATCCAAGTGGCTGCACATCTCCAGCTAATTTTGCGCATGATGTTGCAGATCAACTGCTTGTTATTCCCATTCAGTACCTACTTATTCATTGTTTCTAGCAGGGGTTTGCTTGATAGTAGGAAGGATCGGTAATTATTTTTAATTAACCTGCACAGACAGATTCCATATCTGGGGTAGAGGGATTTGAGCTTGAACCTTCTAATTGAGAGGTGGGGCATTACCATTACACCTGCACCACAGGAGCTCCAGAAAGGATTGGGATATTTGTTGATTCCTTTCCCCTTTCATCCACTCTTCTGAGCCTATTGCCACATTTTTTCAGATTTTTGAAAAGAATTGTCTTGAATTCCATCCAAAACTTCTGTCTAATCTGCTCAATCCCTTCTCATGCTTTCAACATTAAATACTGATTTTGTGGTGTTAATGCGTATAGAAATCTTGTGGGACTGTGACTTTGCAAATGTTAGCAATGCATTGCTCATGCTGAGTCAGACGATCGTGTAGGGTCATACAATTTCTGCCTGTCTCCCCTCTCTCTCTCTCTCTCTGCCTTTTTCCCCTCTCTCTCTCTGCCTGTCTCCTCTCTCTCTATCTCTAAATCGTCCTATCAACACCACCCAATTGTGTATACATATAAAGCTTTAGGAACATGGAACAATAGCTACTATTATCAAACAACTGAAGATTATTTTAGATTCAAAAAGTGTGGTGCTGGCAAAGCACAGCAGGTCAGGAAACATCTGAGGAACAGGAGAATTGATGTTTCGGGCATAATCGATATTTCGGGGGGTGGGGGTGAGGTTTGCAAAAGGGGCTGAGAGATAAATGAGGGGGCGGGGCTGGGGATAGGGTAGCTGGGAAGTTGATAGGTAGATGAAAGTGGGGATGATGGTGATAGGTTGGAGAGGAGGATGGAGCACATAGGTGGGAAGGAAGATGGACAGGTGGGACAGTTCAAGAGGGCAGTGCTGAGTTAGAAGGTTAGATTTGGGATGAGGTGGGGAGAGGGGAGATGAAAAAACTCGTGAAATCAATGTTGATGCCGTGCGGTTGGAGGGTCCCAAGGTGGAAGATGAGACGTTCTTCCTCCAGGCATTGTGTAGCTCGGATTTGGCGGTGGAGGAGGCCCAGGACTTGCATATTCTTGGCAGAGCGGGAGAGGGAGTTGAATTGGTTGGCCACAGGGCGGTGGGATTGTTTGGTGTGTGTGTTCTAGAGATGTTCTCTGAAATGTTCCGTGAGTTGGTGTCCTGTCTACCCAAGGCAGAGGATATCACATCGAGAGCAACAGACACAGTATTAATTTACCCTTATTGTGCTTTGATAATATGGGGAATAAATTCAAATAATGAGGCTATCAACCAGACCCTATAAGAGACATCATGCAAGTGCTTTTCCTCTTGATGAAAGGCCTCTACTGTACTAACCTGTGAAATCTAAACTGAAAGCATGAACCAGCCTTTACTGAAAACAGTGATTCTAACTCCATATCTGTCTTTGAGGTGGGTAGTATTACTGTTTTGCAGACATTAGACACATCAGTAACTCCTTCTTCCAATGGTTAATATACAAACTGATATTTATCACCTTTTAAAATGCTACAGTATTTTCTATCCAATATGCAGTTTCTCTTTTGCTATTTGTGGTACTTGTATCTATTGTCACCATGTAACTTCAGATTCACAATGCCATGAAGTAAAGTATAATTAAAATGATGTTCAAGAAACGCTCTAACTCTGAAGAAGTCATATTCAACTCAGAAATGTTAACCATTTCTCTTTCCATGTTTGTTACCAATGGAGCCAAATCTGCTGAGCATATTGTGTACATTCTGCTGTTGTTTCTGAATTCCAGCAGTTGTATTTGCTTTTATAGTTGTAAAATGTAATTACAGGCTGGTAGCAGGTAGACATTATAGTAAATTACTGAACAAATGCAACAAATAGACAATCAAGTGACAAGATGTCATATTGTGAAGTTACATTCTACTTTGTAATGTGGGCTCCAGTTTTTACAAATTAATAATCTCTCACTGCGAGTTTGCCCCCATTCTCTTCATTGTGACAGTAAACAGGAAAATAAAGCTATTCACGTTGCTGTTCCATTTACATTTCTCCTGCAGTTTGGACTGTCACAGCTTCTTTGTGAAATTGCACTGTGTTTTCTGGTTTACCAACTGCTTGGAATAAGTAGTAATCACTCGAGAAGCATTGATACAAGGTTCTGTTTATACCTCTTCTTTATGTTAAACTCTTTATCCCAGTTCGATCTTTATCCCAGTTCGATCTTTATCAACAAGTGCAGAGCTTGGGAAAGGTGCTGGTTAGCAGAAAGAACAAAGGTACGCGATAGGTTGAAGGGCTCGAGTGATTTAAGTGATGCAAGGAATAATAGTGTATGACAAAGGGAGCAGCAATGGTTTAATTAAAGAACAAACAATATTTCTGAAGGAGATGTAAATTGTCACAATAGAATGTCAGTAGGGACGAACATGTGAAAAATTGAGAGAGGGGTGACTTAGCTTCTCTCTGAAATTATTAAAGTGGATTATCTGTAAGGTATATTTGTCATGGACCAAAATCAGAATGCCATCAAGAATTATTTATACCTGTATCTCATAATTTAAAACAAGACGGACATGAAATCTTAGCATAACCCTGTCACCTTCTCCAGGGCAATTGGGAATGGGCAAAAGATTCTGGCCTAACCAGCGTAACCACATCCTGTGAATAAATGAAAGAAAATACAGTGCAGACTCATTGTGCCTGCAGCTCTTTGCAAGAGCTATCCAATTGCTTTCACTCCATTCACCCTTTACATTTGAATATTATCCAAGCCCTCTTGGAAAGTCACTATTGAGCGTAGGAACACGAATAGACACTGGGGCAAGTGTCGGCCATTCAGCCTGTTGACTAATATCACAGCTGATTTTTAACCTCAATTTCACTATTCAACACTATCCCCATATCCTTTGATTCCTTTCGTATCTAAAACTGTGCATTGAATCATGCAATTCATGAATAGCAAGAAGGGGACTGTTTAGCCCATCATGTGTGTGCTGGTTCTCTGCAAGGATAACTCACCTCGCTCACTTTTTCCTAGTTACCTTTTTGTCCTTAATATATTTGTAAGAACCCTTTGGATTCTCCTTAATTCTATTTGCCAATGCTATCTCATGTCCCCGTTTTGCCCTCCTGATTTCCCTCTTAAGTATACTCCTTCTTTCTTTATACTCTTCTAAGGATTCACTTGATCTCTCCTGTCTATACCTGACATATGCTTCCTTCTTTTTCTTAACCAAACCCTCAATTTCTTTATAGAGAAATTAAAGGCAGAAAGTACCAAAAACTTTCATGCACTTACCCCCAAACTCCGGATTCCTCAACCGTTCCAGAAACTTCCATCGGCCTCCGAAACCAGTCCGGCGCCATTACACACGCGGCCGCTACAGCGCCCGCGGCTATAACTGCAGACGCCGCCGACGATGACGTCACTTCCGCCCCCACCGACCTCGCAACCTTCATGATCGGGGCCCAAACAACCGCCTCCGGGATCGCCGCACAGACAACCTGCTCTGCGATCGTCATGAAGACAATCACCAACAGATTGGCGACCACTCGGTTGACGGAATCAATTGCTGTCTCCGTGGTCGCCGCAGCTACTTCCGCCCCCAGTGACGTCAGCAACCTACATTTGAACCACATCGCCGCATGTGTCTCCGCCCCCCCGCCGCGTTCCGCCACCACGCCTAACTCCGCCCCCCGGCCGAGTTCCGTCACCGCGCCTAACCCCGCCCCC
>NC_057730.1:20928555-20985358 GCF_004010195.1 Chiloscyllium plagiosum
TATCACTGCAAAGGTCATTTTTGCTCCTTCACAATCTACAGACCCAGAAACTAACACCGTCTTATTCCTCTACAAACACTGCCCCAGGGTAAATTAATAGCTATGGCTTATATTTTAAGTTTAATCAAGAGACTTATCTCCAACAAACATATAATCAAGAAAGAATCCACTATCCTCACTACTGCATCCTTTCTCTCGGACAGGCTTAAAACAACAATTAACTTATCTGATTCTGTGCTGTGAACTTCGCCCAACAGTTCCTCCAAGATTAGTTGTGAATTTCACTGTTTGTTAATTTTCCCAGATGCACTCCGATTGTCCAGCGATACACGAATTCAAACAACAAAGGCGGTAACTGTGCAGGTTCTCTCTCTCTCTCTCCTGCACTGTACTCACCATGTGCTTCCTTTGTCTGCTCTTCTCCCTTTTAAAACTGCTGTTGTTGTTGCATCTGAGTTTCTTTTTCAATTTTTAAGATTCTCTGGTTGTAAACTCACCATAGCAAAACAGTTTTATCTGGATTGATCTTCAGTTCACTTCATAATTTTGAGAAAGTTAACTTTGAAATCTTATTGTGAGCTGATTTTATTTCCTTGTTGGGATGGTGATATCAAGCTTGAATTTAGGATTGCAGTTACAGCATACACAAATATAGCCTGCAGTGTAAATCATGAAGATCTCTAAATTAGATTGCAGTCTATGCATGGGATTACTAATTATGTCCCACCCTAAGAGTAGGGCTAAAACTTAGATGAACAATGTGTTTTAATAAATGTGATAAAGTTATGCTAATGGTATTGGCCACCTGAGTGGATAGGTCTTTAAAGAACTTCTCGACAGTGCAGACCTATGAAGTCAATCAAATTTTGTCAGAGAACTTCAGAGCTGCAGCTTTACCAGATACTTCAATGAATAAATTGACTTTTTCTGGTAAGCAGTAAGCCAAAAGAAGAAAACAGCACTTGCGAGAGGCTTTCTTTATACAAATTCATAGATTTCAAAAGCTTCCTGCCCTTGCTGAGTCTGGATCTCTATATCATTAACAAGAGCTATTTAATGCTGTGTATGTGTGTGTAGCCTGTTGCAGCCAAGATGTCTGTTAAATGGAACATGTAAAAAAAAAAGTCACTTTAACTTGAGCTGATTTTCTTTTTGTCAGCTCGAAGTTTAATTGCAACATTAGACTGAATAAAATAGTTGCTGTTAAAACTGTCATAAAGCTATGTAAATTCCTTCAAAGCAGGTTTTACCCAAGTGGGTTCAAGCCCAGAGTGCCAAACACTTTATGTTGTTAGCTCTCTCCAACGGCACATTTCTACATTATAAATCTCACTTTTGTTTGGAGTCTATAAAATTCATCTTTTCTCTCATCAGAGTTTTCTTGGACCCCTGTCAATTTCCGAGTTTAGTATGAGATATCCACCCTTGCAGCTCCATGATGGAAGGAATCTGCTAAGGAGAACAGCTGTAGACATCAACAAGACTAAAGGGAGTCAAATTTGAGTTGCAGTCTGGCAGATATTTGATTAACACATGAGAGAATGATACTGTCCAAAAATCCAAAGGAAAATTACATTACTACCTGTATTAAATAAATTGCCCTGTGGCTGTGGTGTATGCCGTCAGTACCAAATCACATACTCAGTAACTTCTCTAAGCCCTACGCTGAGGGTGTCATCAGTTGCTGTTTATGCAAAAATGAAACAAAAGTGATGGCTAGTGATGGGTCAAATGAGTTATGAATTGTAACTGGTTTGTTGCTTTCAAGATGCAATAATAAAGTTATCTCCCTCAACCTTTTGGCTATAACAAATGGTTTCCAGTTTTATTAACAGTTATTAGTTAGAATGGATTTAATGCTCTGTGTGTCTTGACCCAGTGACTCTTTGGAGCATGTCATATGTTGGTGTTATTAACCAAAGATATTTCACAACAGGCTGAAGGGCAGTGTGGCTGACCACTTTCTTATTCTATGCCAGTCTTGATAATTTGACAACAAATAAGTACCTTTTAGTGCTTATGTTTATTTAAGTAGACTTGTGAAAAACAATTTTTGTGTGTTCCAAATTGATTGCATTAACCTTATTCTTTCTCAAACATAGTGTGATTTGCCTCGTGCCATGAAATCTGCTTGCTAGACAAGGTGACTAAAACTTTCAGTATGAAATAATTCTCCTGGCTGAAACTAATTTTGTAAAGCCTGAAGGTATCAATGTAATGTTGCAATCACCTTGTAAGATGTGCTGAGATGGCATATAAAGGACTTGTGTTCCAGCAGCCATACTTCATGTTGTGCACATTCAAGCCTGTTTTCTAACAGGTTATTTGCGCATACCGTCTTCAGTCATTAATCCCATTCTTAAGAAAATCTTCATTCTGATTCTAGTAGTTTTAGTAGACCGATTATTTGCTGTTGGAGCTGCAATTCTCTTCTACGTGTTAGATGGGGAAAATTTTCTGATTCATCGTCTCTCAAAATTTTATATTCCAATACTGCAATGACAATCTAATTTAAATAATCTCTTTCTATCGACATGCCCCTCATCTTTCGCACGGTCCAGGTTTAGCATCTCTTCTCCAGTGAAATTGAACTCTGTCCTCACATCTTGATTCCTAACCTTGAACTGCAAGATCCCAAACAGTTCGCAAAAACATTATTTATTTTGATGGTTAAATGTAGATTGTAATGTGTCCTTGCCAAATGAAGCATAAGTGTAGTGATAACCACTTCAACAGCAACATCATCTTGAAGCATTGTAAGTAACATAGTGAAATGTTCTAAGGTGCTTCACAGCAGCAGCAACAAGCAAAATGTGACACTAACCCACATAAACAAGTACTATCGCAGATGATTAATAAATGTGTTCACATTTATAGATCTTAAGGATACTTTTAAAGAGGAAGGAGAAGTGGAGAAGGTTAGGGATGGAATTCCAGAACTTAAGGCCCAGGGAGCTGAAGGCAGAACTGCTGGTGATGAACTGATTAAAATTGGGAATGTGCAAATGGCCACAACTCAATGAGCACAAATATGATGTAGATTATTGAGTGAAATAAGAACAGAAAAAGGCTGGAAAGGCTCAATGGGGCAGACAGCATCTTTGAAGAGAAACAGAGTTAGTGTTTCAATTAAATAATCTTTCATTAGAACGAGTGAGTAGAAATCATATCTATCAAATATGGCACAGCTTTAGTGCTTGGTCTGGTTGAGTTTCAGATGATTGTCAGGAAGGATGATTAAATTGTTGTTTGGGAATCGAGACTGTAGTATGAAACAAAAACAAAGGCTAGTCTTCCCAGTCCCTCAATTAATCTACAGTATTATTGATAATTCTGTTTGACTCCATGGCCATGCATTCATTTCTGTTTTAAGGTTTGTTAACATGCCATCACTTTGCCACATAATGTTTTTGTATGTGTAAGCAATATTTGTTGCTTACCAAGTTGGAAGAAGAGTGAAATAGTGTGTAATGGATTAGAGCACTGGTTGGCAGTTCAGTGGAGAAGCTCATAGCAGTGCAGTTAAGTTGCCAAATGAGGTTTGGGGTGAAGACTGTTGCTCAGGCTGAATAGAATGTTTTCATTGTTTGGATATCGTGCAACTGAACTGATTTGATATCACTCATTACCTAAATATTTTTATTCTTTGTGTTCCTCAACTAACTTGTTGTAACATTGATCTGGCAAAATTAGAACTCTTGCACAATGTTGAATTTTTTTTTTCATTCATTCGTAGATCACTTATGGATTGGATTATTGGGTAACAGGAACTGATAGCATGGATTCATGATTTTAATCTAGATAACTATATTGTAAAGGCATATGTTGCCAACTGCAAGCAGTGTGTGGTGCCACCATCCTAGTAGATTAGAACTCCTGGATCGTCTAAGAATAGGAAGTTTTTTTTCTTAAATAAGCTATTGTTTATTTCATTGAAGCAATCAAGCACAAGTTACATTAATGAGGTGGGGAGGATCTCAAAAGAGTTTTGAAGGTCTAAAAGCTGACTGTGAAATTTGAACTATTCATGGGGCTGGAACAAGAGCTGAAAATAACCCTTCATTGGACGGGGTCTTGAGTATAAGAACTGGCAAGTCATGTTAAAATTGTACAAGACATTGGTTCGGCCGCATTTAGAATACTGTGTACTGTTCTGGTCGCCCCATTACCAAAAGGATGTGGACGCTTTGGAGAGGATGCAAGAAAGTTTACGAGGATGTTGCCTGGTATGGAAGATGCTAGCTATGAAGAGAGGTTGAGTAGGTTAGGTTTATTTTCACTCGAAAAACGGAGATTGAGGGGGAACCTGATCTGAGGTTTACAAAATCATGAAGGGTATAGACAGGGTGGATAGAGACAAGCTTTTTCCCAGGGTGAAGGATTCAATAACGAGAGGTCTTGCTTTCAAGGTGAGAGGTGGAAAGTTTAAGGGGGATACACATGGCAGGTACTTCACATAGAGGGTGATGGGCATCTGGAATGCATTGCCAGCAGAAGTGGTAGAGGCAGGCACAGTAGATTCATTTAAGATGCATCTGGACAGATGCATGAATAGGTGGGAAGCAGAGGGATACACATGCTTAGGAATTGACCGACATGTTTCGACAGTACATTTGGATCGGCTCAGGCTTGGAGAGCCGAAGGGCCTGTTCCTGGGCTGTAAATTTTCTTTGTTCTTTGTTTATAACTCACCATTTTTCTGAGCAGACTGGGAATACATTGTAACAAACCCATGCCTTTTCAGTGATTGTTCCTCACTTATTGCTACTGACTATTTTATATGGTAGATAGAGGTGAAAGAACTATATACTGCCACCTCAGATTTAGTTGTCAGCACATTCTGCACACCATGGCATTGCTGATCATGTCTGATAATGGACCACAGTTCATTATCGACTCCTTCAACCAATTTGCAGCCAGTTCTGAACTTGAAACATGTAACAATCTTGCTCAGACATGCACAATTGAATGAGGAAGTTGCACACACACATTTGAAGAAAAATGCTGATTTGTATACAACTTTGTTAGCTTACTGGTCCACCCCACTTCAGTATGGCTTATCACCATCAGTATGGCTTATCACCTTCAGTATGGCTTATCACCATCAGAATTGCTGATGGATGAAAAACTGAAGACTCCATCGTTACATCCATGGAACTGTAGAAGGAACAGGAGTGGCTAGCTGTCCAGTATACAGGTGTCACCATGCATAGTGGTTGACACATTTAGACCAAGGAAAGTATAGTCTTTCATGAGACAGTGGACCAACAGTGATAGTCTATTTTCTGTACAGCTGAGGGGGTTGCACACAGGTGCCACAGGAACCTTGTCTCATTATGGACCAGTCATCCACTAATAATTGATTAAGATTAACCCAGTGAAGAACGTCATGACAACAATGACTTACTGACTGGTCAAGAACAAAATGCAGGTCAACAGTCCTCAAACCAAAACCTACTAATTTTTCGAGTCAGAAGAGAATGTATACTGGAGAACTGTGAAACCTGAAGACTGCCTGGATGCGTGAAGTCACGGGTTTTGTTGGGGGAGATGGGATGGTAGTAAATGTAATTATGTTTATGAATGTATAAATATTAGTTATGGGAAATAAAAGCTTGGGGTAAGTTGATTGATCTGAAAAGATTAGTGCTGAAGTTTGCATTAAGCTCCACCCAATCTGATGATATCATAGGACTTGACTGGGGAGTGGCAGAACATCTTAGGATATCCTCAAAGTCTTTATAACAATGTTCTTTTTGACTAATATACCTTGTATCTGACTACTATCATACCAAAAATATATTTTTAAGACAACAGCTGCTATTTGTTAAACTTCCAAGTCATTTTCCTTCAACCACTTTAAACCAAGTAGGTCCTGAGAACCCAGTGAGAAAGCAGATGGTGGCAGCAATCTATCCAACCAAATGTTAACAGCGGTTGGAATCACATGCACATGTGATTTTGGTGTCAGAAGCACTCATCTGAATGTACAATCTAGCTCCACAAATATGACAAAAAACATGAATTATTCTCCTGGAACACATTAGAAATATTTTTGATTAATTTTTTGGTGCTTTCAGAGACACTAATAGGTATCAATGGCTCTGTTAGTTTGATGGTAGTATGTGACATGTGACTCTAGATCATGCTGCTTGGCAGCATTTTGGAGTGGACAGTACCATAACTAAGATTCAGCCTATGCTGATCAGGTGATCACTGGATGGGGGTTCACAGTTACAACTCTGGCTGCTTTTTTACTTTGCTGTTCTTTCCCATCCTTTGTGAGGGCACGAAGACTCATGTATTTGGTAACTGCTCTCCATCAGGTTAGGTTAACTGAATGTGGGCTATGATTTTAATGTGAAATCTTCGCTACTTCTTGGGACCATATAATATTGTGTTTTGACTCCTAGCTGAGGAGAGAGTGATTTAGAAAGGTTTGAGACCGTGAATTAAGTTTTATAAACTAAGCTTTAAAATAAAATGTATTGATCTTGAAAAGGTACCAATATTCACAGAACTGTCACAGCCCTGCATAGTCCTGTTCTATCTAGATTTTGAGATTTCATGCATTTTAGAGCAAAGTCACTGTATAGAAGGTCAGGAATGCTGAACTGCTTTTTGTCCTTGTTAATTTGGTGTAAATTAGTTATTTTATTCCAACTGATCATAATGCGAAGCAGTGGTCCTTGGTGAATGTTTTGAATCACCTCCTGCTCCTCAACAGGAGGCTTCTGTCCATGCTATCATGTACATTAAGGAACAGACACATTTGAGAAGTCTCCAGCTGTCACCCATTCAGTTTATTGGGTGGCTATTGCTGTCTAAATATCCAGGTGCAGGGCCAGAAACAGAAACCAGTAAATGACTGCAATATAAAACTGTTTCCTTGTCATAAATTATTTGTTATGAGCAGAACCTGAGTTGACAGTGATTTTGCTCTCCCTTGTCACTATTAGGAGTGAATAGTGGAAAATGTTGACAGCATGATTAGCTGCAACCCAGTGCGAATAATAAGTTAGTAGGTGCTGTGCTAAGTAATAGAACTAGGAACAGGTGTCCAGACAAGAGCTTCAGCGGTATACAAGAGATCACTGGATAAAATTCAGTTCACGTAGTGAAAGTGGATAGATCGCTGGGGTCTTTGAATTTGTGATCAAAATTACTTTACTTTCCAGGTTCAGATTTTAGCAACTATTTACTTCTGGTTCACAGTTACAGCTCATTACTGCTTGAACTACTTTAACTTGTCACAGTATTCCAGCAATGTTTGTAGAGATCAATAATTTATTGATTTTTTAGGAAGTGAAGCAGAACTGTAACTATTGCCCCTCCCTTTCCATTTCATCTTTGATCAGCCATTTGAGGATAAAAGTGCAATCTGTCTATCTCACCTCTTTACTGCTTTTTAAACATTTTTTTAATAGAATCCCCACCATGTGGAAACAGACCATTCAGTCCAACAAGTCCCCGCCAACCAGCAAAGATCATCCCACCCAGATCCATCGCCCTACCCTATAACCCTGCATTTCCCATGGCTAATGCACATAATATACACATTCTTGAACCCATTGGGTAATTTAGTATTGTCAATCCACCTAACCTGCCCATCTTTGAACTGTGGAAGGAAACCAGAGGACCCGGTGGAAACCCATTAAAAAACTGGAAAAATGTGCAAGCTCCACACGAGACAGTTGCTCAAGGCTGGAATCGAACCCTGCACTGAGGGGCAGCAGTGCTAACCGCTGAGCCACCATGCTGCCTTGCAGAATAATTTGTTTCAATAGTAGCCTTCGAGTTTCTGTCAGTGTGTTTAATCCTAGTAGTCTGGCTGCAACGCACCAATTGCTGCTTTGCCCTCAGTCAGTCAGCCAGCATAGGCAAAGAACAGTAGTGGGTGAGGGCAAGTCAGCTCAGAGCTTTCAATTGATCATAAACTTATTGAAAATGTTGTTGCTTCTTGTTTGAATAGATTCCATGAACAATAGATTCAAAGTGAAACACAGAAACATTCCCTGTGGTTTTAGTTCCTCTAGCTTTTATTGTTACTCAAATCTCCTTTGTTTTTGTGCCCCTGCGTGAGACAGACGTGGAGGAATTCTGTTTTGCTGTAAGGTTCTTAGCAAAGTTTGTAGATCTGCGGTAATTTTTTTTTGTTGGTGTGATTATGTTAAATTTCTGAAATGAAGCATATTTTCAGAATTTCTAGAATGTGAGACTTACAACCATTGTATGTATAATGTTTCTGATATCCTTGGAGAAGAGTGGAAATATATTGGGAGCCCAGGAAAATGCAGTGCAGAGCAGAGATAGCAGGCCAGTGGGATTAATTTTAGATTGTCAGAGCCAAAGGCTGGCATAGACATGATGGCTTTTGTAAACCTTGCATATGTGACCTCTGCATTCAAATAACTTCAAGCAACTGATATCTGACTTAGCCCTCGCCTGTGAATGAATCCTTTATATACCTTCTACAAATTAGATCATTTTGTTGGAGAACATTTGTTGGAATTAATTGTGTAGTTTGATTTTGTTAGTACACCGATCTGCAAGGAACTGATATTAAACAAATTACTTTGTAAACAAATTTTTAAGTGAAGTCAAAATGGGAGGTCAAATTGAGATCAAACATTTTTGATTTTTGCCAACCTCTTGTTTTTTTTTGGACTACTGCCAAACCTATGCAGGGATGTTGACTTCTGGTTCTCTTCACACGGTGTGCATGAGTGTCCTAGAGTGGGAGGAGTTTTTGAGATATTTGGAAGATGTGCTCGTGTACTGTACAAATGCAAGTTCTACTATTCTTTCCTTCTGTTAGCAATATTGTTATGCACTGAGCAACTGTGGGGCACCAAAGATTTGACTGTAGGTAAGAGTGTGTTTACCTAGTGACAGTCTATCATGAGTCTTCATATTCATGTCCAAATCTTCAAACTCCCTTTCCCTTGCCAAATACCTTCTGTCACTCAGTTCTGATTTATATTTGAGCTTGCAAGATATTTCAACAGCTAGGACATTTTAGGATGAACAAAGGATTTGCTCAGGCAGTTCAGTGTTTTTCTCAGTAAGTGAAGTATTCTTTAAAATGTATTAATTGTTGCAGAAAACATGACAGCCAGTTTGCGTCTTGCAAGCAATATGACAATTGTATATTCTGTTTTAGTGCTTTTGATTGTATGGTATGTAATGACCAGAGCATTGGGAGGCATTCTTTGTTCCTTTGGAAACCGGCATTTTCGGATCTCTGCCAGAAATTTAATGTATTGTTTTAAAAAAAGCACCTCCTGAGAGGGCAGTACTCTCTTGGCACTGCACTGGACTGCCAGCCTGGATTTATGCACTCAAGTCTCTGGAGTGGGACTTGAACTGGCACCTTTCTGACTTGGAGAATACTACTAATGAGAGAACATAGAGCAAAACAAATTTGGAGAATCATTGCAAAGCCAGAATGGCATAATCATATCCTTTTACTGAGCAGCTTTGCTGAGTCTCATTGCAGTGTTGAAGTTGGTTTACCAGGCATTGTTTGTTTTAGTTTTGAGCATCTTGGAGAGAAGCCAGCTCTACAAGTGTTACTACTGCAGCCAGTGATTGGAAAAAATAGTAGCTGGCGCCACATTTCTATTGTTTTTTTTTCAAAAGAAGATCCTGTTCCTGCACCAGGCTTTTTTGTTAAGGGTACAGTTCATCGGTGGGAAAAATTGCAGAAATTAAACAGGAAATCTGAAAAACCAAGTAAGAAAGTGAAAGGCTCAACACGTAGCTGAAAACTATTGATATGACAAGTGAAGTCCCACAGTGGTCTATGCTGGGCCCTCAACCTGTTGCAGTTTACATCAGTGGTTTAGGTCAGGGGATCAGAGACATGGTGGCTACATTTGCAGATGACAAAACGATAGGCAGAAAAGTATATTGTGACAATGTCATAACAAGGATGCAGACCGATATAGATAAAGTAAGTAGGCAAACATTTGCTAGATGAGGTATAATATGGTAAAATGTGACATAAAAACATCAAATGCTAGAGAAACTCCGGTTTGGCAGCATCTATGGAAAGAGAAACTGAGCCAACATTTTAAGATGCAATCAGAAGAAGATGCTAAAGAAGAAGCCAGACTGGTCTTGATACATCAACTTTATTTTTCTCTCTCCATGGTTGCTGCCAGACCCACTGTGATTCTTCACATTTTTTTAATCGCATATTTTCAATTTCTGCAGTTTTTCTTTATTTGGGAAATGAGAATTTGTTTACTTTGGCACGAAGAATAACAATGCAGAATATTATTAAACAGATGCTTGGAGGATTCTGAGGTACAGAGGCATGGACTTATTTTCATTGCACTTTATTAGAGTGAGGAATGATTTGATTGAAGGTAAATAAGATCCTGAATGGTCTTGATATCCTGAACGTAGAGTAGCTGTTTATTCCGTGTGGTAGTGTAGAACTAGAGGACAATTTTTAAAATTACAAGTTGTCCTTTTAGGAGCAACCAAATGGCCCACACCTGCTCCCAATTTTTAGTTTGTATGTGTATGTGTTTGTGTACATGATTGCTTAGTGAATTGCTAGGAAATGCAGTTGAAAACTCAGTGAGACTTTATCTATTCCTGATCAGTAGGCTGCATTCTTTTGCATCATCCAAGCTGTGATAATACCCTTCTGAAGACATCTATCAATGTTGGCTGGAACTATCAGCAGAGTAATTAAACAGCTACTGAGTTTGCATCACAACAGTTTTTAGCAATATTGCACATTTAAAGCATTAATGAGGAAATTTTTCTCTGAAGGTAGTGAAACTGTGGAATTATTTACCACTGAGGGCTGTCTGGACTGGGTTGTGAGGTATATTCAAGACTGAGACAGATTTTTAATCAGTAAGGGAATCAAGAGTTGTGGGGACAATGCAGGAAAGTGGAGTTGAGGATTACAGTTCGTCATGATCTCATTGAATGATGAAACAGACTCAATGGTCTGAATGGCCTATTTCTGCTCCTACTTCTGATGATCCAAGATTCTGAGGAGGGAATAAGGTGTTAGTTGATCAGGAAGCTGTGCTGGAGTTTATAAAGTTGAGAACATAATTAAATATTATTGGCAGACAAACCTCACCCCTGATAGTTGGTGCTCCATTTAGCTGTTGTATCTCTGACCAGAGCACTGAATTTTCTTTGACTTTAAATTGGACCAACATGCCTTGGATTCTGCAGTAGCACTAACAAATATTTTATATATGAATTCAAAAACTAGGCACAGTCATAGTTGGCTTCGTTTGTGTTAAAACCTCAGCCTATCCTGTTGCCTTTGCTTTGTCGAGCTGAAGAGTAATCATTTGACCACAGCAAGGAGACATGGCAATAAGATTGCATTAATGCATTTTGGAATGCAGGGTAGCTAATGCTCTGATTGCCATTTTTGCCATGGTGACTAGTTCCTTACCTGACAATTTACTGATTTATTCTCCTGTCTGAGGGTCATTTGCTAAGCACTAGGACAAGGTAGGTCACAGTTGGCAGAGAACAAGTTTTGAAAACTACTGATGCAGTTTCGAGTTCCCAAACAATTGTCCATGATTCTGTGTATGTTCTATTTGTGCATGCATATCAGAAAGCTCATAACGGTCCATTTATTAGGGAACTCCAGTGTTACTTAGGAACAAAACTGAGTTTTTAAAATATTCATTCATGAGATTTGAAGTTGGCACTTATTGCCTGTCTTTAATTAGCCTTGAGAAGATGGTGGTGAGCTCCTCTCTTGAACTGCTACCATCTATGTACTCCCACGGTGCAAGAATTTGACCAGCCATGTTGAAAGAATGATGAATTATAGCAATACAATTGGTAGATGGTGCGCACTTTAACTAGATTGCTAGGGTGTAGATATTTAAGGTGGAGGAAGAGGTTCTAATCAATGGACTGGAAAACAGGATTTGACAGGCACTTGGAATCCTGCTTCACCATGTCTTATTAATGCACCATTGCTGACAGCTATTCCGTGAATATTGGCTCTCTCTTCCAGTACAAGAGCTTTAGAACTGCATTTTAAAGACAGATCAACTTTTTTACAAATGGTGCAACACAAATCCAATCCTTGGTATTACTGAAAATTGGTGAAGAACATAATTAAATAGTGTTGGCAGACAAACCTAACCCTTGACAGTTGGTGATCCATTTAGCTGTTGTATCTCTGACCTGAGCACTTGATTTTCTTTGACTTCACCATTTCCACTTTTATTGCACCACGGATCACACGAGAATTTCACAATTCTAATTTGCTAATCTAACTTCTGCACTTGAGTGAAGACATTGTTCATAGATCTGATTTAGAGATTTGCATTTCTTGCAATTGCTGTGGTTTTATGGGATGCATGAACATCAGCTATATAGTCAGCACTCATGCGGAGTAAGTGTTTTAAAAGTGCAAGAGTGAATCATTGTTATAAACTTATTAGAAGAGTCATTCAATACAGCAATAACTTAATGGGATTCTTTTACAGGTTACATTTTAACTGCGTTGAATAGAAATACAGTCGGTTCTGATATAAAGTGACAGTTCCATTCTCATGCAATCTTGCATTATAAGAAAATCGTGCAGTAACCTCCCCCCATGCCATTTAAACTAATAGTGCTGGAATCAAGTTATAGCCAACATTGGTAAGGAAGGTTCGCATTCTCTGAATAATGGCCTAAATTCTTCAGTTGTGTTAAAGCCAATTTGCGTTGAAGAAACATGCATTACAGAAGAGCCAATTGTACTTTGCAGAAAAGAAACTTTTAACTGCATTCACAGCACTCTGATTCCAGTTTATCAGTGACAAGACCAATTATATCACTGATGACTTCTAATTGCTGGCATTTCAGGATGCGCTTTTGTTTAATGTATTTTTCAAAACACATTCAGCCCAAAAGAGGAGGCGGGAGGACAGGGAACCTTTCTTCAGACAATGAGTTAGTGGATAAGTATGTTGCCATGGGAGACTGTAGACTGTGGTTACACCTTTTAAGAGAAAAGTGGATGACCATTTGAATTGGTTGAAGGTACAGATTTGAGAAGAGGGTGGGATGGTGGGCCCACTCTTTCAATGAACTTTGTCACAACGATGTTTCAGGTTAATATTGCTTGAAGGGCTCATTTTTTGAAAGATCATGATTTCTTTCATATTCAAAAAGAAAACCCGCTACATAATTTTAAGGTGAAACATATTTGTTTTATTTTCTAAAAGACTGATTGAAAGAGAATATTGAGATTGTGTTTCATGAGAAAACTGTGTCTGCAAGATTTTACAGACAACCATGCCTAATTAGTGACGTGACCACAAATCAGCAACACAAGTCAGTTTTGCAGCTTCAACTAGATAGGTGGCAATTTGGGCTAATTATTATTTTATTAATTTTTCTCTTTCAAGATTGTGGTTGTCATGGACTCATTTTATACAGTGTAGTACTGAAGGAGTGCTAAACTGTGGGAGGAAGCCCATCATTCAAATACTGAACTAAATCGAAGCCCCATTAGTCCTCTCAGATGGATGCCATAGCTCTTTTAAAGAAGTGCAAGGGATTTCACCCTGTTATCCTGATCACTCTGTATTCCTTACTAAGTATCAATATCTCATTCCTGTTTTGAGGGATTACTGTGTGTACATTGGTTGCTGAGTACTTACAACAGTGATTCCCCTTCAAAAGTGCTTTGATTTTAAAATGCTTTGGAAAGGAATGCCAGTCTTAGCTTTCATAAGACCTTCTGACCTAGGTACTGAAGTGCTATTCAACCCATCAAGTACGCTGCCCCATTCAATGAGATCATAGCTGATCCGATAATCTTCAATTCCATTTTTCTGCCATTTTCCTATGACTCTTGATTCACTTACTAATTAAAAGTCTGCCTATCTCAGCCTTGAATATACTTAATGAACCAGCCTTGACAGCCCTCTGTGGTAAAGAATTATAAAGATTCATGACGCTCTGAGAGAAGACATTCCTCCTCATCGCTACCTTAAATATGCAATTCCTGATTCTGAGATTTTACTCTTTGGTTCTAGAATCTCCCACAAAGGGAAACAACCTTTTTGCATCTACTCTGTCAAGTCCCCTAAGAATCTTGTATGTTTCGAGAAGGTCACCTCTTATTCTTGCAAATGACTTATTGCTCACAGCAAAGGTATATTCTCATGAGTACAGGCCCAATTTCCTCAGCTGAGCTGGTATGAGCCTCACGAATCAGTTCAGGACTGCTTCCAATACCAGTATGTCATTCTTCAGATAAGGGACACAAAACTGTTCAGAATATTTGAGATGGGATCTGAATAATGCTTTATAAGGTTTTAGTAAAATCTTCCTACTTTTATACTTCATTCCCTTTGAAATAAATTCTAACATTCCACCTGTTTTTACTTTTACTTGTTGAAGTTGGATTTTAGCTTTTTACGATTCATGGATGAGGGGACTCCTAATTCCCTCTTCTGTAGCTTTCTGTTGTCATTCTCTATTGAAATAATATTCAGCTCCTCTGTTCTTCCTACCAAAGCGCACAATCTCACAGTTTCCCTTGTGTGTATTATATTCCATCTGCCAAGTTTTTGCCCATTTGCTTAAAATGTCTATATCCCTCTTCAGACAAGTCATTAGTATGTATTGTAAATAATTGTGATCCCAGCACTGATTCCTGTGGCACACCATTAGTTACAGCTTGCCATCCTGTAAGTGTCTCCCATTCCAATTTCATCTTCAATTAATTAACCAATCCTCTCTCCATATTACCTCCAGCACCATGAGCTCTTATCTTAATAAGTAGCCTAATGTATAGTCCCTTCTGAAAATCCAAATGGACTACATTTACTCCTTCTACTTTATTTATCCTGCCTGTTACCTCCTCAAAGGATTCGAGGAAATTTGTCAAGCATGATTTTCCCTTCATGAAACCATGCTAATTCTGCTTGATCAAATTACTTACTTTTACATGCTCTGCTCTTATGACCTTTATAATAGACTGTATAATATTTTCCCAGTAACAGATGTTAAGCCTTTTGTTTTTGTTTACTTCTTTCCCTTTTCAAATAAATGTGTTACTTTGGCAATTTTCTAATCCTGTGGGACTTCTTCAGAATCTAAGGATTCATGGAAGATTGCTACCAATGTATCCACTGTCTCCTGAGCAATTTTCTTTAATATCCTTCGATATATCCCATCAGATCTGGTAGACCTATCAGTCTTTGGTCCCATTAGTTTATCTAACACTTTTTCTCTCATGATAGTTATTGTATTTGTTTCTTTTCCTCTTTGCACCTTGCATACTTAGTAATTTTGGAATGCCACTAGTGTCATCTAATGTGATGATTGATACAAAATATTTGTTGAACTACTCTGCCATTTCCTATTTCCCATTATTCTTTCCCCTGCCTCATTCTCTAAGGGACCTATGTTCACTTTGGTTTCCTTCTTTTTTAAAGAGGCTAGTGCTTTCCATCATGATATTATTTACAAGTGTACTATCGAAGTTTATTTCTCCACTTTTGTTTTGGTTTTAAAACTTTCCCAATCCTCTGGCTTACCACTAACCTTTACCACTTTTTTTCTTTCAATCTGATGCTATCTTTAGCTTTCTTGCTTAACCACGGTTGGCTTATTCCCTTCCTAGAATCTTTCTTCCTTACTGCAATGTGTCTTTGCTGTGAGCCGTGAACGTTTTTTTCAACAAGTCTGCCTCAACCGTTTTTTTTGCTAAACTCCTTTTCCAGTCCTCTCCAGCCAGATCTGCCCTCATTTCTTTATAATTACCCTGACATAAGCCGAGTGTAGATATTGTCGACCCATGTTGCTCACTTTCAAACAGTGTTTAGTTCTTTCATGTTATGGTCACCTTTTTTTCTAGAGGATCTTTTATTCTGACAAAATTTATTTAACCTGCCTCATTGCATATCACCAGATCCAAAATAGCCTGATTCTTGATTGAATCCACAAAATATACGCTCTGAATTCTTCCTCGTGGCTTCCTCTGCCAATCTGACTATCCCAATCTACTTGAAGATCAACGTCACCTGTGATTAATGAACTGCCTTTGTTCCATCAGGGGTCTGGGCCAGTGTTTTTTTTCCCTTTCTATTTCTTACCTCCACCCATATGGTTTCTATGTCTTCTGATTGAAGATCATTTCTTGCTTTCGTATTTATCCAATCCCATATCAACAAACTACCTCTATCATCCTTTCCATCGTGCCTGACCTTTTGTAAAGTCACATGCCCTGAATGTTTACTTCCAGCTTTGATCTCCTTATACTCATTGTTTCTGTAAAGGCTATAAGATCATGCCTGTTGACCTGTACTTGAGCCGTCAATTTATTTCTTTTGTTATGCATACTACAGACGCTCAGGTAAAGAGCCATTAGTTTTTGCCTTTTTACCATTCTTCTCTCCTTTTCACCCCTCCTGTACCTTTCTGTTTCACTCTGGGTATCATTATTCAAATAGCTGCCC
This sequence comes from Chiloscyllium plagiosum, assembly GCF_004010195.1. Taxonomy (NCBI): domain Eukaryota; kingdom Metazoa; phylum Chordata; class Chondrichthyes; order Orectolobiformes; family Hemiscylliidae; genus Chiloscyllium; species Chiloscyllium plagiosum. Next base: position 20,945,022 of record NC_057730.1, read on the forward strand.
TGACCATATCCTCTTGCTTTGTAAGCCTGCATTTTCCCTCTCCCCAACCCTTCCTTCTCTCATTAGATTAAAGTCCTTTCCTTTCCTTCCATTCCAGTTTGCAATTAGAATAGTTTCATCCCTTGAATCTGAGTTGGACTGAATCTTTGGTTAGAAAGAAAGAAATGTTTAGTAACCCTTTTTCTATTGAAATGTGCAAAGTAGCCTAATATACAGTTATTAATCTGGTTAACCCAGCCCACCCATAACATGGGTTATCATGTTAGCAATGTATTAGAAGCTATTATGTAATACCATTCCAGAGGGAAACAGTACAATCAGTGCTCATGCAAGAGGTTTGTAATAAGAAGTGATAAAGAGTTATTGGCAGAACAGGGAGATCATCAACTACCCAGTCTGTGCTGGTTGGCAGTTGCTGCTGCATTAACATTCAACAGGACTTTGGTTTTAAATACTATTTAGTTCTGCACTATTAAATCCATTGAGCAAAAAATATTTAACAGCTTATAAATTTACAGGGTTACAATCCATTTCAAGGTGATAATATGGTTTTAGAAAGCAATTAAGTTTGAGAATGAAATACTTCACAACAAGGCTGACAATAAGATTGATAGGTTTCTGTTACTTATCATGACATTCCTTTTTGTTTTTTGTGAACTATCCATTATGTAAAGGTGCAAGTTTCAATTTAAATGTGAAATCCTGTGAAAAGATGCAAGTATGATTAGAAAATAATATTTGCCGTGATTGGCGTAGACTTACTTAGGCCAATAGATTTGCAAAACATATTCACAATCTTGCTCAGCTCAAAGATTTGACCCAGCTGATAAGAATAAATAACTGGGTTGGATAGACCACAAGATTTCAAGTTTGATTTTTGTTATCAGTTACAACTGATCTCAATAGCGTTGTGTTATGGAGGGGTTCCAGTATTCTCATTATTCACAAATATCAGTGATTTAGACTACAGTAACAATCAGACTTATTTTTAACTTCCTATCCTTAGTATATACATGCAGTGCAAGGTGCACATTTTTTATTCTCTCACCCACACATATGCTAACACACGCACTCACCCTCTGTCTCTGGAACTTATGCTGTCTCTTTCTATCTCACTCTATCTCTATGCGAGGAACTTCAACTCTCTGTAATCCTGAAATCCCAGAACAATGTGTCCCACCATGCCCTTGAACTTATAAGACTTTTCTTCACCTTGAGCTCAGATTGAATATCCAGTATAGCTAGTTCTCAAGCCCTGTTGGGCTGGTCAGTTCAGTACTTTATACACCTCAGGCTTACATCTTCCACCTCATAATGTCATTCGGGTTTACTTACCTCTGCACGCCTTGTGCTAAGCATATATAACCATGCCATCTAGTGAAAGAGACTACAGTGGAGCATGCAGTTATAATTCCTGTCAGAGGATTTTTATACTGCTACAGCTCACAGGAACATGATTCAATGATTGAAGAGGAAAAAGTGACCAGAACAAGTGGGACAGGTGTGTACATATTGTCAAAGCAACATTTCCTGGAGGAATGATGAATTATGTTATCCTTTCATGGGATCTGAGTATCATTGGCAAGGCCAGCATTTGTTGTTCATCTCTAATGGCCTTTGAGAAGGTGGTGGTGTGCCAACATACCTCTATAACTAGTGTCAAAAAGCTGAAGGAAATTGCCAAAGTTGGTGAGAGATGCTGTAGAGGGATTTGAAGAGATCTTGACGTAAATACACTGGAATAAGCCATGGGATTCTTTTTACATCTTCTCTGGAAAGCAGGCAGAAAGTAAATAAGATCTCAGTTTTATGCTTCATGATCCTCAAGCCATCCATGTGTTTAAAATTCTCATTGCCTTTCTGGTGTGGTTGCAAGATTTCACAACACATCAAGTTGTGGCTTTATACATGGCGAATGCTGATGAAGTGAAACTGGTGAACTCCACAAAGGAAGACAAAGCTGTTGCATTATCTTTGCGAGAACAGACTGTGGCAGAGGAAACCAGATATTTAGGCCAAGCACTCATGCTTGTTCTCTCACCTTGATGGATGGAAAAAGGAAGCAGTAATCCTGCTGCGATATGCTACTTGTGAATGAATAGAAAGCTGGACAGCTTTGAGGGAAGACTGGAAGCACCTGATGATGCAGCAACTGAACACGAGGTTGAGGATCCACAACCTGGTTATAGCGTCTTGGGGTTTCAACATGAGTTACACTTGTGATTGCATATCTGTATGGCAAAGCACATCAGGAATCATAGTGAAGAGATGCACAAGTTCAAAACCATTCTTCAGCAGATCTTTGTGGTATTGACAAGGGCTTTTGGGAACGATAATAGATTGTCACAGCTAGAGCAGAGGTTTTGAGTGCACACTACCCGAAGGAGAGGGCCTGTTCTCCATGTGCTGGAGCTGATGAAGCTATTCACCTGCATCATCACCCTCCTTCACATCAATTGTGGACAGACAGCTGAAGGACTGCTGAGCTGATTTGATGAGGATTTGAAATGTCTGGATAGTGTTGAAGAGGCCTAATAGTGACAAACATTGTCCTTTTGTTTTGAAGTGTAGAATCACAGCATTCCAGATCATGAGGAAAGATTGGACTCCTAAGGTCAGGAAAGAGGTTACCATTGGGGAGGTGACTGTTGGTGTGCATTTGGATATAGACCTCAGGCTAAAGAAGCAGGTGGAACTTATGGCTGTACACGAAGAGTAGATCTAAATCTTGCTATGCATAGTGGCTCTGTGGTTATCACTGCAGTCTCACAGCACCAGAGATCCGGGTTTGATTCCACCCTTGGGGAACTGACTGTGTGGAGTTTGCAGATGCTCCCTGTGTCTGCGTGGGTTTCCTCCGGGTGCTCCGGTTTCCTCCCACAGTCCAAAGATGTGCAGGTCAGGTGGATTGGCCATGCTAAATTATGTTAGGTGCGTTAATTCAAGGTGAGTGGGTCTGGGTGGGTTACTCTTTGGAGGTCAGTTTGGACTGGTTGGGCCAAATGGTCTGTTGCCACACTGGAGGGAATCTAATCTAAAGGGGTGCTCCACAGAAGTGTTGAAATTGTGACAGGTGATAGTGAGGACTGTAGATGCTGAAAAGTCAGTGTCGATAGAATGTGGAGCTGGATAAAGCACAGACTGATGAAAGGTTCCGACCTGAAACATCAACTCCCATGCTCCTCAGATGCTGCTTCACATGCTGTGCTTATTCCAGTTCCACACTTTATCGAATTTGAAATTGTGACAGGACTGAACACTTCAAATGAGATTTCAAATGCTTCAACAACTACCATCACCATTTTCGTGAGGCACAGTGACCTTATCCTTTCAATCACCTCCCCATCTCATTAGATTTTAAACTAATTGAGCCTCTCACCAGGAGCCAAGTGTGAGATGAAACTTCTTCAGGAAGAGGCTCAATCTTATGACTTGGAGGAGCCAGTGCCGGACTGGGGTGTACAAAGTTAAAATTCACACAACACCAGGTTATAATCCAACGGGTTTATTTGGAAGCACTAGCTTTCAGAGCGCTGCTCCTTCATCAGGTAGTTGTGGTGAATAAGATCATGATCACAGAATTTATAGCTAAAGGAGTCCAGTGTCATGGAGATGTGATACATTAAACAATTTTAGATTAAATCTTTCATCTTTTAGAATGGGATATGCTGGTTTCTGTTCTTTTGATATGTAAATCTCAGAATTTGTCCTGTAGTGAGCATGATGTTTGGTAAGGTGTAGCATTATGTCTAATTGACTCAGGAGCAGAGGACTTAACTGTCACTCACCAGTTTCTTTAATAACCCTTGCTGACAGATGTGAGTTGATTAATGTCTCTTCCCTCCTAAGAGACTCCACTTCAGGCGTGCATTATCATGGCTAGATTGTGGTCTCCTTGTCTGTCCTCAATCACACTTTACATAGCTTTGGATTTCTAGTAGTTTGTGACCCAGACCATACTATCGTAGTAATAAGGAGGTTAAGAATGCCTATGGTGGTGGGTTAAGTGAGATCCAAACCAGGTCAAGACAGGTAGTATTGGATGCGGTTTCACCTTTTAATTTCAAAAGAGGACCTCAGATAGCTTCAGCTGTTTGGATGCCAATCTCATCCACTGACCCAGAGCCAGGTGGTGAGACACTGAAACTGTTAAGAACTGGTAGAGGACCAGAGAGGAGGTTGGAGTCCTTTTGTTGGCTATTTCATAAGAGTCCTAAAGATGTACAGTATGGATACAGACCCTTTGGTCCAACCTGTCCATGCCGACCAGATATCCCAACCCAATCTAGTCCCACCTGCCAGCACCCGGCCCATATCCCTCCAAACCTATTCATATACGCATCCAAATGCCTCTTAAATGTTGCAATTGTACCAGTCTCCACCACATCCTCTGGCAGCTCATTCCATACACGTACCACCCTCTGTGTGAAAAAGTTGTCCCTTGGGTCTCTTTTTTATATCTTTCCCCTCTCACCCTAAACCTATGCCCTCTAGTTCTGGACTCCCCGACCCCAGGGAAAAGACTTTGTCTATTTATCCTATCCATGCCCCTCATAATTTTGTAAACCTCTATAAGGTCAACCCTCAGCCTCCGATGCTCCAGGGAAAACAGCCCCAGCCTGTTCAGCCTCTGCCTATAGCTCAAATCCTCCAACCGTGGCAAATCCTTGTAAATCTTTTCTGAACCCCTTCAAGTTTCACAACATCTTTCCAATAGGAAGGAGACCAGAATTGCACGCGATATTCCAACAGTGCCCTAACCAATGTCCTGTACAGCCGCAACATGACCTCCCAACTCTTGTACTCAATACTCTGACCAATAAAGAAAAGCGTACCAAATGCCTTCTTCACTATCCTATCTACCTGCGACACCACTTTCAAAGAGCTATGAACCTACACTCCAAGGTCTCTTTGTTCAGCAACACTCTCTAGGACCTTACCATTAAGTGTATAAGCTAAGATTTGCTTTCCTAAAATGCAGCACCTTGCATTTATCTGAATTAAACTCTCCATCTGCTACTTCTCAGCCCATTGGCCCATCTGGTCAAGATCCTGTTGTAATCTGAGGTAACCCTCTTCGCTATCCACTACACCTTCAATTTTGATGTCATCTACAAACTTACTAACTGTACCTCTTATGCTCGCATCCAAATCATTTATGTCTCCCATGGGGAACCTTGTCGAACGCCTTCCTGAAGTCCATATAGATCACATCTACTGCTCTGCCCTCATCAATCTTCTTTGTTACTTCTTCAAAAAACTCAATCAAGTTTGTAAGACATGATTTCCCATGCACAAAGCCATGTTGACTATCCCGATTCAGTCCTTGTCTTTCCAAATACATGTACATCCTGTCCCTCAGGCTTCCCTTCAACAACTTGCCTACTAACGAGGTCAGGCTCACCGGTCTATAGTTCCCTGGCTTGTCTTTACCGCCCTTCTTAAACAGTGGCACCACGTTTGCCAACTTCCAGAGAGGGGTGAAGCAAATCATCCTTCTTTACAGTGCTAAGTTACAGTGTTAATAGCACTTCATAACTGAACAGGACACTTAAGGACAGAAAAAATGAGCAGAAAGCATGTTACTGGCTCTGGTTTCTGATATTGATAATTTTCAAAATTGTGAAAGGTGTACTTTGGCCAAAGCAGGGAAGCCGTTCACCCCAGTATGGGATCCTTGTTTGCCAAGAGTCACCTAGAAATCTCTGCAATAAATTTTATCACCCAGGATATCAGCACTAAAAGGGCCAAACTTATTCTCATACTGGTGTCTTCACCATGTTCATGTAGAGCATTCATACCCGTGGCCAAAATGCTACAACTACTGCCAGTCTGTTAGTATGTAATTAGTTTGTCTATTTTGATGTTGTACATTGGATTCACAGTAATCAGGGATGTTTCATAAAGAACTAAAGTCTTACAGAAGCATTACCAAGAGCTTTACCCTACCTAATGACAATACAGACAATTCAACCAGAGTCTGCATGATAATCTGCACATCTTGCCACCTGAGATTGATCAAAAGTGGCCTGAGTACTTTCCTGAACTGGATTATGCCTGTAATAGCAATAGTGCCCTATGGCACCTCAGGCTATTCTCCATACTGCCTTTCTTTTGGATGAAATACAAACTAGTTCCTCAAACAGATGTAAATTACAGGCTTAATTCTTTGTAAGTACTCAGTTTTTTCTAGTCGAGCCTTAATTTCCCTTCAGTTTTGTACACACCTGCTATCGGTGGAGTTACAAGTTCCTAATTTACCCTCCACTGAGTCATAGAGATGTACAGCACAGAAACAGACCCTTCGGTCCAACCCATCCATGCCGACCAGATATCCTAACCCAATCTAGTCCCAACTGCCAGCACCCGGCCCATATCCCTCCAAACCCTTCCTACTCATATATACCCATCCAAATGCCTTTTAAATATTACAATTGTACCAGCCTTCACCACGTCCTCTGGCAGCTCATTCCATACACATACCACCCTCTGAGTGAAAAAGTTGCCCGTTAGGTCTCTTTTATATCTTTCCCCTCTCACCCTCAACCTCTGCCCTCTGGTTCTGTATTCCCCCACCCCAGAGAAAAAGCTTTGCCTATTTATCCTATCCATGCCTCTCATGGTCTTATAAAACTCTATAAGGTCACCCTTCAGCCCCTGATGTTCCAGGGAAAACAGCCCCAGCCTGTTCAGCCTCTCCCTATAGCTCAAATCCTCCAACCCTAGCAACATCCTTGTAAATTTTTTCTGAACCCTTTCAAGTTTCACAACGTCCATCTGATAGGAAGGAGACCAGAATTGCATGCAATATTCCAAAAGTGGCCTAACCGATGTCCTGTACAGCCGCAACATGACCTCCCAACTCCTGTACTCAATACTCTGACCATAAAGGAAAGCATCCCAAACGCCTTCTTCACTATCCTATCTACCTGCAACTCCACTTTCAAGGAGCTATGAACCTGCACTCCAAGGTCTCTTAGTTCAGCAACCATTAAGTGTATAAGTTCTGCTCAGATTTGCTTTCCCAAAATGCAGCATCTCGCATTTATCTAAATTAAACTCCATCTGCCAGTCCTCAGGCCGTTGGTCCTTCTGATCAAGATCCGGTTGTAATTTGAGGTAACCTCCTTTGCTGTCCACGACACGTCCAATTTTGGTGTCATCTGCAAACTTACTAACTCTCCTGCTTCAGCTCACATCCAAATCATTTATATAAATGATGAAAAGTCATGGACCAGTACTGATCCTTGTGGCACTCCACTGGTCACAGGCTTCCAGTCTGAAAAACAACCCTCCACTACGACCCTGTCTTCTAACTTTTGAGCCAATTCTATATCCAAATGGCTCATTTTCCCTGTGTACCGTGAGATCTAACCTTGTTAACCAGTGGCATGCCATGTGTTTAAATTTTTCATTACACAATTGAGATCACTAAAACTTGCTGTAAACAGGGCAAAGTATTGTGGTGTTGAGTGTAGAGGGTTGCTATAATTCTTGTTTGACCTTAAGCTTTATAGAGATGAGGTTTTGGTGAGGTCCATGGTGTATCATATGGATGATAACTATGCTACAAGTCTGTCCACAGTTCTCTTAACTGTCTCAGTCCTCTTTTTTTTAAAAGAACAGGTTGGAATTAAAAGTTCAATCTGTCCATCGGTGATCCAAGATTATGATCCATGGTCATGGCAGAAGTGTTTTTCGGTTTTGTCCTTCCCCACATATTTTATTTCTGATTTCCCGATTATCTCTATATTTAATTGCTGAAGAGGTCATAGAGTCAGAGAGATGTACAGCATGGAAACAGACCCTTCTGTCCAACCCGTCCATGCCGACCAGCTCTCCCAACCCAATCTAGTCCCACCTACCAGCACCCGACCCATATCCCTCCAAACCTTTCCTATTCATATACCCATCCAAATGCCTCTTAAATGTTGGAATTGTACCAGCCTCCATCACTTCCTCTGGCAGCTCATTCCATACGTGTACCACCTTTAGTGTGAAAAGGTTACCCTGTGGGTCTCTTTTATATCTTTCCCCTCTCACCCTAAACCTATGTCCTCTAGTCTGGACTCCCTGACCCCAGAGAAAAGGCTTTGCCTATTTATCCATGCCCCTCATAATTTTGTAAACCTCTATAAGGTCACCCCTCAGCCCCCGACGCTTCAATACTCTGACCAATAAAGGAAAATATACCAAATGCAGTCTTCACTATCCTATCCTATCCTATCAACCAGTGACTCGACTTTCAAGGAGCTATGAACCTGCACTCCAAGGTCTCTTTGTTCAGCAACACTCCCTAGGACCTTACCATTAAATGTATAAGTCCTGCAAAGATTGTTGATTGCTTCTCAGGACTGAGTCAGGAAGGGCTTTGGGCTAAAGAGAAGACAAACATGCTTTTATACAGTACTTTATTGTCCAATCAAAATCACTCCCAAGTGCTTTGCACTTTGAATTGTTTTTGGTTACAATCAGTCTCCAAGCAAGGTTCCCCAATTTGTTACAGTTCTAGATGGGATGCCCCAAATCCAGGCGAGGAGGGCTGAAATGGTTCTTTATTCATCAGCTTCCTCAGCTGATCACAGCAAGGTTAATTTAAGCAGGCTACCTTTCCCTGTGGATATCCAGATTAAATGAATGTGTGTTTTAAAATGAACCAATTTAATCAGGCTTAACAAGGCTGTTAATAAAAAATGACTGTATTAGTTACTAACCACAAGAAGAAATAATAACTCAACATGTAGACAAACAGGTAAGAAGTTCCAAGACATGCAGATCAGTCTCTAATCAGTGTTGAAAAGTGTAGAGTAGAATATTGCAGCTGTTACAGTGGATGTTTAGCAATAGCATTGACATTAGTAGCTAGACTGTTAATTTTGAGATTCTTGGCCTTGAGGTTGTTTACAACCTTTTGAGGTTGCTTTATCCGAGTTCCTTTTAACAGTGGCTATTTGGCAGCACTCCGAGTAAGAATATTTCTTTTACACGGGTGTTTAGTGGGTTTTCTCACAGCTGTGACCTTCTAGTCAACACAATGTCATCCCATTACATACATAACACATTTGTGTTTTGTACATCCTTTGAAAGGTAAAACACAAACATGTCTGCAGGAGATGTCTGCTCCCTGCTGTGAGGGGGTTTGGGCAGTCAGCCACTCATTGTCTCTTCCTTTTTCAGTCTTCCCCTGATTCTGTGCAGGTGTGACATTCCAGAATTCCTCTCCGGGCAGCAACTGAATTTACATCCACTGTCATCTGAACAGTCCTCTTTTTGAAATAAACAGGTTGGAATTAAAAGTTCAATGTGTCCATAGGTGTTCCGGGGGTTATGATCCATGGTCATGACAAATGATTAGGAGAAAGTAAGGACTGCAAATGCTAGAGACCAGAGTCCGTAAAGTGTGGTGCTGGAAAAGCACAGTAGGTTTGGCAGCATCCAAGGAGCAGGAGAATCGATGTTTTGAGCATAAGCCCTTCATTCATGTGAGATACTAAATTGAAACAGATGTGCCCTGTAGCACTGTTCATGATCCCTTTTATCACTTTGCTGGACAGGATATATCTGGGCAGTTTTACACGTTGTTGGGCGGTGTTGTGGCTGTACTGGAACAAATTGACTGGGGTTGCAGCAAGTTCTGGAGCACACCTATTCAATACTATTGCTGGAATATTGTTGAAGTCCATTGTCTCTGCAATATTTACTGCCTTCAACCATTTTTAATATCCTACGGAATAATTCAAGTTGGCCAAAGAATGGTATCTATGACGACAAAAACAACAATTGCTAGAAAAACTCAACGGGTCTGGGAGCATCTGTGGAGAGAAAGCATAGTTAAAGTTTTGCATCCAGTGACCCTTCTTCAGAACTGATTGTAGCAAGGAAAAGGCTGTTGTGTGTGTGTGTACATATATTGAAGATGGGGTGGGTGAGCGTGAAACGAGTGAACAATAGGTGCAGATGGAGCCCAGTGAGAGAACCACAGTTTACAGATAAATAAGTATGTAAAGATCAGCTTAGAATGCAAGTGAAGCAGCACTTTAACTGCAATTCACTCAATCTAGTCTACTGTATTCACTGCGTGCAATGTGGTCTGCTCTCCACCAAGGAGACAAAACACAGACTCGGCAACCGCTTTGTAGAACACCTACATTCTGTCTGCTTGTTTGACACTTCAACTCACCACTATGTTCCTTGGTCAACATCCCTGTCCCAGGCTTGCTGTAATGCTCCAGCAAAGCTCAATGCAAGCCCCACAAACCTAGGCATTGTCTTCAAATGGGCTGCTAGCACAACCATCCCATTGTTAGCTACCAGTGGTCCCCTTTAGCAGCCCTTGATTTTTCTCGGCTGACCGTTACCCATTCCTTTTTCTGCCCAAATGTTATTTTCCCCTCTCCGGGCTGTAACTCCACCTATTATTTACTATTCTTCTCCTCTTGTTAGGTGTTGTAATTGTCAGCCATAGTTCATAACTGGATGTAGCAAGACTGAGCGACTTAGTCCTGATCTATTGGTTATGTGATCATTTACTACTGTCCATTGCATGCAACATCTGTTTAGCTGCGAATAGTTGTGTTATAGCTTTAACAGGTTGAAAGCTCATAGTTATGTTTGCCCATCTGCCCTCTTCATTGAATCAAGGTTGGCCCTGGTTTGATGATAATAATTTAAGTTGCTAGATTTGTTCAAAGTCTAAATTAACTATAACACATCAGAAATCATGGTCCTTTAGTTTTGATGCAACAACTAGTGTAGGTGGTTCTGCTATAACGCGACAGTTATGTTCCTCTGCAACCTTACACTATAGAAAATTGCATTATGGAAAACCACTATAGAAAATAGTGCTGTAGAAGATCGCTAATGGAAAATCGTTATACTTGTTCAGCGGGAAGTTCACATTTTCCAAACAATGCCCACAATTTGTCAATTGTTGTAGCCACTTCACGCTGATGAAGTGCACAGTATAGCTGATTTGCCTGTACAGATATTCATTTGATATCACAGCTGAGCAGCCTATCACAGCATGACCTCTGTTTCAGATAATTATGGGTGCAAAACCTAATCCAGCGACTAGCATATAACTTTGGGTGTCAGTGCTCCTGCTGCACTGAGGGAGAACCTTATCAATGGTATGTCTTTCAGGTAAGACATGAAACTGCAAACCTGTCAGCCCTGTCAGGTGGAAGTGAAATATTTTACAACACTTTTCAAGGAAGAGTAAGAATATTCTCACTGTGTCTTCGTCAATATTTATCACTTGACCAACATAATTTTCTTGAAAAAGAAACCAATTGTCTGATCATTTACACATTACACAACGCACAGCAGGTTCCTACAACAGCAAATTGTATACCTTGGTTTCTACTTCACAATTTTGGTGATATTTTAAAAGAATATTATTGACTGTAAAGGCATTCTGTAAACTGAAATATTTTTCAGTTTGGACCCACTGATCAAAACATAGCGATGTTGTATCAGTAGAACAATGCTTGAAGAGAATATGTTCATGAGGTTCAGCCCAAGGCCATGGTGGGAGCAGGAACAGGCTGCAAGAGGGCGGGAGTGGGAGCAGGCTGCGAGGCAGCAGTGTGGTTACAGTGATGATGTTGAGCTTGGAGCAGGGTATGTTGAGGACCACCAGGCTGGGCACTTATGGACTGTGGTGTTGAACTGTTAGCTGTGTTTCTTTGTTTTTCCACTTTTTGTTGTAAAGGAGTTATGTTTAACTTTTTAATATTGTTTTCTTTATTTTTCTTTGTAGCAAGATTTTATATATATGTACCTTCATACCTAAGATGGTGCCATAAGTGGCAACTTGTAAACTTTTCACTGTATTCCTGTGAGCATGTGACAATAAACCTAGTTCATTTCCTTACAGATGATTGACTGATCACACACTGTTTTGGAACATTATTCTATCCACAGAGGGATGTCCAACTTGCATGGGGCAGTTTGTGCGCTGAGCATGTGGACAAAATCTACCCTGTCATGCTTTGTAGTGGCTTCTTGGTACACAGTCACCTCTGCAACAGAATCGAACAGGAGCCAACAAACACTTGACATCACTGAGAACTGTGTGTTTTGTTCATTTGTGGGATGTGGGTGTTGCTGGCTGGTCAGCATTTATTGCCTCTCCCTAGTTGCCCTTGAGAAGGTGGTGGTTAGCTATTGCCCTGAACCGCTGCAGTCCACCTACTGTGTTTACCCAAAATACTGTTAGGAAGGGAATTCTGGGATTTTGGCCCAGTGACAGCAAAGGAATGGCAATGTATTTCAAGGTCATGATGCTGACTGGTTTTGAGGAGAACTTGCAAGTGATAGTGTTCCCATGTATCAGCTTGCCCTTGTCATAGGGTAATACAGCATGGATCTAGATAGGTCCTTCAGCCCAACTTGTTGATGTTGACCAGTTTTCCGAAATTGAACTCGTCCCATTTGCAGTCAAGAATCTGCATCAGCCCCTTCCATTCCAACATCATTGTGAGAGATTCTTCCTTTGCTGCAAAATCAACTCTGTCCTCTCTGTGATTAAATAGGCCCCAGTCACCTTGCTTTCTGTTATGATGGAATCCAGCTCACCGTTTCAGGTTGGTGATCCCTCATGTCATGAAGCGCCATTGACCTGAAGCATTTTTCAGTATGGATATTGCCTTATCCACTGAGTATTCCAATTCTTGATTTCAGGAGTTTTTGGATTTTGGGGCATTGAACTGCATCCCTGATTACTCCATCCCACAACAGGGCTTGAAAGCTTTAGAATAAAAGAAACTCGCATCTAATTTTAATGATTTTACCAAAAGCGCATATAATGCACCAGTCATATTTCTAACAAACGTTACCTCTTGCTACCTCGTTTCTACAGACCTAAAGAGACTGAAAGAGGCTGAATCCATCTGTTGATACAAGGGTAGCTAGATATAGAATACGCAGCTTTACATGCAGCTCTATAACACCAAGTCCTTCTATATAGAAGTTGTTGTGGGTTGGAAGTGCTTTCTCAGGATCTTTGGTGAATTTCTGTGCTGCATCTTGTAGAAATTACAACCGCTGCAACAGGGAGTCAGTTACAGAGTAAGTGGATGTTTATAGATATGGTGCTAATCAGAGGGCTGCTTTGTCCTGCATTGTGTCAAGCTTCTTGAATGTTGTTGGAGCTTCAGTCATCCAGGCAAGTGGGGAGTATTCTATCACACTTCTTTCTTTCCCCTTTAGAGGATGGCCAGGCCTTTGGAAAGTCAGAACATTAGTTCCTTGCTACTATATTCCGAGCCTCTGATCTTCTCTTGTAGCCATTGTATTTATACAGTGAGTCCAATTAAATTTCTGGTCAGTGGTAACCCCCAGGATGTTGTAGTGGGGGATTCAGTGATGGTAATACCATTGAATGTCATGGGGTGGTAATTAGATTGTCTCTTATTGGTGATGGTCATAGCCTGGCATTTGTGTGGCGTGAATGTTACTTGCCACTTATCAGCCTAAGCCTGGATATCGTCCAAACCAATTTTGAACGTGAACTGCTTCAGTATCCGAGGAGTCTTGAATGGTGCTGAACATCTTGCAATCATCAACAAATGTCCCCACTTCTGACCCTGTGATGGAGGGAACAACATTGATGAAGAGCTGAAGATGGTTGGGCCTCAGGCACTACCCTGAGGAACTCCTGCAGAGATGTCCTAGAGCTGAGGTGACTGACCTCCAACAACCACAATATCTTTCTATACTCCAATCAGTGGCGTATTTGCCCTGATACTCCTTGATTCCAGTTTTGTTAGGGCTTCTTGATACTAGATTCAGTCGAATGGGGCCTTGATGTCAACGGTTATCACTCTCACCTCACCTCTGTAATTCAGCTCTTGTCCATTTTTGAACCAAGGCTGTAATGAGGTCAGGAGCTGAGTGACTCTGGCAGAACCCAAACTGGAAATCACTGAGCAGATGCTAGTTGACAGCACTGCTGATAACACTTTCCATCACTTTTTTTACTCATGATTTAGAGTAGACTGTTGGCATGGTAATTGGCTGGGTTGGATTAGTTCCTGTATTTTTACATACAGGATGTATCTGGGAAACTTTTCACTTTATCAGTTAGGTGCCCGTTTTATAATTGTACTGGAAGAACTGGCTTAAGGGAATGCCACGTTCTGGAACACCAAGTCTTCAGTACTATTGCCAAAGGTTGTCAGGACCCATAGCCTTTGCAATATCCAGTGTCTAACCATTTCTTGATATCAAGTGGAGTGAATCAAATTGGCTGAAGACTGATATCTGTGATTCTGGGGACCACTGGAGGAGTTGAAGATTGATCATCCACTCAGCACTTGTGGTAAAATTACTGCAAATGCTTCAGCCTTATCATTCGCACTGAAATCCTGTGCTCTTCCATCATTGAGGATTGGGATATTTGTGGAGCTATCTCCTCCAGTGAGTAGTTTATTGTCCAACTTTCATGACTGGATGTGGATGGACTGCAGAGCTTAGATCTGATCTGTTGGTTGTGGGCTCACTTAGCTCTATCTGTCCCTTGCTGCTTATATTGTTTGGCATTCAAATAGTCCTGTTTGGTAGCTTCACTAGGTTGACACCTCCATTTTTAAGAACGTCTGCTGCTGCTGGCATGCCCTCCTGCACTGTCCATGGAATCCCTGGTTTGATGGTAATGGTTGAGAAGTGGATATGCCAGTTCATGAGTTTACAACTTGTGTTGGAGAATAATTCTGCTGCCGTTGATGGCTCCCAGCACCTCATGAATACCCAGACTTGAGTAATTAGATCTGTTTGGAATAATTTCCATTTAGCATAGTGGTAGTGCAATGCAACACAATATAGTTTATTCTCAATGTGAAGGCGAGACTTTATCTGCACAAGGACTGTTCAGTGGTCACTCTTGCCAATACTGTCATGGACAGATGCATCTGCAGCCAGCAGGATGAGGTCAAGTATGTTATTTCCACTTGCTAGTTCCCTCACCATCTGCCACAGACCTAGTCTAGCAGCTATGTCCTCCAGGAACTGTAATAGTTCTGATCAATAGTCCTGCTATCGAGCCACTCTTGGTGGTGGACACTGAAATAATTTTAAGTACATTTTGCGCACTTGTCACTCTGAGTGCTTTTTCCAGGTGTTGTCCAAGTGAGAAGTACTGATGCATCAGCCAAGGGACGATGATACCTTGTAACCAGCAAGAGATTACCTTACCCATATATAACCTATTTCACTTCTTTGAGACTTTGCAGCGATGGATGCAGTTGAGTGGCTTGTTAGACTATTTCAGAGGGTAATTGAGAATGAACCACATTGCTGTGGGTCTGGGGTCACATGAAGGTCAGACTAGGTAGGGATGGCAGATTTCCTTCCATGAAGGACACTCATCAGTGGAGGGTTGTACATTGTAACCAAAGAAGGTTTCACTGCCCATGTTTAACCTGAAACTGCGAGACTTCGTGGGGTCCCGTGTGAGTGTTGAGGACTCTCAGGTAACTCCCAACTGTATACCACCGCCACCACCTCTGCTGAGTCTGTCTTGCCGATGAGACAGGACATATCCAGGGATGGTGATGGTGATGGGACATAGCCATTCTCACGGAGTCATATTTTACATACAAGATCAGGCTGTTGCTGGACTTATCTGATACAGATCTCCCAATTTTGGCACTATCCCCAGATGTCATTGAGGGGAACTTTGCAGAGTTGACAGTCTGTTTCTATTGCTTTGTTTTCTGGTGCCTAGATTGATGCCAGCTGGTCCATCATTTCCTTGTTGAGGCTTTGTAGTGATCGATGCATCTCTGAGTGGTTGCTACGTCATTTCCGAAGGCAATCGAGAGCCAACCTCATTGCTATGGATCAGAAGTCCATGTTGGCCAAGAAGATGGCAGATTCAGACTGGTTTTCCGACTTTAAATTTAAATAGATTCTTAATTCCAAATTTGATCACATGGGATTCATGGTGAGCTTGCCAATTTACATAAAATAGACTTGATGAAGAAGTCAGAGGGTGGTGGTGAGGGCTGTTTTTTTGGACTGGAGACTTGTGACCAGTGGTGTTCCACAGGGATCAGTAGTGGGTCCACTTTTATTATTCATTTATATAAATGATTCGGATAAAAATATTGGAGGCATGGTTAGTAAGTTTTTGGAAGACACCAAAATTGGTAGTATAGTGGATAATGAAGAAAGTTACGTAGGATTACATAGCAATCTTGATCAATTGGGTCAGTGGGCTGAGAATTGGCAGGTGCAGTTTAATTTAGATAATTGTGAGGTGCTGCATCTTGGAAAGGCAAATCTGGGTAAGAATTAATGGTAAGGTCCTGGGAGTCTGGCTGAACAAAGACACTTTGGAGTGCAGGTTCGTAGTTCCTTGAAAGTGAAATCACAGGTAGACGGGATAGTGAATAAGGTGTTTTGAATGCTTGCCTCTCCTGGTCAGTGCATTGACTATAGGAGTTGGGAGATCATGTTACAGCTGTACAGGACATTGGTTAAGTGACTTGTGGAATACTGCAATGAATTCTGGTCTTCCTATTATAGGAAAGATGTTGTGGAACTTGAAAGAGTGCAAAAAAGAATTACAAGGATATTGCCAAAGTTAGAGGGTTTGAGCTATAAGGAGACACTGAATAAGCTGGGGCTATTTTCCCTGGAGCATCGGAGGCTGAGGGGTGACCTTAGGGGCATGGATAGGGTAAATAAACAAGGTCCTTTCCCTGGGGTGGGGGAGTCCAAAACTACAGGGCATACGTTTCAGGGGAGAGGGGTAAGATTTAAAAGGGACTTAAGGGGCAACTTTTTCACACAGAGGGTGGTGTATGTATGGAATGAGTTTCCAGAGGAAGTGGGGGAGGCTAGTACAATTACAACATATAAAAGGCATCTGGATGGGTACATGAATTGGAAAGGGTTTAGAGGGATATGGGCCAAGTGCCAGCAAATGGGACTAGATTACTTTAAGATATCTGGTCGACGTGGACAAGTTGGATTGAAGGGCCTGTTTCCATGCTGTACAGTTCAATGACTGTGACTCTGTTACACTTTTTTAGAACAACCAAGGGCAGGACTTATACAATGAATGGTAGGGTCCTGGGTAGTCTTGTAGAATAGAGAGACCAGGGGTTCTGCACGTAATTCTTTGAAATTTGCAACATAGATAGACAGGGTAGTTAAGAAGGCAGTTAGCACACTTGCCTTCATTGTTCAGATCTTTGAATATAAGAGTTGGGACCTCATGTTAAGGTTATACAGGGTGTTGGTGAAGCCTCTTCTAGAGTACTATGTGCAGTTCTGGTTCCCTTGCTGTAGCAAGGATATTATTAAATTGGAGAGGGTTCTACCAGGATGTTGCCAGGAATGGAGAGTTTGAGTTACAAAACTAGGCTAGGACTTTTTTTGCTGGTGTGTAGGAAGTTGAGGGTTGACCTTTATACAGGTAGAAGTTTATAAAATCATAAGAGACATAGATAAGGTGAGTAGCAAGGGTCTTTTTTTCCCAAGGGTAGGTGATTTCAAGACTCTGGAGCATATTTTTAAGGTGATAGGAGAAAGATTTAAAAAAAACATGACAACCAACTATTTTTACAGTGTGCTTCATGTGTGGAATGAACTGCCAGAGGAAGTGGTGGATGCAGGTACGGTTACAATGTTTAAAAAAAACCTTTGGATAAGTCCATGAATAGGAAAAATTTGGAGGGAGGAGCAAATTATTCAGATGCTGGAATCTATTACTGAAAACTGAAAATGCTGGAAATCTCAGCGGATCAGGAAGCATCCATGGAGAGAAAACAGACTAACATTTTGAGTCTAGGTGACTCTTCCATCAGAGCTCTATCTTCTGTTTTCAGCAAAGATTTGGAAGTATATGAGCGAAACATAGGCAAGTGTGACTAGTTACTTTGGGGACATGGTCAGTGTGGACTGGTTGACTCTATCTGCTGTGGCAGGATTTAATCCTGGGTCCTCAGAACATTAGCTGAGTTTCTGGATTAATAGTCTCGCAATAATACCACGAGGCCATTGCCTCCCCAGTGTTCACAGTAGATTTTGGCTATAAATATACAAGTTAGTGTTGAATACAAACGACTGTATTGTATCACTTAATCAGTCCATGCTGGTATCAAACATATCGTTACATAATGGTTCTTTTAACATTACAATGCAGCCTGCAGTTGAGAAGAATAATTAAGAGACTGGTGTATTACTGTCTTGACTCACTGCCACAAAGCAAAAGGAAGGCCCCTTCATTTCAACATGTGAGTGGGAGAGGGTGAATGTATGTGTGTAGACCTGTGAGCGAGATTATTTTCTTACCCTGTGTGCCTGTTTGCGTATATACGTGTATGGACTCTGTGTACTTGAGCCCCTAAGTGGTTGAGTGAGTATTATCTGCAAGTATGTAGTCTCGGCCTGTAAGTATGTACTTGCCTCAACTTGTTTACTCAAACCTATATCCATGCTTTCATTACCTCTAGACCCTCCTGTTCCAGTAATTTGCAGCCTAAAACCGAGTGGTCATGTGGAAAAAACTTAAAAGAACATTGAGATTCTAGCCTTCAGGTGCAGAAGAGAACATTATGCTATCAGTATAGATGTACAGGGGGATCATCTTATACACCAAGTTAAAATATGTAAGATCATTGATCGGCAGGTTGTATAAAGATCAAACAGGGCTACAGTGAAGATAATGTGAACATGACCAAGAATATTAAAAAAAACAAGCCCACAGGCCGTGTGTTTCAATGCGTAGAGTGTTTGCAATAAAGTGGATGAATTAGTTACGCAATTAGATATAAATGGGTATGAGATAGTTGGGATTACAGAGATATGGCTGTAGGGTGATCAGGGATGGGAACTGAATATCCAGGCGTAATCAGTTTTAGGAAGGGCAGACAAAAAGGAGAGGAGGCGAGATAGCATTGCTGCTGAAAGTGAGCATGAACACAATGATGAGGAAGGATATTAGAGATCAGAAACATCTAGAGGTGGAAAAGAATATGTGTAACGCTGCTATGTTGTCCTTGGGTTTATTTTTCAGAAAGATCATAAAAGACACAGACTCTGAAAAGTCTAAGGTGAAGGGTTTTAGGGCCAATTTGATTATAGCTAACAGATACTGCCTCAGTCAAAAGGCTTTTAAGTTAAAAAAAACACTTGTACAGTGAAAGGGGAGTGGCCAGTTCTTCCAGCTCAGCTTTTCTCTGGTTTGGTTTGGTTTTAGCCGAGTGTTTTGAAGCTGCTGGACTCAAAGAAGCAGGTCCATGCTGGTACTCTCTGTGACATCTCCTCCTGTAAGAACCTGGCTTTGATTTTACCTTTTGTGCCAAGGGGTGTTTATGGGGATTTTTGCAAGTATTCGAACAGCATCATTAAGTTGGGATGATCTGTTGGGTTTCAGATTGGTTAAGGTATTCGGTAGGTGAAAGTGAGCACAGCAGATGCTGCAGATTAGAGTTGAGAGTGTGGTGCTGGGAAAGCACAACAGGTCAGGCAGCATCCAAAGAGCAGGAGAATCGACATTTTGGGCAGAAGCCCTTCATCAGGAAAGAAGCTGTTATTCCTGATGTACGGCTTTTGCCCTAAATGTGAATCTCCTGCTCCTCGGATGCTATCTGACTTTAAGTTATTCGGTATTCTGTTCTCTTTTGTTTGATTTTCATATGGTAATCTTGTAAATAAATGCTGTTTTGTTTAAGACTAAGTTGTTTGACCAGTGGCATCTCTCCTGGAATATCAGGGCACAGGGCAATCAGTAAGCAATCAGGGCACAGCTATAATATTGTGTAACAGCATATAGATTGGACAACTCGAATCTGTAGCAGTGTTATAGAGGAAAAATTCCTACAATGTCTATGAGAGCTTTCTGGATCAATATGTTAAGGAAGCAACTCGAGAACAGGCCATCCTAGATTGGATGTTGTGTAATGAGAAAGAAATATTTGGCAGTCTAGCTGTGCAAGGCCCTGGGTGAATAGTCGCCATATTATAGTAGAATCTTTCATTAAGATAGAGAGTGACATAGTTCATTCTGAGACTTGTGGCCTGAATCTAAATAAAGGAAGTTGCGTTGGTATGAGGTGTGAGTTGGCTATGATCATTTGGGGAATGTTAGTTAAAAGGATGACAGTGGATAGGCAAACCAAACATTTAAAGAAGACATTAAGTGGAACAATTGTTCACTCCCATCTGGCACAAAAGATCAATGGGAAAGGTGGTCTGACGATGGTTAAAAAGGAAGATGAGGACTTGTATTAGATCCAAAGAATGGACTTGGAAATTGGCCGAACTGCAGCAATTCTGAGGATTGAGAGCAATTTAGGTTTCGGCAAAGGAGGACAAAAGAATGATTAAAAGAGGGAAATTAGAGTATGATAATAAGCTTGCAAGGAAAACACAAACTGATTGTAAAAACTTCTATTGTCACGTGAAAAGAAAAAGAAAAGTAAAAACAAATGTAGATTCTTTACTGATAGAAATAGGAAAAGTTATAATGGGGAACAGAGAAATAGCAAACCAATTAAATACATACTTTGGTTCTGTCTTCAGAAAAGGAGCAAGGACTAAAGTCCCAAAAACATTGGAGAATGCCGTGTCCAGTGAGAGGGAAGAACGTAAGGAAATCAGTATCTGTAGGGAAATAATGTTGGGGAAATTGTCGGGATTAAAGCCTGATCAATCGTAGGGCCTGATAATCTATAGACCAGAGTATTTAAGGAAAGGCCATAGAGATAGTGGATGTATTGGTTCTATGGACTCTGGAGCAGTTCCTTGTGTTTGGAGGGTTGCTAATGTAGCCAGACTATTCAAAAAAGGAGGTAGAGAGAAAATTAAATATTAGTCTAACATTGGTAATGGGAAAAAGCTAGCATCCATTATTAAAAGAAAATTCATTGAGATGGGCCATAAATGCTGCCCAGCCAGGGACAAACACATCCCATAAAATGAACAAACAAATAACACAGTACTTGGAAAACAGTGACAGGTTCAGACAGAGACAGCATGGATTTACAAAAGAGAAATCATGCTTGATAACTCTACTGGAGTTTTTCAAGGATATAACGAGAAGAGTTGATAAATAGGGAGGCAGTGGATGTGGTTTAGAGCAAAGAAGAAAGATCAATAAAGCACAGAAACAGACCCTTCAGCTCACCAAGCCTGTGCTGACACATGACGCCTCTCTACACTAAAAGCCTTTTGTCTCTATGCAGTTGATATCCCTCTATTTCCTGCCTAATCTTATATGTGTCAAGAAGCCTCTTAAAAGTTGCTATTTTATCAGCTTTTACCACCTCTTCCAGCTGTGTATTCCAGGCATTTAGCACCCTCTGTGACAAAACCTGGCTCTCATATCTCCCTTTAAACATTCCCCTTTTTACCTTGTACCCTAGTAATTGACATTTCTATCCTGGTGACAAAGCCTGTGACCCTCCATTCTATCCATACCGCTCATAAATTTTTAAACCTCAATAAGGTTGCCCCTCAGTCTCCAATATTCAAGTGAAAGCAAACAGTTTATCCAATCTCTCCTAATAGTTAATACTCTGCAAACCAGGCAACTTCCTGGTAAACTGTTTCTGTACCCTTTCCAAAGCTTCCAGATCCTTCTGGTTGTGCGGCGATTACGCAGTATTCCAAATTTGGCCTTATTACAGTTTCATACAGCTGCAACATGGCTTACCACTTTAAACACATCTATGCCCTCACCGATGCCCTTTGCCTTCTTGACCAGTTTATCCACTTACCTTGTCACTTCCAATGAACTGTGGATCTGTATGCCTTAATCTCTCTGTTATTGCATGGAAGAGTTCTGCCATTTCTTGTATACTTCTCTGTTGCATTAAACCTTCCAAAATGCACCATCTCGCATTGCCTAGATTAAATTCTATCTGCCAAAGTCTCCAGCCTGCCGATATCCTGCTGCATTCTTTGGCAATCCATCTTGCTATCTGCAGCTCCCCCAACTTTTATGTCATCTGCAAACTTACTAATCAGGCCACTTGCATTCTCTTCCAAATCCTTTATATATATTTATACATGGGTCCTAGCACTGCTCCCTGCGGAACACCGCTGGTCACAAAACTCCAGCCAGAAAAACACCTGTCCACTGCTACTCTTTGTTGTCTATGACTAAGCCACTTCTGTATCCATCTTACCAGCTCACTGTAGATCCCATGTGACTTCACCTTCTGAATCAGCCTGCATTGAGGGATCTTTATTTGGACTTTCAGAAGTCTTTTGATAAGGCCCCACTTTAGAGATGAGCATGTAAAATTCAAGTGGAATTTGTGGTCATGTATTGATATGGGTAGAGAACTGGTTGGCAGACAGAAAGCAAAGAGTGGGAATAGACATGACTTTTTTTCCCTGAGTCGTAGGCTTAATTAGTGGGATATTGCAGGGATCAGTGTTTGGATCCTAGCTATACACAATATATATTCATGATTTAGAAGAAACTTTGTAATATTTCCAAACTTGCAGGTAACACAATTGGATGGTGAAGGTGAGTTGTGAAGACGATGTGGAGATGCGACAGAATGGTTCGGACATGTTGAGTGAGTGGGGAAGCAGCATGGCAGACAAAGTACAATGTGGATAAGTGTGAGGTTATCTACTTTGGTAGCAAAAACAGGTAGGCAGATTATCATTGGCGATAGATTGGGAAAGGGGGAGCTGCAATGAATCCTGAGTGTGTTTGTATGCCAGTCACCGACGGTAAGCATGCAGGCATAACAGGCAGTGAAGAAAACAAATGGGTATGTTGGCCTTCATAGTGAGAGGATTTGAGTACAGGAGCAGGAAGGTCTTCCTGCAATTATGCAGGACTTTGGTGAGAACACAATGTATTATATGCAGTTTTAGCCCCCTTATGAGGAAGGCTGTTCAGGCAATGGAGGCAGTGCAAAGAAGGGTTCCCTGGGATGAAGGACTCAAATCTGACTGGATCAAATAGGATTACATTCACTGGAGTTTGGAAAAATGAGGTGGGGATTCTATAGGAACATGTAAATTTCAAATATGACTAAATATGGCAAATCTAGGATGTTCCCAAAGGCCAGGCAGTACAGATCCAGGGGTCATCATTTAAGATTATGGGGTAGACCATTTAGGACTGAAATGAGAGATTTCTTCATGCAGACAGTGCAACTCTATACCACAGAAAACAATTGAGACCAAAACATTGAATACTTTCACAGAGTAGTTAGATATAGTTCTTAAGGCCAAAGGGATCAAAGGCTATGAAAAGAAAGTGGGAATGGAGTACTGAATTGGGTAGTCAGCAATGATCCTATTGAATGGTGGAACAGGATCAAAGGACCAAAGAGCCCACTCTTTTTTTCCTGTTTTCTTTATTTCTGTGGGTTATAGGCAGATGGCAGTTTTGTTACAGATCAGAAATAATGTAATTGAATGGCAGAACAGGCTTGAGCAGCTGAATGGCCTTCTGTTGCTTTGAATAAGTGCATGCTACCCTACAGACACCAGTTCTTGACCTGTTGGACTCTGAGCCGGAGATAATGTGAATCCTGCACAAGCAGCTCTGTATTTAATCAAGGTAGTCTTGATGAAGGGTCCTACTTGAAACATTGACTCTCCTAGGGTGTAGGTTTGCTCGCTGAGCTGTAGGTTTGATATCCAGACGTTTCATTACCTGGCTAGGTAACATCATCAGTGGCGACCTCCAAGTGAAGCGAAGCTGTTGTCTCCTGCTTTCTATTTATATCTCTAACAAACTTAAAAGACCCAGTAAAACCCATGGACAAAACCAACGGCATCTACAAAATTCCATGCAAGGACTGCCACAAACACTACGTAGGACAAACAGGAAGAAAGTTAGCCACCAGGATACATGAACACCAGCTAACCACAAAAAGACATGACCCTCTCTCCTTCGTAGCCCTACACACGGAGGGGAAAAACCACCATTTCGACTGGGACAACACATCTATCCTGGGACAGGCTAAGCAAAGACATGCCAGAGAATTCCTAGAGGTCTGGCGCTCCAACCACAATGCCATAAATAAACACATAGATCTAGATGCCATCTACCAACCCCTCAGAAAACGAACAGGAAATGACATCACCACAAACCCCAGGAACCCCATCCAGGACAAACATATAAATAGAAAGCAGGAGACAACAGCTTCGCTTCACTTGGAGGTCGCCACTGATGATGTTACCTAGCCAGGTAATGAAACGTCTGGATATCAAACCTACAGCTCAGCGAGCAAACCTACACCCTAAACCTCAACCTGAGCTACAAACCTTCACAAACCTTGCATTGACTCTCCTGCTTATCTGATGCTGCTTGACCTGCTGTGCTTTTCCAGCTCCACATTTCATCGACTCTAAATTCTGTCTGATGCACTGTACAAACAACAAATGAGGTTAGCTTTCCTTGCACTAGAAATAACCACAGAAATATGTGTGCATGCACTTAGAGCCACAGTTAAAAAAGGGCAAATCATTCAAGGTTCCCACTGTTGCAGTTGGCCAGTATCCCTATGTTTGGGGTGTATGAATATCAGATGAGAAGAAGAATCTGTGCTGACTATAATTTTCTTCATCCTATTGTCAAGTGTCATCATTTTTCAGTATTTGTTACCCACTGGAACTTCAAGTCCATCAATATTTTAAAAGGTTAGGTAGGTGAAAGCTGGCCATTGGAATTTTAAATCGCCTGCTGGTTTCCTGCCTTCCTCTCCTGAAGGCATTGGCCCGTGTTAGAGTACAGCTTACAAGGATCTCCCTCCAGTACTTTATCTCACTGCCTCTTTACACGAATGAATGGCAGGGAGTTGGCAGGCAAACATGTTTTTTTGGATTCAGTTTCTCCATAATGTTCTTCTGTATGTACATCCTTGCAGCATCTCTGGGATGCTAATATAAAACAGAGTCCTTTGATTTCTCTCCTATCCTTTTTTTATCTCTGCCCTCACCTTCCCTATCAATTAGGTGTTGAGACAAATCAAAGCGCATTGCTGATAGTAGCATCAGTTGACAAATGATATTTAATTGTAATTTTCATTTGAACCTTTTCGACTTGAAAAAAACAGCTGTTCTGTGGTCTAGTGAGTAATGCTGGAGTTTCTGGGATTGTACAGAAGTGTTATTGTAGGACTCTGCTGATGTCTGTTCTACCATGTGGGGGAGAGGAGGGAAAAAAATATCTTGGCTCACTTTGTCATATTCAATGTCGCAGTGCAGCATGACTGCTGCATACCTCGGAGGAATAAACAAAATGTGCATTTTAAAGGAAATTACTGACAGTAACTGATGTGCTTCATTAACTGTCTTTTAATTTCCCAGCATTTTACAGCCACCTTGTCCTTTTTTGTTCATTGTCGCAGGCCGTGTTTTTCAATCTTCAATTGCATTACTTCTCAGTCTTTGTTTAGCTGGAGGCAAAATAAAAGCCAGCGCAGTGTGTTTGTTGCAGAACATGTTCCCACAATCAAGTAATAAGACAACTAGACAATTGCTTAATTGGAGTCTTATGTGGTGCTGTTTCATCAACACTGATGGCAGACCAGCAGCTGCAGCTGTTGAGCCTGTCAGCACAGTGTGGGTTATACTTATTCCTTCAAATTCTCTCACATTCTCCATTTGTGTAGTTTTGTAGCTTGAGATTTTTAAATATTTCAGACATAATCTATCACTGATGAGCCATTAAACATATTAGATTTAATTCAAAAGTCATCGATCATTAAATGTATCAGATAAATATTTGATCTCCTGTGACAATGCTCAGTTACAGCAAGGAGTATTACTATTTAACCCATGTTCTTTCTCCAGTAAACTGGATCGCTTCAGCACAGTATCCATAATCCCGGCTCAAAGGCCAGCAACACCTCCGGGTACTTTCTGCTACTGTTAACTAATGGTAAAGCAAAAGGATTGCAACACCTTGACTACAGACAATGTGTTTCATTTCTACTCCACCCAGTGCTAAGTACAAGGTGAGACCGGTTCCAAGAAATGGAACAGTTGTGAATGACTTTGCTTATGAATGATTTGTGGTGCAATATAAGACCATGAGGCATAGAATAGGAAGTAGGCCATTCAGTCCATCAAGTTTGATCAAACATTCGATGAGATATGACTGATCTGATCATCTTCAACTTTAATTTCTTGCCTTTACCCCATAACCCTTGATGAAAGTTTACTAATTAAATATTTGTCAATCTCAGTCTTGGATATACTTAACAACCCTGCCTCAACAGCCCTCTGCATAAAGAATTTCACAAGTTCCCTATGCTTAGAAAGAAGAATTCCCTCCTTTCCTCTGTTTTACATGTGCAACACCTTTATTCTGAGATTATACCTCTAGGCCTCAACTCTCCCACAAGGGAAACAACCTTTCCTCATCTACCTTGTCAATCCCCCTAAGAATCTTGTATATTTCAATAAGGTTACCTCTCATTCTGCTAAATCCCAATCTACTCAACCTCTGATCAGATATAGTCCTTCCATACTTGGTATCAGCTTAGTGAACCCTTACTGGACTGCCCCCAATGCTACTATAACTTTCCTGAGATAAAGGGCACAAAACTGCTCACAGTATTCCATTTGTATCTTGCGTAGATTTAGCAAGAACCTCCCACTAATATGCTCCATTCCTTTTGAAATAAAGTCTACCATTCCATTTGCCTTCCTGATTACTTGCTGAACTCTGCTGTTTTTTGTGATTCATAGATGAGGATTCCCACATCCCTTTGTACTGTAGCTTTCTGCGATCTTCCTCTGTTTAAATACTATTCAGCTCCTCCATTATTCCTGCCACATTTCATTTTCCCACATTATATTTCATTTGCCAAGACTTTCCGCACTCACTTAACCTGTCTATATCACTCTGCAGACACAGCCCTTGCCATTCTACCTATTTTATGTCATCTGCAAACTTGATTATAGTGCATTCACTTTCCTCATCCAAGTCATTGATATGTACTGAAATAATTGTGCCCCCAGCATGATTCCTGTGGCACATCATTTGTTAAAGGTTGCCATCCTGAAAATGTCCCCCTCAATCCAACTTACTATCTTCTATTTATTAACCAGTCCTCTATCTTTGCTAATATATTATCTCCAATGCCAAGGGCTCTTATCAAATCAATATCAAATGTTTAGTGACAAGTTCCCAGAAAGTTGATTATTCCCTTGTACAGCCTTTAGTAATCCACTGGTTGTTCTTAGAGATTTCCTATGATTGTACAGGGTCTCATTCCACAACTAGGACATCATGGGACAGTCTATTTTGCAGGCCCCCTTTCCAATCATCATTGCCCCCTATGGATCACCACCTTGATTATGTGCTCTGATGATCCCTTGAACATATCCTTAGTAAACACCATCCCTCTGGTAGAGCCACCAATAGTGACAACTTTGTCAGAGGGAGGTGTCAGACAAAGTGTGGCCCAGAAATTCCTCAGTGGATGAACAGACCAAGGAAGACCAGGCATCTCACCAGGCAAGGGTGGAAGATGACTTTGGTGATAAGATGATCCTGGTCACTGTGGTTAAATATCTATCTAACATTTAACTACCAAGCTGTCCAGATCATGACAATACTTGTGTCCCAAAGTCTCCACATTAAATAAAACCACATATGGACTTCTACCAGGGTCCATTTATCTGGGGCATACCAAATCTTGTGGTGATGGGCAATGGAGACAGCCATGAACCTGGTAGGCAGCATCCATGGAACAGGAGATTCGACGTTTCGGGCACAGGCCCTTCTTCAGGCCTATGCCCGAAACATCGAATCTCCTGTTCCCTAGATGCTGCCTTACCTGCTGTGCTGTTCCAGCAATAAAGTTTCAACTTTGATCTCCAGCATCTGCAGACCTCACTTTCTCCATGAACCTGGTAGGCCCTAGTCAAGAGCATGCACATAGATAACAGATGCATAAAGTTTGTTAACACCTGTGTTGGAACAGAGGTAGGAAGTAGGCCATTCAGTCCATTGAGTCTGATCCATCATTCAATGAGATCATAACTGACCTGATAATCCTCAACTTCAATTTACTGCCTTTTAGGCAGCAGCATTTTGACTTAACGCAGTGCAAATGGGTGGGACTAGAAAGGGTGCCTGCAAAATAGGCTGTCCCACTCTGTCCTAGCTGGGGAATGAGACCCTGTGCAATCATCACTTTTGCAGTCAAAGAAAGAAACCGTTAGATTTTGCAACTTGAGACATTGGAACACTTATTGATAATCTTAAGGTTGACAATCCGGAATGAAGAACTACAATTGTGTCACGTGAACTAAGACAATTTAGTTTTAATATTGCTTGGAAGACTTACGTTTTGAAGAATTGCGGAAATTGGATTTATTTCAAGTTTTGTGAACATACCTGGAATGGTTTCTTTAAAAGAGGTCATTGAAAGTTCACTGGATAGCGAAATGTTTTTTAACAAAGAATCCTGTAGATTGTACAATTGGTAATAACTGTTTGCTGTAGACCTTCACTGGGGCTGTTTTTGAAGAGTGACAGGTTGGAAGAGGTTTTTTTATATTACTTGGCTCAGTTGTAGAGAAACCTACTTAGAACTAGCTATGTTGGTGGAAAGCCTGCAAAGAACAAGCTGCTCGGCTGATCTCTCTTGCTTCTGAAAAGAAACCCCTCTTGTTGAGTTCTGGGTGAAACCTATTTATTCTTTTGAAAAGCTGATGGAAAGAACATCTTACGATTGTACTTCCTGAGCAAGCTATGTCAGCAAGACTTCAGAAACAATCTTGTATGATTGGTGACATAATCGCATATTCTAGAAAACCAGAGCACTAGACTTTGGAACATCCTGCACTTTGTTTCTGCATTTAAGAAACACCCATTCGCCAAGATGTTTATTTTCTCTTAGAAAGTCAATCTCTGCACAAAAATCCTTTTTCCCTGTCTTTTCCTTAAGAGTATTTGTGTGCGTTTTCAGATATTTAGAGGATTGAACATTTCTACTTCAATAACATTGATCATGTGTGTTGACCAATTATTTTACTATCATTGAATGTTTTGTTTTGAAATAAGCAAATAATTGTGTTTATCAAGAAACCTTATTGTTATTTCAAACTTGTTATAAGTGAGGTAATTAGTTAGTCATCTTGGTTATAAATAATTTTTTTTGTGTTATGACCCATGGAGTGGTGGAATTACAGCGACAATACACTCCTCCAATCTTGGTCGTAACAACATTACCACCTGAGACCTGTCCTTTGAGGGACAGGCAGTTGAAGGAGCAAACCAGAAAATATACCTAATGGAAAGGAAAGGCTGACAGCAGTCCTCTTGATTATGGAGTTTGTTTTGTCATCTGAAATGTGATCTGGATGAACTATCAGAACTCGTCAGTTGTACATATGAAAGGTTCATGATATATCACCCACAGCTTAGCCATGATTAATAGGACACTGTGGTCATTGTTTATGTCCTGAACTTTGACTCCGATAAAGATGTAAAGGAAAAGTTCTAGTCTTGCATTCCAAAAGAAGAAAAGATCATCCTTCTGAGGATTTCAAAGCTGAGGTTGGCTAAGTCTCTGAATGGAACAGGACCATTGGGCAGAACTGGGTGGGGAAAAAAACCAATGCAAATGGTGTCCTCCTGCTAACAAAGTGTGGGGCTTAGCTGTGCACACTAAGAAGCACCCCCTTTCACCAGACCAAATACAAAATCGAATGGAAGCTTGCTAGATAAAAGCATTTGTGCGTTCTGATTTATGCCATTGTTCAGGTCAGAAATCTAAGCGATATCTGTATCACTCGATCTGTGTTGCCTGATGTGTACAGATTATTGACTTTGTTCAACCGACGATGAACATCCAACTAGCATCTTGAACAGTTCCTCAACTGTGAATCCACAATGGCAGCCAAAACTGTCCAGGTATCCTGCAATATCCTATGGTTGAATCCATGGCTGAGCCACCATCAGTTGGTGAGTGACAACAGGCAGTCAAAGGATGGAAAATGGTATAGCTTTTAGCCCAGATGGTATTTCAGCTGAGATCTAAACTTTTGTTTACATCATGTCTCCATGTACTCTGTCTATGGATTTGAGAAAGAAATGAACTCTTTCCCCCCCACACCTCCCTGACTTAAGGAATGTGACAATTGTAACTGTCTTCAAGAAGGGAGATAAATCATGCTGTGAAAACTATAGAAGTATTTTCATCTAGACAATAGCAGGGGAAGTTCCTGACATACATACTCCCAAATTGCTTAATATGTGTGGTTGACCAAATCATTGAGGCCTTGAACCTTTCTAAGAAATCTTTTATATTGTTTCTGTTGCCAGATATATCCAAGAAAATGTCAGGGAGTACACTATTGGCTCGTCATTTCAAACAGTAACTTGAACAAATTTATCACCAAGCTCTGTGGATTATGCTCCAAAGGCTCAGAGATCCTACAGTTGTTTAATGACATCCAGTCCCTGTACACCTCCATCCCCCATCACGAAGGACTCAAAGCATAAAGTTTCAACTAATGATATTACTGTCTTGAGTAGGAGGTCTGAAGCAGACATCATCAAAATCTGGATCATGGTGGCTGATGCACCTCATTAAAGATCAAGTTGCTGTCTGGTGTCAGTATTAAATTCTGCCAAAATGGAAAATCATGAAATAAATGGGAAACCTCCGTTTCAAAACTAAACTGACCATCATAGATATACTTGCCACAAAAACAGAACACCTGAGGAAGGGTCACTGAACCCGAAACGTTAATTCTTATTTCTGTCCACTGATGCTGCCAGACCTGCTGAGTCTTTCCAGCAACTTCTGTATTTGTTTCTGATTTCCAACATCTGCAATTCTTTCGGTTTTTATAAAGATGTACTTGACCTTGAATTTGAAGATAACTGTTGTATCATGGCCCACTCTGTACCAGATTTACAGGTCACTCTCAATTACTTCAGTTCTGCACAACAGAAATTTGACCTGTACTTGAATGGTAGCAAAGCAAACCTTGTTTATCAGCACAAACTTGACAAGCCCAGTATTCCAACTTACATATACATTGAAGTTTAGATCCTGGGAATATGTTGAGAACTTCTATACTTTGACAGTCACATCTCTCAAAAGTCCAGCATTGACGACTGGTTCCTACACCAGTTGGTTGTGCAAGCTCAACCTTCTACAAACTGTAGCAGAGACTGTTTGAGGTCTATGACCTCGACAAAATTCCTGGTGTACCACACCACGGTGCTGTGCTGAGACCTGGACTATGCATCAATGACACAAAAATCAGTAATGCCTTCACCATAACCTCTGGATTCAATAGCAAGGAGGTAACGCCAGAGTCCTTTTAGAAACCAACTTCACAATATTCAGGCAAAGCTCCAACAAAATCAACTTTAATCATCTGGACATTGTGCCCAGATGACTGAAAAGCATCTCCCCTGCTAGAACCCTTTTTTCCTTCACATTCAACTGGCTATCATTTGAGGAGAGGATAAAGAAAATATTTCAAAGACACTCAGAAGTGTGATAGCATTGCCCTTTATGGCTGAGAGGAATGAGCTTCCAACTGTTAGAAGTGGTGGCAAATTGTCCATCAAGCTACATCGCACTGTGAGTCACACCATCTTAATGACCAGGCAGAGAGGTGTTAGAGAAGTAAAGAAAAAGCAACAAACTCTGCACTCTGTATTCTACTATTTTATGGGGCAGCCTGCCTCACATGCCCAAAGATCTTTAGATTGGCCTGTTCAGTCACATGAAGACCCATAGCAGAAATGCATAAATCGGAATATACATCACCCTTAAATCAAGGAAGAGCTGATGATGCCAACATGATTATTATCTTTAGACCAAAGCTGTGCTTGCAGATATAACAATTTGCATCAGCTTATTCAACTTCATTTGATGTGACAGCCAGCTGAAGTACTGCTGTTAATCCACTGACATCTCTTGGTTTCTTTCATTCTGGGCTCTTACACGTCCCTGATTGTAATGGGTCCATCATTGGTGGCTGTGTCTTCAGCTGCAAAAGCATCAGCTCTGGAATTTCTTCTCTAAACTTATGCACCTGTCCACCTCTCTCCTTTAAAACACTTCTTAAAACCCACCTAACTTGCCTGAATATCTCCATATGTGGTGTCAAATTAGAGGGTCCTGTGAGCATATCCACTGAAAATATTTGGAGACAATTTGACTGGCTAGATGCACTTGCTGTATAAATGTATTAATGTGATCTTTAGTATTCCACATAAATCGCAACAGGCCAGGCTGAGGTGTAATACATATACATTTTTGCATATTCATATCTCTAAATATCTAAAGGTGTTCTAACCTCATTTATTTAGTGTGTTTGTGCACACATGTAGTTCTGGGAGCTTCAATCCTGAAAATTAATTGATGTTGTAAGTTAATGGTTTTTAGCAAATGGAATAATATAGTTACACTTCTGTAATTGCTTACTTTTGTTTAATCAAAACGATTTAAAAGGGTCACTAATATAATTCCTGCTTCAGATCTTATCCACTTCCTTTAGACCTGTTTATGAAGCCACTGCTGTCATTACTTTTTAAACAAAGCTATAGGTTACAATTTCCATATGACAGTTAATTACATGACTGTCCTTCAGACGAGCTAAGTTAAGGTACTGCCTTTTTTTATTCATCCTTTGGATATGGTACGGCCAATATTTATTGCCGATCGCTAATTGTCCTTGAGCAGATGCTGTTGAATCACCTGCTTAAAATTTAGAGACTTGCTAGCCTGTTTCAGAGGGTATTTAAGAGTCAACTGCACTGCTGTCTCATGGACCAGGTCAGGTAAGCAGAGTAGATTTCCTTCTTTGAAAAACATTTGGAAGTCAGATGGATTTTTTAATGAAATGCATGGTCACTAGTTCTGATTTCATATAACTTTTTATTGTACTGATTCTATTTACTTTATTTTTCTGAAGTATTTAATTAATTTAAATTATTCACATGTCATTGGGATGTGAACAGATTTCCAAATCATTAGTGTTAAGCAGGCAATGGTAATGTCACTGGAATAATAATCCAGAATCTCAGGCTAATGTTTTGAGGGCATGGATTTAAATCTCAACATGATTTTTAAATAAAATCTGCAATCAAAATCTGGACTAATGGTGACCATGTGACCACTGTTAATTGTCATAAAAACACATCAGTTTCACCAAAGTCCCCTCAGGAGCAAAATCTGCCATCTCTTCCTGATCTGGCCTACATATAAATCCAGACCACAACATGTAGTTGACTCTTAACTGCCTTCTGGGGCTTTCAACAAGCCATTCAGTTTATTGAATTGACCCAAGGCTTTCAAAATAAAAGAAATGAAACCATTGAGACCATCTGGTATTAACCTGGGCACAAGAAGCAACAGCAGCATACATAGCCTATCAATCCTGAAAAGTCCTGCTTACCAATATCTCTGAGCTTGTGCCAAAATTAGGAGAGTTGTCCAAAAGGTGTGTTGGGCAACAGCAGGAAATGGTCATTCTCTTAAAATCCTAACCAACAGAAAACATCCCAGACACCAGCAACACTGCATTGGTAGACAGTCAGGAAGAATTGCCTTGAGAGTTCTCAGCATCAACTCTGGAGCCACTGAAATCTTAAGTCATGGGTGAAACAAGGGCGGAGAAATCTCTAATTAACAACCACTGCCCCTCCTCCATGTTGAACGCTTTTGGAGGAAGCACTGAGGACAGCAAGAGCACAGAATGTACTTTGGATTGGGCATTTGAATGTCCATTACCAAGAGTGTCTAGTTAGTACCACTATTAACCAATCTGGCTGATTCCTAAAGAACAAAACTGCTAGATCGATGTGTGGAAAGTGGTGAGGAAATGAATAAGAAGAAAATGTCTACTGACTGATAATTGCCAAATAAAATCCACACAACAGAAGTGCCAGCTAATGATCATCATTAACATGAGGGAATCTAAGCATTACCCTTTTCATTACCATTACAGAGTCTCCCATGATCAACTCACTGGCAGGGGTTACCATTGGCCACAAATTGGACTGGAACTGCCATATAAGTAGTATGGATCCAAAAGCAGGTCTGAGGCTAGGAATTCTATGACAAGTACCTCTGCTCCCGTCATTCCTGGCCATCATCTACAAGGCGCAAGTGAGGACTGTGATGGAATATTCTGCACTTCTCTGGATGAGCATAGCTTCAACACTCAGGAGGTTTGTTGCCATCAAGGACAAAGCAGACAAGCAGGAGCCTGGGAGAATGCAACAAACCAGGCAGCATCAGCAGATGGAGAAGTTAACGTTTTGGGTGGAACCCTTCTTCAGGACTTGGGATGGGTCTAGGGGGAACTGTAGATAAAGGGGGTGGTGAGGGCAGGGTGGTGAAGTGAGGATACATCAAGACAGGCAGAGGGTATGACCTAGTTGCTCAAATCCAGTAGATGGCTGGGAGGAGTGGGACGGCCTGCAAAGGGAGTCGGAAGGGAAGGAAGGTTATTTGAAATTGGAAAACTCATTGTTCAGTCCTCCAGGCTGTAGGCTGCCCAGGCGGAAAATGAGGTGTTGTTCCTCCAATTTGCAGTTTTGTTCTTTGTGGCATTGGAGGAGGCTAAGGATGATCATGTTGGAAAGGGAGTGGGAAGGGGAATTAAAATGGATGGTGACTGGGAGGTCCAGTTGGCCCCTGCAGGCATGGCTGAGATGCTCGGTGAAATGTCGACTTCTGCACCTCCTAAAGCTGCCTGGCTTACTGTATTGTTATGGTCCTGCCTGTCTACTTTGGATTCCAGCATCTGCAGTTTCTTTGTCTCTAATAAAAGACGAAGCAGCCTGCCTGATGGGTACTCCATCCACCACCTTCACCACCAGTTGGAAGGAGTGTTACTAAGATAGGCAATGCTCTGCAGTTACTCACTGAGGCTCCTCTGGTAGCACCTTCCAAACCTATGACCTTTACCATCTAGACGTACAAGAGCAGCAAGTGCATGGGAACACTACATTTTCCAAGTTCTCCTCCAAACCCCAAACCAACCTGATTTAAATCTGCATTATCGTTCCTTCAGTGTCACTTTGTGAATATCCTGGAACTTGCTCCCTAACAGCACGACAGCTGCAGTGGTTCAAGAAGGTAGCTCACCCCAATTTCTCGAGGGCAAGCAGGGTTGGCCAGTAAATGCTGGTCTAGCCATTGTCAACTATAGGCCATGAGCAAATTAAAAAACAATCCAAGTCCTGCTGTTGGGATTACCAGCTCTGCAATATAATCACAGTGCTATTGTACACTCCTCAGGCTGCTCACTTGGCAGTAGAAATCTCGTGTCACTATTTATAAAATGGGAAGTTCTCCAGTGTCCTGGCAAACATTCTGTCCTCTCCTAATAATACCAAAGAATAGAATAGCTGCTCATTTAATAATTGGTTCAGGAATTTTCCTGTGTACAAAATGTCTGCTGCACTTTTCTCCATAAGTAAATTATTTACATGAAGCAATTTGAAACATTTGAGAGTGGTGGTGAGGTGCACTATTTCTCTTCAGTTGATAATTTCTCCGCTAGCAAAAATAAGGAATTATAACTATCCAACATCTGAGCAAGATTTTAGACATTTGGAATCAGAGGGAAACTCCCTCCATTTGAGAGTGTTCACCTTCCAGAAAATATTCAGTTTCCAGTTAAGTTTTATTGACTGCAGTGCAACGTTCAGTATTGGCTGTTAGAGAAAATCACTGTAATTAATACTACATCATTAAAACGTTTGCTTCTCTCCATGGATTTTAGCAAGACATTTTACAAAATCTCACATAGTATACTGTTCAGAACAGCAAAATTAAATAGTCATGGGTCTTCTGGCAAGTTGGATCTAAAACCGGCACATTGGCAGGAAGTAATATCTACTAGCGGGTAATTTTGAAATTGGAAGGCTGCTGCCAATGGAGTTTCACAGG
This sequence comes from Chiloscyllium plagiosum, assembly GCF_004010195.1. NCBI lineage: Eukaryota > Metazoa > Chordata > Chondrichthyes > Orectolobiformes > Hemiscylliidae > Chiloscyllium > Chiloscyllium plagiosum. Next base: position 20,980,895 of record NC_057730.1, read on the forward strand.
GGTCAGTGCTAGGCGTCTCGTTTTTCTTGGTGCATATCAATTATTTAGTAGTAATCATGCTTCCTAAAAGTTTGTTGATGGTTCAAAAGTTTGTCATGTCGTTGAATACAAGGACACAAACCATAGGCTGCTAAAAGATATGAACAGGCAGGTCAGGTAGTCAGCAAAGGGAGATAGAACTGTATAAAACAATAGGCCACGGCTAGAATACCATGTACAGTGCTGGTCATCACATTACAGGAAGAATATGATCACACTGGAAAGAGTGAAGTTGTAAACTTAGAAGCATGGGGTGAAGAATGGAGAATCTCAGCTATAAAGAAAGATGGGAAAGACTGGAGTCACGTTCTTTGCAACAGAACTGAAAGGTGATTTAAGTGGTGTATAAAATAATATGGCCCACAGAGAATGGATAGGAAAGACTTGACCCTTCTGCAGGGAGGTCTCTAACCAGAGTCTCAGATTTAAAAATAGGATTCGAGAAGAATCACTGCTTGAAAGAGTGGCAGGGGCAGAAGACCTTATCACTTAATTATTCAAATATGCACTTGTGCTGCTGCAAAAGTAGCAAATGATTTGACTAGTTGGTTTGCTTTTTCCTTAGACTTGAAATCTGCCAATCTTGATTAATGTGACAAGTTCACTTTAGTATTGCTACAGACTGAGACAGGGCAGTAACTCAGCAACCACTGAATGAGGGGAATTTTAAAAAGTGTTTCATTGCTGGTTTGTGCCTTCTGTCTTGGCTCCACTACATTGTTTTAACTTCTCCCTGCAAGCTTCCAAATTGGACAAAATTGAGAAAGTGTTCCAAGACATATGGCAGAAGAGGACACTCAGCAGCCCATAATTTTTAACTGGTCCATCTTGTTATTCCTGCATTACAACAGCAGCTCGACAACTGGGCATGTTTGGCCCTGACATCCAGAAATTAAACACAGCATTTTAGTGAGTCTGATAGTACATGCAGCAGGCAAGTGGCTATCAGACCTTGATGTTAATAATCAGCTCATTATGAAGTATCTGAGCCTGTACACTGCAATGCAAAGTGTCTGTGCTTTATCAAACTTAATAAGTAAACTCAATCCGGCAGCTAATCAGAGCCTCAGGCACTGATTTATCTCCAAGTTTTTCTTCAGTTGCAGTAGCCCATTGGAATTTTACAATCGTCCAAAAGACATGATGTTCTTTTTATAAACACTGGGATAATGTACACTGCTATATATAGTATTTCAACAGACTTTGACTTAATAGTGGAAATCTGACCATATTTTTGAGAATATCTGATTGAATGTTGCATCTAAAATCCATCCTAATTGAAAAGACTTTGTGGTCAAATAGTGGCGACTCAAATTCAAAGATTTTGGGTGAATGTAACATTCCGTAGATTCCGGTAATACACATCAAAGTCTATTATACTTCTCAGCTTTTGAAAGATCTGCAGAACAGAAAGCTGTGCATTTGAAGTTTCTTCTTGGTGAAATTGGTAGGCTTATTCTGTGGGTTGGTGTTAGGATGGGTGAAAGGATAGTAAAAGCAATTTCCAAATCACTTCCCACCCTCTGACTGCATTCCTGTCTTTTGAATTAACAGACCTTTAGTTGTGTTCTTTAGATATACAAGGAGCTTAAAATATGTGAATAAAACCAAAACACTGCAGATGCTGCAAATCTGAAACAAACACAGAACGCTGGAGAAACTCAGCAGGTCTGGCAGCACCTGTGGAGAGAGAAGCAAGAGTTTTAATGTCTTAAGTCTGGTATGATGAAACGTTAACACTGTTTCTGTCTCCACGGATGCTGCCAGACCTACTGAGTTTCTCCAACATCCTCTGAACTGGAAGGTGGTAGGGCAGTGATTGCAGTAGAAGCACCCCAAAAGTTTCTGGTGCTCAGAATCCTAAGATTTTTAATTAGAGTATACTTCAGCATGGTGTGTGTCACTGTGACAAGCCACCCAAACATTGACAGTAATTGAAGTCCTACAGTGGCTGATGATCCTACAGCACTGACCACTGCCCTCTCCCTGCAGAAATATTATGCTGGACTCCAGCATTAACAGACTCTGATTCCTGAGCCATGATCTATTCAGAAAGTGCAAAATCCTCTATCCTCTGTGCACTTATTTCTTCAGTATATTTTTTGTGTCCAAAGTTTATGAATTTAGAAAGGGTCTTTGTAATACTAATGTTGCCTTTTTCTTATATAAAGTAGAAAACTCTTCTTTCAGCAATTTTAGATATTTGCAAATTAATTACAATGCTTGATTACAATTAATTACAACACATCAAGGATAGGTTGAGTGTTTGCAATATGGGATGAAGTTGCAGTTATGCAATACACTCAAACAAATAAATAGAGTAGGTAATTCAGCCACTTGAGCCTGCACTGTAATTAAGAATTGACTGTAGTTTCAAATCTACATATATTTCACTTGTTTACTAAGAATCTATCCACTTTTGCCTTAAAAATATTCAAAGAGTCTGATTCCATCTTATTTTCCGGAAGACATTTCTAAGAAATCATGTCCCTGAGAGAACAAAAAAAAACTTCACCTCATCTCTGTATAAAATGGGCAACCTTAGTTTTAAACAGTGACCCTTACTTCTAGATTGTTGCCTAAGAGGACACATCCTCTCTACATCTTTTTCAAAACCTCTCAGGATTTCCTATGTTTTAGTCAATAATGGCATACATTAAGAAAATAGTCCATGTCTCACAGCAAAGATAACATTCTAGTGAGAAAGAAGAATTCTTGGAAGGGGATAAGCCAACCATCGTTAACCAAGGAAGTGTACTGTCTTGTCTTTAAGCAGACCAGGTAGGGGTTTGTGGTTATCACAAATTTCTGTCCATTGGTGGAACTTCCTGATTCTAAATACGACCACCAATCCTCCTTTCTGCTGGGTGTATTCAAGCTCTGCATTAGCCAAAGTCCTGGATGCTTAAGCTATTGGGTGTTCCTCTCCATTGGGCCACCTATAAACTAATACCACCCCAATGCTATATGGGGAGGCATTGCACTGCAATATCAGGCCTTTCTTGAGATCAGAAGGTACCAAAACATTAGAGGATGATAACGGTTTCTTTCCTTGATTGAAGGCTAAAGCCCATCAGTGAAACCATTTCCAAGACTGATCCTTTTTTTTCGGAGTTGATGTAATGGTGCCAAGTTAAGTATGAACTTCCCATAGTAATTGACCAGTCCAAGAAATGGCCTAAGCTGCCGAACAGACATAGGAGCTGGAGCAACTTTGTTCACCCTCACTTTATCTTTCAACAGGTGTAACCCAGTCTTGTCAACTCTGTAGCCCAAATAAGCCACAGAGGGGATTGGAGTGCACGTTTTCCCTTCTCAAGCATACACTTGCCTTGGAAAAATGCCTTAAGATGATATTCGACATCTGTAAATGTTCCTTCTTGTATTAGTTTTCCTGTTATCAGGATATCATCTAGGTAAATAGCTACCTGAGGTAGACCTTGCTAAATGTTCTCCATCATCCACTGAAAAATTGAACAGGCTGATGATGCTCCAAATGGCAGTCTCGTATATTGGAACAAGCCCTTATGAGCATTAATTGTAACATAATTCTGGGAATCCTGGTCTAATCACAACTGCAAATAAGGTTCATGTCCAGCTTTGAAGGAAAGCCCTCTGCCAGCATTGCACATAAATGCTGGATCTGAGAGAATTGTATATTTATCCAGCTGTGAAACGTGGTTTAAAATCCCCAGAAAAGGCAAACTGACCCATCAGACTTAGAGTCATAGAGTCATAGAGATGTATAGCATGGAAACAGACCCTTCGGTCCAACCCGTCCATGCCGACCAGATATCCCAACCCAATCTAGTCCCAGCTGCCAGCACCTGGCACATATCCCTCCAAACCCTTCCTATTCATATACCCATCCAAATGCCTCTTAAATGTTGCAATTGTACCAACCTCCACCACATCCTCTGGCAGCTGATTCCATTCACGTACCACCCTCTGCATGAAAAGGTTGCTCCTTAGGTCTCTTTTATATCTTTCCCCTCTCAGCCTAGACCCATGCCCTCTAGTTCTGGACTCCCCGATCCCAGGGAAAAGATTTTGTCTATTTATCCTATCCATGCCCTTCATAATTTTGTAAACCTCTATAAGGTCACCCCTCAGCCTCCGACGCTCCAGGGAAAACAGCCCCAGCCTGTTCAGCCTCTCCTTGTAGCTAGCTCAGAATCTCCAACCCTGGCAACATCCTTGTAAATCTTTTCTGAACCCTTTCAAGTTTCACAACATCTTTCCGATAGGAAGGAGACCAGAATTGCACGCAATATTCCAACAGTGGCCTGACCAATGTCCTGTACAGCCGCAACATGACCTCCCAACTCCTGTACTCAATACTCTGACCAACAAAGGAAAGCATACCAAACGCCTTCTTCACTATCCTAGCTACCTGCAACTCCACTTTCAAGGAGCTATGAACCT
>NC_057730.1:20987037-21074274 GCF_004010195.1 Chiloscyllium plagiosum
GTCAAAATTGGCCTTTCTCCAATTTAGAACTTCAACTTTTAGATCTGGTCTATCTTTTCCATCACTATTTTAAAACGAATAGAACTATGGTCGCTGGCCCCAAAGTGCTCCCCCACTGACACCTCAGTCACCTGCCCTGCCTTATTTCCCAAGAGTAGATCAAGTTTTGCACCTTCTCTAGTAGGTACATCCACATACTTGAAAATCAGTATGACCCAATGCTGCCCATTCTGTGAATGCCTAGTTTGATGATTCCTTCACTTTCCAGCCTTCTGATTTCTCTCTCTACTTTGTCCATAAAACAAATATCACTGAACTGGCCTTGCAGAATCGCAGAATTGTTTCCTGGTTAATATTCAAATCTGCCTGGACTCTTCTGATAGTTCCTCAACCTTCTTGGAAGACTTTCAGATTTTTGGTTAGGACTTCTGTCAGGCAACCATTTTATAATTGAAAAAGTACGCTCATCTAGGTAAATCTTTCATAACTGATTTCACCAAATTCATACTCTTAACTTCAGCTGGCTGACCTTGTAACAATCACTACAGAATTTACTGTGGGAAAATGTGAGATTATGTACTTCGCCAGGATGAATAAATGAGTTGAATAGTATCTAAGTAGACTGCAGACACTACATAATAGAGAGATTTCAGAGTCTTTGTGCCTAAATCTCAAAAAGCTAGCGTTCAAATTCAGTAGGTATTAGAGTTGGATAATGGAAATTTGGCCTTTATTTCAAAAGGAATGGAATATTAAAATAGGGGAGTCTTGCTAAAACATTTCAAGGCACTAGTCAGACCACAGCTGGAACTCTGTGAACAGTTTTGGGACCTTTACCTAAGGAAAGATATACTGGCATTGTAGGCAGTCCAGAGAAGATTCAGTAGGTTGACACCAGGTATGGCGAAACTGTTTATGATGAGAGGGTGGTGAGGAGGTTAGTTGTGTGTGTACTCATTGAAATTTAGAAGAATATGAGGCAACCCTATTAGAGCATACAAGATTCTTAGGGGACTTAGCAGGTTAAATGCAGACAGGTTGTTTCCTCCTGGTGGGAGAGTCCAAGAAATTTGTATAGAACAATTTCTTGTGAAAAGGGAAAATACATTTACCTTGTGTAAGTTCCAAACCAAAATTGTTAGGTTAGAAATTGTCAGATTATTAAAAGACTAAGCTTTCAGTTTCATTTAGGAAGAGGTCACAGTTCACAGGACTGAATAGGGGATTAGCAATTAAGTTGAACGTAAAAAATTGATCCAGAAGAGTAATTTATCTTGATTTGCACTGTTGTAAAGTGATAGTTTTGGGAATAGATTAAACTTTCTTTTACTGTGTGTTTTAAGATCTTTCAAACTGTGTTCTATATTTAGAAAGCTTAGTTTGTTTGTTTTTCTTTTTTGAGTGATAATCTTCTGTGTTATTGTTAAGTTGAAGCTTTGTATCCCAATGTTTCAGTGAATGATCAACATGTTAAATAAAACAAAGAAATCAATCAAGCCAGATTTCATTCTGCCTGGCCTAGTAGTACTATCAGCTTGGATAATAACCACACTGTACATCCAACAGTTCCCCTTTATCCACACACGTTACTTCTTCAAAGAACTTCAATGGCTTGGTTGAATGTGATTACCCTTTCACAACTATATTGACTCTACCTGATTACTTTGAGCATATCCAAGTGCCCTGCTAAAACCTTTTTCTTTATTAGCTTCTAACACTTTCCTTATGACCTTCTCCCTACAAAAGATGTTCAAACAAATAGCCTGTAGTTTCCTGCTTTGGTTCCCTCCCCTATTAAATAAAGGTGTTCATTTGCTATATTCCCTGAAGCTAGTGAATTTTGGAAAACTGAAACCAATGCATTAACTATCTTACTAGCAACTTCTTTAAGATCCTAGGAAGAAAGCCATCAGGATGTGGGTGCTTGTCAGCCTGCAGCTCCAACAATTTCCACAGTATCAATTCTTTGGTGATTGTAATTTTAGTGAACTCCTCCCTCCCTTTCATTTCCTGAAATGTAGCTGTTTCTGGAATGTTACTTAATCCTTTATAGTGAAGACAGATGCAAAATAACTGTTTAATTAATTTATCATCTCTATTTTCCATTATCGGTCTCCAAACTTACTTTCCATAGGGACAATGTTATCTTTATTAACTTTGCTCTTTTTAAAAATATTTATAGTAACTCTTACTGTCTGTTTTTATATTTTTGGCTTATTGTCTCTCAAACTCTAATTTCTGCATTGTTATTTTTTAAGTCATTCCTTGCTGTTCTTATATTTTGTCTGATCTTCTATTCTATACCTATTCTGTGTATTTTGAAATATCTCCTGTAATGCCTACTACTACATCTATATTGACGTGTCCTTTAACCTAATTTGCCAATTCATGCCATTATAATTGCCCTTATTTATGTTAAAAAATATTATCTCAGACACTCACATTTTTCTCCAACTGAATGTAAAATTCCAACCTAATATGGTGACTACTACCTGGGGACATCTTCACTATAGGATAATTAATTAATCCAATCTCATTGCATAATTACAAGCATGGTATAGCCAGCTGTCTGATTGGATGTAGATGTGCTCTCATTAGAATATTCTTGGGATAGAATCTATGAACTCGCCTCGGCTTCCATTGCCCATCTGACTTTCCTAATTTGTGTTGATTAAAGTCTCCTATGATTATCACCATGCCTTTCTGACAAGCTCATTGACAAACACAGATATGCAACCAACTTTTCCTCGCTTTCTGTCTTTCCTAAACATCCCTTCAGTATTCAAGTACTAATCTACATTGCAGCCATAACTCTGTATTGGCTCTTAGGTCAAACTTATGTATTTCTATTTGTGCTGTCAATTCATTTGTTTTGTTTTGAATGTTACATGCATTCGGCTACAAACTCTTTAATTTCAAACTTTTATCCTTTTCCATCCTCTAGTCTGTGGATTTGTACTGTCTAACCCTTCCTGTCATAGTCTATCATTTCTCATAATAATACCTTACTCTTTTGCTTTGCCTCTACGCTTTGATTTACCACATCTTCCCAATTTGATTACTCGCCACCACTACTTTCTTTAAAATCCTCTTTGCTTCCATGATTACGTGGCTCAAAAGAGTGCCAACCCCAACATGGTTTGGATAGAGAGAGTTTCACCACTACAGATCCCATTTTCCGCAGCACTGGTGGTTGTGGCACATTAACCAGAACCCTTCTTTCCCCACACCAGTCTTTGAGCCAGACATTCACTTTAAACTGATTTGCTCTATGCCAACTTACCCATAACTCATGTAATAATGCAAAGATTTTGACCTTTAAGGGTCTGCTCAATTTTGTGCCTGTTGTATTCAAAAAGAACAGGTACCCAATGAACACAGTCCGCCAATTCCTCAGCAACAAACCCAAACAAGCAGACAAAACATGTCCAGAAATCCTAACCACTCTTCCCTACATCAAAGACAATTCGGAAATGACTGCCAGACCTCTTGGCATCATAGTAGCCCACAAACCCACCAACACACTAAAGCAGCAGCTAATGAACTTGAAAGACCCCATAGACAACAAGCAAAGCTAATGTCATTTACAAAATACCTTGCAAGAACTGTAACTAACACTACATTGGACAAAAGGGCGGAAAACTAGCCACCAGGATACATGAACATCAACGAGCCACAAAATGACATGAGTCTCTCTCACTAGTATCCTTACATACAGATGAGGAAGAAGAAAACTTCGACTGGGACAACACATCCATCCTAGGACAAGCCAAACAGAGAGATGCACAAGAATTCCTAGAAGCATGGCATCCCAACTAGAACTCAATCAACAAACACGTTGACTTGGATCTCATTTACTGCTCTTCGAGAAAAAGAACAGGAAATGACATCACCAACCCAAGAAAACCTAAACACGTAAATAGAAAGTGGGTCACTATCAACAGTGCGTCACTGGAGGCTCACTGATGATGTTACCTAGTATGATGATGAAACGTCTGAAAATGATTCTTCCAGCTCCATGAGCAAACTTGTATCCAGAACCTCAACCTGAGCTATAAATCTTCTCAAAACTCACTAACTTGTACAGTTGCCGTAAGACATGCCCACTCCAATACTCCAATCTCCTTAAAATCAGGGCTAACACTCCATTACCTTTCCTGATTACCCGTTGCACGTTTGTGCTAGCTGTCTATGTTTTGTTTGCAAGTACCCACAAGTCACTTTTTGTGTTTTAGCTTTCAGTAGTATTTCTCAATTTAAATAATATTCTGTTTTTTTCTTCTCCCTTCCAAAATGAATAAGTTTGCATTTTCCCACACTACACTCCATTTGCCAACTTGTATCCACTTATTTAACCTATCAATATCTTTCTTTAAACTGTTTTGTGTCCCTCTCAAAACATGCCTTTCCACCTACTTTCTGTGTCGTCTGCAAATTTGGCTTCCTTCCTCCAAGTCTTTAATATGCATTACAAACAGTCCCAGTCCCAGCACTGATCCCTGTGGAACCCCACTGGTCACAGGCACCAACCTGAAAAAGAACCCCTTATCCCCACTCTCTGTTCCTGTCCCTGAGCCAATTCTCTCTCCATGCCATTATACTGCCTCCAGAACCATGGGCTCTTATCTTATAACTTTAATCTTTTATGAAGTATCTTTTTGAATGCCTTCTCAAAGTCCAAATACAGTACATTCACTGGTTCCCCTCTGCCCACTCTGGTTGAGACTTCCTTGAAAGACTGTAATAAGTTAGACACAATTTCCCTTTCATGAAGTCATGGTGACTGGCGATTTAGATTCTGATTTTCCAAATATTTTGCTATTGCTTCCTTAATTGATTCTGATACTTATTCAAAAATAGCCTATAGTTACCCACTTCTTGTCTCTCTCCCTTTTTGAACAGGGTGTCATGTTAATAGCTTTCCAGCCCTGTGGTACTTCTCCACAATCCAAACTTTTTGGAAAATTATAAGCAATGTATCCATTATCTTTGTAGCTGTCTCTTTTAGGATCTGAGGATACAAGCCATCAGGGCCAGGGAACATAACTACTTATGGCCATTAGCTTTGTTTTTAATCATGGAGCTTAGTCTCCCCAGTATCCTTTAGCGACAGTGGAATGTTTGAAGTATTTTCCACTGTAAAGACTAATGAGAAATGTTTGTTTGACCCTCTACCATTTCCTTGTTCCCCAAAACCAACTCCCACAATTCATTTTCAAAGGGGGCCTATGTTCATTTGACATCTCTTCCTTTTTTATATAAGTGTGTTAAGAAGTTCTTATTGTCAGTTTTTATACTCCTTTACTAGTTTTCTCTCCTGGTTTATTTTCTGTGTCTCTATTATCTTTTTAGTTATCCTCTGCTAAATTTATCCCAGTCTTGAAGGCTATCACTGACTTTGGACTCCTTCTATGTTTTTACTTCCAACTTGATACTCTTCCTAACTTCCTCGATTAGCTGTGGTTGGTTTATCCCTCTCTTTAGAACCTTCCCTTCTCACTGGGTGTATTTTTGCTGAAAGTCATGAATTGCCTTTTTAAACATCTGCCACTGTTCGTTTACTATCATATCTGCTAACGCTATTGTCAGTTCATTGTAATTACCTTTATTTAAAGACAGTTGTTTCTGATTCAAATTGCTCATTTTCAAACTGAATATTAAATGCTGTTATGTTATGATCATTACTTCCGAGGGAATCTTTTACTGTGAGGTCATGTATTAAACCTGCCTCATTTCCCATTACTAGATCCAAGATAAACTGCTGCCTGGTTGGCTCTATGACATCTTTCTCTAGGAAATTATCCCTAATGCACTGTGAATTTTTTTGTTGTAGCTATCCTTTAATTATGATTAACCCAATAAACACAAAGATTAAAGTAATTATTAAATAACTTTTGCTGTATTCTTTTAACATGATACTATTATTTGTTGATTTGTTGCCTTTCCCACAGAGTGGCTACTATTTGGAGGTCTGCATGCTACTCCTACCAATGTCTTCTTTCCCTTGCTTTTTCTTTTATGTCTGCCCAAACTCAACATCATCCAAGCCTAGATCATTTCTCTCAACTGTCCTCATTTCATTTCTTATGAACAGGGCTACTCCACCATCTTTTCCATCCCTCCCGGCTCTCCGAAAGGTCAAATACTCCTTAATGTTATGTTCCGAGTTTTGACTTCATTGTAACCACCGTTCTATAATGACTATAACATGATATTAATTTACCTCAATTTGCAACATCAGTTTGTTTGCTTTATTCCAACTGCGTCATGAATTAACATACAAAGCCTTTAAATTTATTCTATTATCAAATTTCCCTACATTTGATGGTTCCTTGGTACAATATGACATTTGCACATTCTGTCCCTTTTATGTTCTGGTAACAATCAACCCCATCACTAACCTGCAATCATACCTTTTCCTTTACCTTTGATTCTCCATGCAACCGGCATCGAGAGCTCCCTCATTCTTGGATTCTGAATTGGAGATTAGAGGGAAGTTTACTTTTGTGCTATACCTGACATGGAAACATTCGTTGTTGACCAAAATATGTCGCAAGTTGTAAAAGTATCCTGTTTTCTAGCATTGACATTGTGCTGAAAAATAGATAACATTTTCCTGAGGGAATCTGAGTTTAGTCTGCCTGAGCTAATTTTGCACATTTTGAAAAAAAATCAAGAATTTCAATTCGATCAACCTATGCTAGGCTTGAATGCAGCTGCTGAATTAAAAGCACTATATCATAAACCATTCAGTCCCTTGTTGACTTTTTGATTTGAAAATAGAAGACAAATAGAAGAAAATAGAAGAAACAGCAGTTTTCCAGAAAGCAGTGGTGGCTAGATCATTAGGTTAATTCAAGGCAGAGTTAGCTTTTTAATAGACAAAGGAGTTGAGGGTAATGGGAGGCGAACAGGAAAATAGAACTGAGACAACAATCAAATTAACGATGATCTTAATGAATCGTGGAATAGGTTCAAAAGGCCAAATGGCCTACTTCCCCTCCTACGCTCTACATTTGCCCTATGTTTCTCCTGAGGATTGGAAGACATTGCTATAATGGCAGTATTCCAATTACCTGGGATTTACATCTCTTTATACATTTGGTACTGCTTGACAAACCGGTCTTGACACCTCAATTCTTCAGTGTGAAGTATGTGATGGGATGCATATGTTTTGTTTGCTTGAAATCAAAATTTGCATAAAATCTGCAACTTGTGGAATACAGAATTAGAAAATTGGACAAGTATCTGAGCAAAATAAGAATGAGGACTATTTATACTCAGAATTTCAATTTGCTTGATTTTAGTTTCTGCATATGTGGAGTATGACAATATTTAGCACTAACACAGTTACATCTTTGATGTTCTGATAAGACAGTTTCACAATCTTGTGAATATGAAAAATGAGAGTCATTAGTAGCTTCCCACCAACAACGTAACTAAGCAGAAATTTCAATCCTTCACATAGATCTCGGGACCCAGGAAAGCATCAGTCGTACACATATATCTGCCTGACTAGAAATAACCTCTTAGTGTTGACTTGCTTTGGATACCGTGTCACTGGTGCTGTGCCTGATCCAAAATAAATCTATTTTGTGATCTTGGAGACTGAATATCAACAGACTGTTCAATTAGGAAAATCATAGACTGAAGCATGCATGTAGCAGCGGTAGTATATGAATTCAAAGAGAAGTAAAATCCTTATTTAGAAACTTCATGAATAAATTTAGAAAAGCACAACTTGGTATCACCTGGGAGGCAGCTACCAAAGCCAAGCCAAATCTGTCAATATTCAGTTTGTTGTATAATTGTAGCCATAATTGATTTCTGTAGAATCCCTTCCTCACTCTGCTCCAGTGTCCTTACACATAAAATTTCCAATTGCTTACTGGACTGCAATTAGGAGTAGCAGCCCTTGCTAACTTTGATTTATTCTTCGTCTCTCATCTAGGACACTGACACAAATTAGGATCTTACCTGACCAAACATTTGGGTATGATTTAACTATACAAGGATCAGACATCGAACCCAAGCCCTGTCCTGCAATTTCATAGACTCATCTATATTCCAAAAGTGCCAGATGGTGAACCAGAGGACATTATTGTCTTTTCTAGAACTAATCCAAAACCGTTTGAATGGCAGGAAGAGATGAGAAAAGTCAAATTTGCATTTTTATAACAATGTTCATCACTCCAGGTGCCCCAAACCACTTTACCATTGAAGTTCTTTTGAAATATAGTTGTTTGTGTAGTGTGGGAAATACAGCAGTTGTCTGGAGAGGACGAGAATCCACAACCTTCTGACTCTGGCAAAGTGCTGCCAACTGAACCAGACTAGGCACAGTTGACTAATTTAATCATTCCTTGTAGAACTAGAGTTTTTTTTTCTCTATTTCCCCATTTCTTCCCTTCTCTTTTTAATACTAATTTTCTTTTTTTTCCTTTCTCTTTGTATTCCTCTTTCATTCTGTGTTCACTCTGCCTCATTTGCCCATCTCTCTGGCGTTGGTATATGTTTGCAGTTGACATGACTGGTTCCAAACAACGTCAAATTGCAATGTGGAAACCTTGGTTTGGTCTGTGCTTCATCAGCAACTTTTGAGGAGTTGACTCCGTATGCATGGATGTCATTTTCGAGATCTACAGTTGTGAGATTTTAGTAGCTCTGCTCAATGGCTGCACCATTCTAGCAACCAAAGTCCTCCATCATTTGGAATTTAACTTCCAGACGCACAGTGAGAGCAGCTGGTTGCCATGGTGTCTGATGCATGCAGTTAGTCCTGTGAAATTTCTATTGGTATTACACGGAACCTCATATCTTCAAATCTGTGAGAAATGCAGAAAGTGAGAACAAGAATCATTCTGGTATCTGGTGACCATTCTTCTCCCCAATACTTTGTTAATAATTCTAGATAATTTTGTAATGGACTGTTTAAAACTCTGCAAGTTAAGAATTTAGTAGTTAATTAGAAAAAAAATGTCAGTAAACAATGCTCAATCTGAAACTCTACTGATATGTTTAGGGACTCAAAGAGTTAAATAGAAAGAGTACTGCCATATTCAACAAATTAACCAGGAAGTGTATTCGTGCGGTTGCGATCTTGTCTCTATTGCTGCCTTTCATGTTAAAAACCAGCCTACATATTCTGTTCAAATCTGATGGTTTGAAGTGTGCTGTTTGAAATTGTTTTGTATCTTTTGAGAGAGCAGTCAGTAGTGAGGTAAGTTCTCATGTGGTGGATATTTTGCTGAGGAAATTGTTTGCTGAGGAGATTGTACTGGTGGTTAAGTTTGCTAAATCGAGTTTTGCTTCGGTCCCAGTGAACTATAGAATGAGGAAAGGATTTAACTTTTTAAAAAAATTGTTGTAAAAATGTAGAACTCATCTATTTGTATTTACTATTTGCCAGCCCTGGGATCTTTTAACTAAACTCTGTGCCCTCAAGATCAGTGAAGGTTGGGTTTAAAAAGTGACTGTCATAAACTATGGTGAATGCTGTTAATGGCTTCTAAGTTCTGATTTTAATCTTATTTTAGATCTAATGTGGTTTCCGAGAACAGTCAGTGCAGGTATGGTACATTTGGAACAGTAGTAGTATGTGGGATTGCAGTAAGTAAATAAGGTGGGGTTGAGGGGGATGCAAATAGAGTCATAGAGTGTGGTAATAGACTCTTCAGCCCAACTCGTCCATGCTGACCAGCTTTCCTAAGCCGAACTAGTCCCATTTGTCTGCGTTTGGCCCATGTGACTATAAATGTTTCCTATACATGTCAATTACCTGTCCGAATGTCTTTCAAATGTGGTTAACGTACCCCGCCTGTACACTTCCTCAATTAGCAATAATTGCAGAAGAACCAAAGCAGACGTTAAAAAAAATAATTATACAGTGAGTTATATGATGTGGAAAGTGTCAGAAAGTCATGGTGAAGTACAGCATAGAAACAGACCCTTTGGTCCAACTCGTCTATAACAGCCAAATATCCTAAACTGATCTAATCCCATTTGCTAACACTTGGCCCATACCCCTCTAAACCCTTCCTATTCTTATACCCATCCAGATGCCTTTTCAATTGAAATGAGCTTCCACCATTTCCTCTGGCAGCTCATTCCATAAGCATACCATCCTCTGTTTGAAAAGAATTGCCCCTTAGGTCCCTTTAAAATCTTTCCCCCCCTCACCTTTAACCTATGCCCCCTAGTTTTGGACTCTCCTATCTTGGGGAAAAGACCTTAGCTATTCACCCTATCTATGCCCCATATGATTTTATAAACTTCTTTAAGACCAGCCCTTGGCCTCTGGGAAAATAGCCCCAGCCTATTCAGCCTCTCCCTTTAGCTCAAACCCTCCAACCCTGGCAACATCATTGTAAATCTTTTCTGAACCCTTTCAGGTTTCACAACATCCTTCCTATAGCAAGGAGATCAAAATTGAATACAGAATTCCAAACGTGGCCTAACCAATGTCCTGTACAGCCACAACGTGACCTCCCAACACATATACTCAATGCACTGACCAATAAAGTTAAAAATCACACAACACCAGGTTATCATCCAACAGGTTTATTTGGAAGTACTAGCTTTCGGAGCACTGCTCCTTTGTTAGGTAGCTAGATGAGCAGTGCTCCAAAAGCTAATACTTCTAAATAAACCTGTTGGACTATAATCTGTTATTGTGTGATTTTTAACTTTGTACACCCCAGTTCAACACTAGCACCTCTTCAGCGTTACCAATAAAGGCAAGTGACCACCACCCTGTCTATCTGCATCTCCACTTTCAACAAACCAAGCAGTTGCACTCCAAGATCTCTACTTTCGGCCGTACTCCCCAGGGCCCTACCGTTAAGTTCTGCCTTAGTGTGCTTTAGCAAAATGCAAGTCCTCACATTTATCTAAATTAAACTCCATCTGCCACTCCTTAGCCCATTGGACCATCTGATCAAGGTCCCTTTGTACTTGTAGATAACCTTCTTAGCTGACCACTGCACACCAATATTGGAATCATCTGCAAACTCACTAACCATACCTTCTAAATTCATATCCAAATTATTTATATAAATGGTAAAAAGCAGTGGACCCAGCACCAATCCTTGTGGCACTCCACTGGTCACAGGCCCCCAGTCTGATAAACAACCCTATACCACCATCCTCTGTCTCCTAGCTTCGAGCCAATGTTGTACCCAGTTGCTTGGCTCCCTTTGGATTCCATTTAATATAACCTTGCTAACCATGTTGAACCTTGTCAAAAACCTTGCTGAAATCCATATAGATAATGTTGATTGCTCTGCCTTCATCAATCATCTTTGTCACCTCCTCAAAAAACTCAATCAAGTTAGTCAGACATGATTTTCCACATACATAGCCATGTTTCTAATCTAATCGAATCTAATCTAATCTAATCTAAAAAACTCAATCAAGTTAGTCAGACATGATTTTCCACATACATAGCCATGTTTACTATCCCTAATCAGTTCTTGCCTTTCCAAATGTATGTAAATTCTGTCACTCAGAGGCCCCTCCGATAGTATGCTATATTGTAAGATTCCATGACTTGACTACCTTGATGCACTTGAAATGCATTGGAGGCCATTAGTCTTTAATTTGTCTGCTCTAGCCACAACAATTTCCAATTACAAATAGTATTACATGGGGAAAAATGTCCCAACATACTTTAAAGGAGTATAACTGGAATTTCCTAAACAAAGGGATTGAAATTGATATCGCAGAAAAACAGATTTCAGCTGTTTACTGATGTCTACTCATCTGTTGGTTTTAATATTGTATCCAGAGTTACATAGGCAATTTTATTCCATTTCATCAGTGGAACATCACCACTTCATCCAGGCAAGGGAATCACTTGGCCTCTTTAAGAGCTCACCATGTAGGGAGTTAATGACAAAAACCTGTCTCCTCTTCCTTATTGTTTTCTGCCTAGCCTTCTCACTCATGCCAGCTGGTGTCTTATCTCACTCTGCCTTGAGTTAAATGTGATGATGCGTATGAGAAGGAATAAGCTGCCAATGTAAATCTGGATGTAATATTAAGACTAACAGCTGGATCCATCTTCCATCAAGGTTGAATAGATATCAATAAACAGCTAAAATCTGTTTTTGTGATGTCAATCTCAATACCTCACTGGCTGGACTGCAGAACAGACCTATCATTTTCAAAACACTTCCACATCTATAGAGCTATGAGAACACAGAGTCTGAGGTTACTGGCAGAGAAGGTGACTGGACGTACAGTGATCGGGGTTATGTAGATTATCAAACTTCGAGACTGGATGATTAGGCTGTGGGAAAATGACTGCCCTTGGATATTTCTCATTTGACTCGCACTGCTCAGATTGAATTTTGTAATTGAGAGGACCTGCTAAGCAATTTGTTTTGGACGTTTAGTCCAGGACAGAAGTGAATATAGTGGTATTAAAAACCAATCTAGTGAAAGGTCACAAACTGAAACATTGTCTGTTCACTGTGCTGCAAGACCTGCTGTGTATTTTCAGAAATTTCTGTTTTTTAATTTCAGATTTCCAGCATCTGTACTTTGAATTAGTACATAATCTGTCTCTGAATATTCTGAAACATGAACCCATTTATTGTAGCATTTCATCAGCAATACTCCATAATTAAGGTCAATCTCTTATCAAAATGATGAGCGAAATGTTGGAAGTTGTTACTTTCTGGTAACAAATTCTGCTTGGATTGTATTGTTGTACGTTTAGTTTACCAGAAAATTACATACTATATCTGGGTAGGAAGCAAAAATCTATTTAGAACAGTAAATGTGCGAACCGAGTTTTATTAACGACCATTGAAGTTAACTGTGAGGAAATATTCTTGCTTCGAGCTTTTGAAGGGCTGTGAGTGAACAAATTTGCCTTCTTTTACTCTCCTTTAAAGACACTTACACCTGAAGGAGATAGTACATATAGACATTTGTATTTACATGAATCCATTGACTGCTTATTGTTTTCATCATATCCCATTCACAAATGATATTGGTGGGACAGGCCTGCTTCTTATTTCACACTACTTATTTTCAATGCAGCTGCCCCTCCACTAATGATGGCATTGCAAACTAGTGCCTGCAGTTTTGCTTGCATTGATGCAAAGTCACCTGGATGTTTCGACCATGAGCAAATTATTCTTTGTCCATTCACTTAGGAGTCAGTGCACTAATATGTACTAAAGGCTATTACCATGGTTGCTTAGTTGCAGCTTGCAGCTTTGTGTAACTGATTATAATAATAATCCTGGCAGAGATTCTAGTTATCTTAGAATTAGCTGCCTTCAGGTAGGGTGCCCAAGGGTGTTGGGATAATAGAAATGAACACAGGACTGCTGTTCCTGATTATTGCCTGAAGTAGTGCAGCATGAGGGTAAGGAACACAATAGGCTCTACTAAGATGCCCTTCAAGTGTTCAGAGGAGTCACTCTAAGACTTTCAGCTGAAGAAATGACTCTTTGAGAAAGTTTATTAGAGGGCTGCTGGTCACTTTGGGGTTATAAATGACAGTGCTTTGGTTAAGAGTGGTGGGGGGGAACAGAGAGATTTAGAATA
This sequence comes from Chiloscyllium plagiosum, assembly GCF_004010195.1. Classification (NCBI taxonomy): domain Eukaryota; kingdom Metazoa; phylum Chordata; class Chondrichthyes; order Orectolobiformes; family Hemiscylliidae; genus Chiloscyllium; species Chiloscyllium plagiosum. The sequence goes on from NC_057730.1 coordinate 21,000,598, forward strand.
GCCGAAGATACACCACTTTATTGATTCATTTGTTGTTTATCTTTTCTTCCCCCTCCAGTACCTCCCAGTTGCCTAGTGCCATGGCAACAAGAAATGAGTGGCCATGTACCCGGTGCACTTTCTTGAATCCCGATGTGCTGAGGCAGTGTTCCATATGCGAGGCCCCCCGAGAAAGGCCAGACTTCAATGACATCCTTCGGCTTAGCACAGAGGAGCAGCAGTGGGCCTGCACACGATGCACTTTCAGAAACTCAATCAACAAGAGCCAGTGTGGTGTGTGTGGGTCTTCCCAAACCCTTACTCCTGTCATACCGCCTGTACCCACAACAAATGGACAGTCCAAAAATCAGCCTCCTTTGGATGAACAGCGAGGTTCTGCTGGACAGGACAGTGGGAGATCAGCAAATGGTGACGTCAACGGCAACTGTTGCAAGAATGGTACACCAGTTAACTCCAAAGCTTGGGCCTGCCAAAGGTGCACTCTTCATAACACGCCATCTGCTAACTCGTGTTCAGCCTGTGGGGGGCCTCGCAAACTTTCCTTGCCCAAGATCCCACCTGAAGCTCTGGTTGTGCCTGAGGTTTTGACTCCTGCTGGTTTCCAGCTGCCCTCAGGACCATCATCAGCAACATCCCAGCTCAGCAATTCAACTGACCCAATAGAGGCTGATGTGTCACCAATTCAGGATGCAGCCACAGAGACTGAGAGTCCAAGGTCTCCAGTTGCAAGTCCCCTGTCGCCAATGATCCAGAATAACCCAGTACCACGAAGCCGCAGAGAAGTACCACCAGCTGCCAAATTCCAGTCGCCCAATGCAGACTCACCGGTCCTCTCTGGTAGCATGGCCACCACCTCTACCTCCTGCACCTCAGTTCCAACAGCCCGAGGTGTTCCCCAGGGGCAAGTGAAATCTTCCACAAAATTGCAAGAACTGCTTTGCACCAAGAGGCTCAGTGTTTTAGATGAGGAAATGGACTCATCCCCAAGTCAATGGAAGTGTACATCTTGCTCTTTTATCAACTCTGCTGCAGTATTAAAATGTGATGCTTGTAGAACTATGAAAGGCGGAGACATCATAGACCTAACTGGTGACACTGTGAGGTTCACCCCCTTTAGTCCCTCCAGCCCAGATTTTACCATATGGACTTGTTCAAAGTGTACTCTGAAAAACCCTACTGCTGTCCAAAAATGCAGTGCCTGTAATTGCTCCAAACTCCATGGCTTTCAAGAGCATAGTCATACAGAGCGAGGGCCAAGATGTCCCGATTGTAACATGGAGAAGGGGCTGAATGGGTGTTCATGCACCACATGTGGATCCAGGTCCTCAGGAACACGGAAACCCATCAAACTATTCCCTGTCCAGCCACCTACCTCTCGGGAGAAATCCAATGAGTGGTCCTGCCCTGCTTGTACCCTCCTGAATGACTTGAAGGATAAGCATTGTGCAGCCTGCCATACACCACAGCAGTATTTCACCCTGAGGAAGGGCTCAAAGCCACTGAAGAGACGGGAAAGCATACTTGTTGAAGCACGGCGGAAGACTGATGAGGGAGAGGCCAAAGAGCTATGGGAGAATATTGTGAAGTTTTGCCAGGAGGTAAGCCTGTTCTATAAAATAGTATGTAGTGTCTTGGGTAGACTCCAGTGTCACGCTCCCACTTGTAATTTGTCAACCAACTAACTACTGAGTAGATTTGTAAGTGAGACAATTTTCAGCAGCATTACAGTTAACCACTTTGCTCTGAACTATCAGCTCTGCTGTCTACTTCAGAAGAATATATTAACAAAGGTCATTCAGTCTTTTGATCCTGTTACTCTATTCAATTAGATAAGGCTGATCTTATTTACCCATCTTGATTTCATAACCCTTGATATCATTGTCTAACAAAAATCTGCCAATCAGTATTTTTTTTGGAGAAAAGATTTCCAGATTTTAGACAGTGCACTTAACCTTAAAATAGGCTTTCTGCTCCCTTGCTCTGGACTGTTCTTCCCAACCCTCCAAGTCGCAAACACCTTCACCACACCAAGAAGGGAAATATAATCATCTTAAACAGCTCAAAGGAGTGCAAGCCTTATCTATGCTTTATTCTATTCCTGGCTTTCAGAATATCACCAGTAAATGGAGAGCTAATATTAGCTGCTTAATGAAATATATTGAAGAGGGATGTAACAGATGCCTTTAACCAAAGTAAACCATGAGTCGTTGGCATATGTCTCTTTTCTATAGGGGTGCAAGAGTGTGCTATGATGATTTTTGTTTTCGTATAAAGCAACACAATCGAGCAAGTTTCTTATTGGTGCAATACCTGGAGTGAGATTTATTTTGTTTCACTATGAATTATCTTGCTGTGTCCCATCCTGTCCATTCCATGTGTACTATATTAAAAATAACAAAGGAATGAATTACATAACAATAATACCTCTGAGGACTTCGGAGTGTTCATAGGCTCAACTGAAGATTGAGCAGTTTCAAAAGTACGCTCAGAATTTTGGTTCCTAAAACTTTTTAACAAGTTTGGTTTCGAAGTTAATATCAGGCGACATAAAGTGTAGAATATTGCTAATTCAGTAAAAGCTATGTCACAGAGTCTGAAAAGAGACTCACATTTATGTAGTAGTTTAAACAACCACCAATTGTGCTGCTTTACAATAAATGAAGGACTTTTAAAGTGGGTTGTAAAGTTTCCTCAGGCATGCAATTTGTACACAGCAAGTTTTCATAATCTGCAATGGAATAACGACTGGATTTTTTTCTATGATTTTGATTAAAAAATAAATCCTCACTAGGTTACTGATGAGGATAACTCCCTGCTCATCTTTGCAAATAGTGCTGTAGAGGCAGTTGGGATCAAGGGAATCCCTGGAGGTATGTAGAGTATACAGGAGTTTACTGAAGAAGGAAATCAGGAGGGCGAAAGGGGGCATGAGATAGCTTTGGCTGGGAAGATTAGGGTACATCCAAAGAGATTCTTCAAGTCTATTAAAGGAAAAAAGAGTAACTGGAGAGAGAGAATAGGACCACTCAAGGACCAAAGTGGACATGCATGTATGGAACTGCAAGAGATGAGCAAGGTCCTCAATGAATATTTCTCCTCTGTGTTTACCGTGGAGAAAGACACAAAGACTTGAGAACTTGGGGAACTCAGTGGTGATATCTTGGGGACTGCCCATATCAGAGTAGAGAACATGTTGGATGTATAGAATGTGTGAAGGCATGTAAATCTCCTGCTCCTGACCAGATCTATCCAAGAACCTTACAAGAGGCTAGAGAGGAAATTGCAGGTACCCTAGCTGATATATTTGCATCAATGTTAGCCACAGGTGAGGTCCTGGAAGACTGGAGGGTAGTGAATGTTATGCCCTTATTCAAAAAAGGCTGCAAAGAGAAGCCTGCGAACTCTTGACCAGTAAGCCTAACATCTTTGGTAGGTAAGTTACTTGAGAAGATTCTGAGGAATAAGATAAACATGTATTTGGAAAGATAGGGTTTGATTTGGAGTAGTCAGCATGGCTTTGACGTGGGAGATCATGCCTCACAAATTTGTTAGAGTTCTTTGATGAAGACACCAGGAAGGTTAATCAGGGCAGGGCAGTAGATGTAGTCTATATAGATTTCAGTAAGGCCTTTGATAAGGTTCCGCATGGTAGACTGCTCTGGAAGGTTAGATCGCATGGAATCCAATGGGAGCTGCCAAATCGGATTCACAATTAATTTAATGATGGGAATAATGGATAATAATGGAAGGATGCTTGTCAGACTGGAGGCCTGTGAGTAGTGGTGTGCCTTAGAGGTCGGTGCTGGGCCCATTGCTGTTTGTTATCTATATCAATGATTTGGATGAAAATGTACAAAGCATGATTAGTAAGTTTGCACATGACACTAAAATGTGGACAGTGCAAAATGTTATCAGAAAGTGCAGCAAGATCTTGATCAGCTAGGGAAAATGGGCTGAGAAATGGCGAACAGAGTTTAATATAGATAAGTGTGAGCTCTTGCATTTTGGAAAGTCAAATCAAGATAGGAGTTTCATGGTGAATGGTAGGGCCTTAAGGAGAGTAGTGGAACAGGGGGATCTTGGTGTTCACGTGCATGGTTCTCTGAAAGGGGAGTCACAGGTAGACAGGACAATGAAGGCTTTTGGCATACTGGCCTTCATCAGTCAGGGCATTGAGTATAGAAGTTATGTTGCAGTTGTATGACATGTTGGTGAGGCTGCACTTGGAGTATTATGTTCAGTTTTGGTCACCTTGCTATAGGAAAGGTATTATTAAACTGAAAGAATGCTGAAGAAATTTAAAAGGATGTTGCCAGGAATCAAAGGACTGAGTTATAGGGAGAGGTTGGACAAACTCTGTGGGCAGCACGATGGCACAGTGGTTAGCACTGCTGCCTCACAGCGCCAGAGACCCGGGTTCAATTCCCGCCTCAGGCGACTGACTGTGTGGAGTTTGCACATTCTCCCTGTGTCTGCGTGGGTTTCCTCCGGGTGCTCCGGTTTCCTCCCACAGTCCAAAAGATGTGCAGGTCAGGTGAATTGGCCATGCTAAATTGCCCGTAGTGTCAGGTAATGGGTAAATGTAGGGGTATGGGTGGGTTGCGCTTCGGCGGGTCGGTGTGGACTTGTTGGGCTGAAGGGCCTGTTTCCACACGTAATGCAATCTAATCTAATCTAAAACGAGGACTTTTTTCTTTAGAGCGGGTATGGGTGGGTTGCGCTTCGGCGGGTCGGTGTGGACTTGTTGGGCTGAAGGGCCTGTTTCCACACGGTAATGCAATCTAATCTAATCTAAAACGAGGACTTTTTTCTTTAGAGCGTAGGAGTCTGAGTGGGGCACGGGGGTGGGGGTGGGGGGAGTCTTAAAGAAGTGTATACGATCATGAGAGGTATGGATAACGTGAATGCACTCAGTCTTTTTCCCAGAGTTGGGGAATTGAGGAATATAGGGTATCAGTTTAAGATAGGAGGGGAAAGAATAAATAGGAAGCTAAGGACCATCTTTTTACATAGAGGGCGGTACACTTATGAAATGAGCTGCCATCAGAAGTGGTTGAGGCGGGTACATTAACAACATTTAACAGGCATTTGGACAAACACATGGACAGGAAAGATTTAGAAGGATATGAGCCAAGTGGAGAGAAATGGGCTTAGTAGGAATGGATATTTTGGTTGGCATGGACCAATTTGGGCCGTAGGGCCTGCCTCTGTGCTGCAGGACTGTATGACTGTATCATCTTCTAATCCACCCGAGCAGGCATATGGGCTTCAATATGCAAAACAATATACAATACAGCACAGGAACAGGCCCTTTGGACTGCGCCGGTTCCTATTCCTTATTTAGATCTGCTGTTTATTGCCCATGTGCAGTTTCTATCTCCCTGTGTGCCTCACGTTCATGTGTCTGTCAAGATGTGCCTTAAATGTTGCTAACGTACTTGATTCCACCAACCCCATTGGCAGTGTGTTCCAGACACCTGCCAGGCTCTGTGTGAACACATTTCCATGTACTTCTCCCCTAAACTTGCCCATCTCATATTTACCTGTGCCCTCTTGTAGTTGACCTTTCCACCCTGGGAAAAAGTTTCTGACTGTCCATCCTATTTATGCCTCTCATGGTTTTGTAGACCTTTTCAGCCTCTGTTTTTAGTTTAATTACTTCTCCAAAAGATGATGCTCCAACAATGTAGCACCATCTCAGCTCAACGTAGGAACGTCAGTGTGTTACCCACATCAGAGGTGTGTTACATGTCTGAACGGTTGATTCTGAACGGGAGATATCCAGAAATGTCAGTGGAGTTTTATTTGTGTGCTCAGCTTCTGGAACATAAACTTGGAAGCTTGTGACCGAAAGTAGAGAGTGCTACCAGTTGAACTACTGCCAACTCTCAAGTGTAAAATCACTTTCCAGTTCAAATGATAGAACTTTCACTGTAGTTCACCTATTTTCTGTACTCCTATAGAGATGGTTGAGATGTAATTGCCTTTTGATCAACCTTTGTACCCAAGTGTAAAAGGGACTTAACACTGGCTCTATTTCTGAGAGAGAGCAGCTTCCACAGAGAACATCTTGTTGAACCAATCAACTCTGAGTGGTGTCAATGACTAGAACCCCAGACAGAATGGTGCCTAATGAAGGTAGTCCGTTACGGCATGTAACATGACCATCTCAGATAAATAAGACAAATAAATATCTTGTTGTTTTTGAATCTAAAAAATATGTTTAGATGTTTGTTTTAATTCTTTTAGTTGTGGTTAAAGTTGTGACAGACAAATGTTGTCATTTATTTTCCAGCCTGTTTCAGCAACAGTTCAGTCTGTGAAGCCCTGGAGTGTTGAATAGTCTTGACAAATTTTACCAGGCTGATTTCAGAACAGAGTTGCTCTTTCGAAATCTCTATTAGGTTGCACTTCTTGTTTGCATTTTCTGAAGAGAGCCTAAATCTGTTCAGTCTTCCCTGTCACTTCTTGGCTCAGGTACCATTCAAGCAAATCCTTTCTCTGCTTTCTCTGGAGACTAGAACTGCTCACGGTATGAGAGTATGGTCTAACCAAGGCTCTGCACAAAGTTAACATAACTTCTCTGCCTTTAAATCCTACCCTTCTGGTAATGAATACCAGTGCTTTGTTTACGGTCTTATTAATTCACATCTTTCCTTTAGCAATTTGTGAATCTAGATTTTAGAGCTCTCTGTGTACCCCAAGAGTTATGTAGCTTTTTTACAGTTCCCACCAAATTTGAATACTTCAATCTTGCCTATATTGAGGTTGAGTTGCTAATTACATGTCCATTATATGAGTTTATTAATGTTTTATTGCTGTATAGATGATTGGTTAAAGCAATGGATTTGAAATCTGTGGAATTTCTCACACAGGTTTGAATCTTGCCAATTGTGCTTCTCAGCATATAAAAGAGGGTTCCTGCAACACAGTAGTAGTGTTCCTACCTTTGGCCTGAAGGTCTGGTTTTAGATCTTCTGCCCTGGACTGTGTCTTAAGATATCCATGGTGTGCAGATGTTGGACTGGGGTGGACAAAGTCAGAAGTCACAAGACACCAGGTTATAGTCCAACAAGTTTCTGTGAAATCACAAGCTGTCAGAGTGCTGAAGAAGGAGCATTGCTCTGAAGGCTTGTGATTTCAAATAAACCTGTTGGACTATAACTTGGGCTCATGTGACTTATGAATAAGATATCTAAATAGGTTGGTTAAGAAGAAATATTAATGTTCTGTACTTTTGCCAAGAATCCCTCCACATTAGATTGATTTTCTTTCTTTCTTTCTCTCTCCCTCTCTCCCTCTCTCTCTGTCACTGTCTTCTTGCCACCATCACCACCCCCAACAAATTTGGTCATTGTATTTCCAATTCCTTGCTAATTTATACAAATGGTGAACATTAGCCAGCACTGATCATTATGGAACACCAGTTCCAGCTATTTACCAATCTGTGTAATAATCTCAAGATCAGTCTCTTGCTTCCTGTTTTACCATGAGCCTTCTATCAATTATACTACTTGCCCCCTGTCTTTACATGCTCTCCTCTTGTTATGAGTTTATTAAGTTGTGCTTTATCATTGGAGTTTTGGAAATCCAAATATAATATTCTGGATTAGTGGTGCTGGAAGAGCACAGCAGTTCAGGCAGCATCCAAGGAGCTTCGAAATCTTGGATGCTGCCTGAACTGCTGTGCTCTTCCAGCACCATTAATCCAGAATCTGGTTTCCAGCATCTGCAGTCATTGTTTTTACCTTCCAAATATAATATGTCCACTGCATCATCTTTATCTAATTTGCTGCTAATTCAAAGAATTTAGTAAGGTTCGTCATGCATGTTTTGTTTTGGAAACTGACTACATTTTATTATATTTTCAGTTTCTAAATGTTTTTCTGTTTTTTTGTTTTCATTCATGGGATGTAGGTACCATAGTTGCATATATTCTATTCTTGAAATCCTACTAGTGAAGGATGGTAGTGGAGCTGATCTTTGCTCAGTCTTGCAATTATTCACAAAGTGAAACATTACAAGTGAAACCCTCCGAACTCGACCACTCCCAGTTTCATGTGTCTTTATATATGCGCTCAGATGGAATCCCCATTACTTTTTCAGCAAACATAAAAATTAAATAGTATTGATAAATGATTGACAACCCTTGATTGTCTTTAGGAAGGCACATTACCAAATGAGAGGTTGGCCAGACTAGTTCTAAAAGGCAGATACAAATCAACCACATTTTTGAGTCCAGAATCACTTTTGGGTTGGGTTTGGCAAAGACGTAATATTTCCTTTTTGAAAGATCAGTAGTGAGCCAGGTCGATGTTTTGACAGTCCATTAGTTTCGTGGTCACCAGTACTGAAATTAACTTCTTACTCCAGATTGCTGAAATAAATTTAAACTCCTGAGCTGTTATTATAGCTCATATTTCCAGAAATTAGTCCATGCCTCTGGATTACTAGTTCTGTAATATAGCCACTGTGTCACCATTTCCAATTGTGTACAGATTCTATCTTGCTTCCTACCATTAACATTTAAGATAACTATTCTGCAACTCTCTAAACTGAATTCATCTTTCCTTTTTATACAGGAATCACACAAGCTGTCCTCAGTCCTCTTGTACTATTCTTACAATCATATTTTTATAAATATGTAATACTGCCTCTTCTATATCAACCCGAGCTTCCTTGAACACGTTAGAGACACTTCATGTAGACCAGGGGTTTCACCTTTTACAAATTTGGTAATCATGTCTCTCCTTTTCTATTCTTAACGTCTTTAGAAGAAAACATCAAAAAACTAGTGTCCTACTAACTGTGTTCATTTCCCTTGAATAGCCTAGCTAATTGTACATTTTAATTTTTTTCTGCAAAATAATTATGATAAAACCAATAACATTTATAGTGATTTTGTTAGGAGGTTCAACATTTTTGTCTAAAATATTTACTAATTCAGAAATCTGTGTTTTTTTTCTTTGAAGTTCACATTTTTAAATGGTTAGAATGGTATTGGAGCTGTGAAATGAAAGATAAGGTTGAGCAGACTCAGTTCCTCCACACATCATTAGAGAGCAGGTTCCTATGAGTTGCCAGAGAAAAATGTGATTAGCCTAAAGGTGGATCTATTTTTGGGAACAGTTGTGTAACATCAACCAATCCTGCAGGCTTAGTGGCAGCTCCAGCCCTGAAATACGTATTGATGATTTGAAAATCAGGAATTTCAGTATGATGAAAACTGGCATGAGTTACCAAAATAAAGGTTATTGTAAAACTGATACAAATTGAACCAGAACTGTGATGCTTTTGACAAATGCCTGATAGTGAATTATGATATACATGTTATAGACATGTCCCCAAATTGCTGTCTTTGTAAAATAAATTGCTCAAATATTAATCAAATATTTTCAGTAACAAGATCCAATTTTTGGTGAATTACAATGGATTTTTATAAAATGTAAATCAAATGCATTCCACTGCAGCACCTCACTTAATATACAATCTGGTAAATTGAGCTCCAATGGAATTATTTATTCAATCTTTGATGGGATCTAGGTGTCGCTGATAGGGTCAGTATTTGTTACTTAACCCTAGTTCCTGTGGAGAAGATAATGGTGAACCATTTTCTTGAACCACTCCAGCAATGGAGAGTCAACGATACAGTTCCAAGTTAGGATAGTGACTTGGAAGAAAACTAGTAACTGGTACTGCTCTGAAGCATCTGATGCCCTTGTCCTTCCAGGTGGTAGAGGTTATGGTTTGGAAGGTATTGTTGGAGGAGCCTGGGTTAGTTGCTGCAGTGTATCTTGTATACTGTATACATCACTGCTGCGATGTACCAAAGATGAAGGAGTGAATAATTAAGTTGTTGGATGAGGTGCCAGTCAAGCAGGCTTGTTTTGCCCTGGATGGTGCCAAGTTTCTGAAATGTTTTTCAAGTTGCTGTCATCCAAGTAAATGGAGAATTCCTATTACAATCCTAACTTCTGCATTGTAGATGATTGACAATAGCAAAGAGGATTGATGAGGGCAGAGTGGTAGATGTGATCTATATGGACTTCAGTAGGCTGTTCGACAAGGTTCCCCATGTCTGGTTAGCAAGGTTAGATCTCAAGGAATACAGGGAGAACTAGACATTTCAATACAGAACTGGCTCGAAGGTAGAAGACAGAGGGTGGCAGATTCTTTTTCAGACTGGAGGCCTGTGACCAGTGGTGTGCCACAAGGATCAGTGCTGGGTCCACTACTTTTAGTCATTTATATAAATGATTTGGATGTGATTTTAAAAGGTATAATTAGTAAGTTTGCAGGTGACACCAAAATTGGAGGTGTAATGGACAGCGAAGGTGGTTACCTCAGATTACAACGGTATCTTGAACAGATGGGCCAATGGGCTGAGAAGTGGCAGATGGAGTTTAATTCAGATAAGTGTGAGGTGCTGCATTTTGGGAAAGCAAATCTTAGCAGGACTTATGCACTTAATGGTAAGGTCCTAGGGAGTATTGCTGAACAAAGAGACCTTGGAGTGCAGGTTCATAGTTCCTTGAAAGTAGAGTCGCAGGTAGATAGGATAGTGAAGAAGGCATTTGATATACTTTCCTTTATTGGTCAGAGTATTGAGTACAAGAGTTGGGAGGTCAAGTTGTGGCTGTACAGGACATTGGTTAGGCCACTTTTGAAATATTGCATGCAATTCTGGTCTCTATTGGAAGGATGTTGTGAAACTTGAAAGGGTTCAGAAAAGATTTACAAGGATGTTGCCAGGGTTGGAGGATTTAAGCTATGGGGAGTGATTGAATATGCTGGGGCTGTTTTCCCTGGAGTGTCGGAGGCTGAGGGGTGACCTTATAGAGGTTTATAAAATTATGAGGGGCATGGATAGGATAAATAGACCAAGTCTTTTCTCTGGGGTGGGGGAGTCCAGAACTAGAGATTGAGGGTGAGAGGGGAAAGATATAAAAGAGACCTAAGGGGCAACTTTTTCACGCAGATGATGGTATGTGTATGGAATGAGCTGCCAGAGGAAGTGGTGGAGGCTGGTACAATTGCAACATTTAAGATACATCTGGATGGGTATATGAATAGGAAGGGTTTGGAGGGATATGGGCTGGGTGCTGGCAGGTGGGACTAGATTGCATTGGGATATCTGGTCGGCATGGACAGGTTGGACCGATAGGTCTGTTTCTGTGCTGTACATCAACTGGTTTGGGAAGTCGTTTTTTGAGTTAATCACTTCAGAATTCCCACTCTCCAACTACTCTTATAGCCGCAGTATTCATATGGCTGGTCCAGTTCAAATCCTCGTTAATGGTGATCATGTTATTGATAGAGAGGATTCATCCATTGATGTCAAGGGAAGTTAATTACATTAGTCCTGTTGGAGGATGTTGCTTACCATTTATAAGCCCAAGCCTGAATGTTGACTAGGTCTTGCAACATTTGACACAGATTGCTTCAGTATCTGAGGAGTTGCAAAGCTTTCAAACACTACAGTGATCAACAAAATCTTCAGTGCTGACCTCTTGAAGAAAGGAAGTTCATTGACGAAGCAATCTGGGAACTGAGCTGATTGACTCTAACAACCACAACTGTCTTCCTTGGTGTTAGGTATGACTCTAACCAGTGCAAAATGTTTGTCCTAATTTCCACTGGCATCAATTTTGCTAAGACTCTTTCATGCTACTTTAATAGCTGTCACACTCACTTCCCTCTTGACTGATAGAGTTATACAACACAGAAACAGATCCTTTAGTCTAACTCATCCATGCTGACCAAGTTTCCCAAACTAAACTAGTCCCACTTGTCTGTGAATGGCCCATATCCCTCTAAATATTTCCAATTTATTTACCTGTAGTAATTGTAAGGAGATCAGCCAGGTGGACATAATCGATGAGTTCCCCAATTGGGGCTCTTAATCTGATCCAGTCAAGGAACCCTAACTGAGAGCTAAGAGCAGGAGTCAGATATCCCGTTCACTTGGAGAGCTGGCTCTGAGGGAGCTGGATCAGTATCAAGGACTCTGCATGTAAGTAAAGAGTGACTTGATGGTGGGATACAGGCCTCTGTAGAGATATATCATTACCTAATCCAAATATCTTTTAAATGTTGTTACTGTACCTGCATCTATCACTTCCTCTGGCAGTTCATTCCACATACAAACCACCCTCTGTGTAAAAACGTTGCCGCTCAGGTCCCTTTTAAATCTTTCTCCTCTCACCTTAAAAATATGCTCTCTAGTTTTGAACTTCCCTACCCAAGGGAAAAGGCATTAACTGTCAACCTTATCTATGTTCCTTGTGATTTTATGAACCTCTACAAGATCACCTCTTAACTTTCTATGCTTCTGCGAAAAAAGACTTGCCTCAGATGCTCAGGTTTGTAGAGGTTTATAAATTCATGAGGGGCATGGATAGGGTGAACAGCCATGGTCTTTTTCCCAGGGTAGAGCAGTCCAAAACTAGAAGGCATAAGTTTAAGATGAGAAGGGAACGATTTAAAAATGACCCGAGTAGCAACTTCTCCATGCAGAGGGTGGTGTGTGTATGGAACGAGTTGTCTAAGGCAGAGGTGGAGGCTGGTACAATTACAATATTTAAAAGGTATCTGGATGGGTAGGATTTCGAGAGATATGGGCCAAAGGGTTAGCAAATGGAACTAGATCAGTTTAGGTTATCTGTTTGGCACGGATAGGTTGTATAGAAGTATGATGAATGAAAGTTTCATTATCAGAGACTGAAAGAGTTCTGTTTAGAATGTTTTGAGATGCAAGTATGACATTGACTACAGAAAGATGGCTATTGCACAATGAAGACAGCCAGGCTTGTTTTCATTGAAACAATTAGCCCTTCTCAGTCAATTGTTCCACTGGCATTAATGATTAATGCTCAAAAATGAATGGTCTGTATATTTCTGGACTCAATCAAGGAAAGGAGCCATCGTGTATCCAGACAAATTGGAATGTTTGCTGAAGTGTTTGACCCACAGGCCAGAGTGAACTGTGAGGCACTAACCTATCATCTGAACTCTTGAATTCCCTGCGCCCTTGAAGCCCACATTACCCTGTGTCACTTTTTTAAATTGTATACACAGAAATGATTCTTTGGGGCAAGAGTAGTAATTTTTGCTCTTACTTCTGGCATGTTATTACTTTCCCCAGCCATAAGAATCACATTGACAGCTATGAAGGACAATCAGACTCTTTCAATTTCGTGATCTAATTTGTAGTGTGATTTGAACATTATTCTGAATGTTTTTTAACTGCTTATCCCAGAGTATATAGATTCTCTACTTATTATTTAGATTATGAAAGTGACTACCTGGGAGTGAGAGTATGCTAACTGAGAGAATTCATGTGGTTAATGTTAAAAGAATATGGAAAGAATGGAGTGAGTGCAGACTACAATGTGACGAGCATCCTGGCCAATATTTATCTCTTAACCAACATCACTTAAAGCAAAGTAAATTATCATTGTGGGAGCTTCAGTTACAGAACTGGCTACTATGTTTTCCACTTTATCATGGTGAATTCACTTGAATACTTCATTGCCTGTAAAACATTTTGGAATGTCCTGTGTTTGTGAAAGGGGGCTCTACAAATGCAAATTTCTTTCTTCCTTCAGATTGTTACATTTTAGGTTCTTCTTTGCATTTCTGAGTTTCCCAACTCTTTAGATGTTTTATGCTCGTTGAGATTGCTTGTGCTTGTTTGCCTTTGCATGTCTGATAATTTGCCAAGGAGTATTGTCATTTCTTTACCACTGGATATGTTAAAACAGAAAATGGTGTTGTTACATTTGTATAGAAATGTATAGGAACCTTCCATCTGCAATAGATAATAGGAATAAGTAGTGGGCAAATACACCCTGAAACCCCCAAATTGTTTATGATAAATCAATCACTGGGATGGACATTCAGTGAAAAGTCACCCATGTGAATAGAATGGAAAGCTAAATTGAGAAGCTGCTCCTCCAGTCACAGGCTGTTTCTCTCCCATGTTTGTTGCTGTTAGGTTTATTAGTGAGCCTAACAGCAACAAACATGGCAGAGAAACAACCTGTAATTATGAAGAACAGTAAGCAACTCACTATCATTAGGGAAACAATCATTGAGGAGCAGGGGAGCAAGGTCCAGGAGCAAGAGCCGTCTTAGTTTGAGGCTTGGAGAGGGAGTCACAGCCAAAAGCAGCCATTTTGCAAATGCCAGGAGAGAGGATGGCAAGAGGGAAGATTATAATAGATGCCATTGAAATGAATACAGCTTTAATTATTCAATATAAATCTAAGATTCGGGTCAGAGATACATTAAAAACTGTAACTTATGCATGTTGGTTTGTGCTAGTTTCAACACTGTGATATCTGGGAAACTGTTGCTTTCCTTATATGTTGTGTATCTAAATTTAATGGATTGACACTTATTGAGGATATTGATTAATTCTTTTAGTTCTGCACTGTGAGAATTCAAATACCTTAAAAGTCAACACAAATTCAAAAGGTGAATGACTGCAATGCCTGACAAACATGATGTGGAGGAACTGATGTTGGACCATGGTGGACAAAGTTAAAAATTGAGATTAGTGTGATGCTGGAAAAGCACAGCTGGTCAAGCAGCATCCGAGGAGCAGGAAAATTGACATTTTGGGCAGATTCCTGATGAAGGGCTTTTGCCCGAAACTTAGTTTTCCTGCTCTGCGGATGCTGCCTGACATGCTGTGCTTTTCCAGCATCACACTAATCTTGACTCTAATCTCCAGCATCTGTAGTACTCACTTTCGCCACATTAAAAATCACATGACACCAGATTATAGTCCAACAGTTATATTTGGCTTCCAGAAAAACCTGTTGGATGATAACCTGGTGTTGTGTGATTTTTAACTTTGTTCACCTGATAAAGCTGTTATTTAGAATGAAAAAATAGCCCGTGAAATTCAAAAACTGGCCCTCTAAGGGAGCCTTTGAGAAAATAATTTTGTCCTGGCATGGCAAATAAATGGGTGGGATTTATGGCAGAGAAGTCCTCGGAGCCTGATGACCTGCAACCTAGGGTATTAAAGTAGGTGACAGCATTAGTTATTATGTCCCAAAATTCCCTGGATTCTGGAAATGGATTGGAAATGTGCTAATGTGATGAAGTTTAATGTGAACTGGTGCAATGTTATCCATTTTGGTCAGAAAAATAAAAGGCAAATTATTATTTAAATGGGAAGCAAATTCAAAGTGTGTCAGTGCAGAGGGATCTGGGTGTTGTGCATGACTGGCAGAAATTGGGAAGGCAGCATATAATAAAGGAATCCTGCAACTTATTGCAAAATGACTGAATTATAAAAGTACAGAAATATTTTTACAATTGCATACGGCATTCATGAAACCCATCTGGAATATTGTGTCCCGTTTTGGTCTCTTTCCTTGAGGAAGGATGTGGTGGCGTTGGAGGCAATTCAGAGGAGATTCACAAAGTTTTTTCCAGGGATGAGAGGGCGATCATACAAGGAGTGGTTGAAAAACTTGGGCACATATTCACTGGTGTTAAGAAGAATGAGTCGGGGGTCTGATTGAGGTACATAAAGTGCTAAAGGGGATTGATACAGTGGATGTTGGACTAATGATTTCCCCTTGTGGGACAGTCTTTAACAAGAGAGTATAGATACAGAGTGAGAGGAGATGGGTTCAAAACTGAGATGAGCAGAAACTACTTGTGATTCTGTGGAACTTACTGATCCAGAGGTTATGAAGTGGAGGCAGAATCAATCAATAGATTTAAGAAAAAAATAAATATGTTTCTGATGAAAAGTAGGATAAAGGGCTGTGGGAGCAGACAGGAAAGTGAGGTTGAGACCA
This sequence comes from Chiloscyllium plagiosum, assembly GCF_004010195.1. NCBI lineage: Eukaryota > Metazoa > Chordata > Chondrichthyes > Orectolobiformes > Hemiscylliidae > Chiloscyllium > Chiloscyllium plagiosum. The sequence goes on from NC_057730.1 coordinate 21,016,419, forward strand.
GGATTAGATCAGCCATGGTCATGTTGAATGTGTTGTGCTGAATTGCTTACTCTTGCTCTGAATTCCTATGTTTCTGTATTACTATGTAATATAGATGTTAGAAATAGCCAAATGGCTACAAGATCATAGGAGTTATCTGCAAGACCTGTATTCTTAGCACCTGCTGCATGATGGGGAAACCTGTACATTTTATACCTGTTGAGAGCAAAGAGTCAATCATTCCCAACCCCAGCTGTGAAATATCCTAGATGTCACATGGTAAGTCAGATACCAGTGGAATGAACTTTTCCAGGGAAAACATGCCAGGTGGACTAACACTAATAACTCTAAACTACATCAGTAGAACCCTGATATCAAGTATTATCGTCTCCTAAAAAGATCTTCTTAAAAAATTTGCCCAAAGCAGCCAAATTCTTCCATTGGCCAGCAGTCAGCCTATTTGAATATCCTTTTGCATATAAGCGTGCTGCTGATTGACCTTTGCTCCTCCCTCCCTGTGAGCAAGTGCTGACAGTTATTGCTAAGTTGTTCTACTTTGTGTAATGTCTCATTGCCTTGCCAAGCGACTCAACAATCTCTCTTCAGTGTAAAGAAATGAGCAAATTGCACAATGTCCTGGTTGATGCCATTCATGTTGCAGTTCCTTGGGACAAATTAGCTGAAGAGTTTGTTCCCTCTCAAAAGAAAGAGAGGCAGCCCTCTATTTTCAAGTTCTACATCTGTAGCTTTACCAATTTGAATCCTTTACCTGTGTGTACGAATTCTGGCAGTTTCTCCTGCAAATATATCAGACTGTATTGTCTGCAAATGCACTGTAAGAATTGATATTATATCCTGTCAAATTAATTGAAAAGGCAATTTGTCACAATGCGTTATCCAGACTATTCTTCATCCTCTGAACAAGAGGTTCCTCCCGACTAGCTAGATTTCAGCGTAAAGGATGAGACATTAATTAATCACTGGAGCAGATGGGTTGCAATAATATATCAATATGAGAACTGAGTGTGAGGATGGAAGCTCTATGTACATTGGAGAATGATGAAGTATACTTTTTATTTAGTCAGAAATATTATTTCTGAAATTCTGCTACAAAGATCTGAAAAGCACAATAAAAAAATGGAGCAACTTCAAATGAATCTGACATACCAGTAGATGGTTAGATAGGCCATCAGGCGAATTACTGATCACTTCTTTACAAATTGCAAAATGGAGTGACATTTCAATTGACATCACAGAATTTCTTCCCTAGAGGAATACAAACTCTGACCATGTCTCAGATGTAAACCTACAGATTGGGTTATTTGATTGAATGCATTTAATCTCTCATCACATGCTGAGGCACTTCAGAACCTTATTTTGGAAAAAAAAGGTCTGAGAGGCGGGTATTACCTACAACAGAGCTTACCAAACTGTGTGTCTGCAGTTTTGTGGGGCATGCCCAGGTTATCAAATAATGGGCTGGCCAAAGAACAAGAACCACCAATACAGTCTGAAAGAGTGGAATTTATAATGAAGTCAAAGGTAATGCCCTTGGTTTCCTCACTGTTGAGCTGGAAAACTTATTTTCATTCAGGTTGCAGCCTTAGTGTTTTATATCAACTCAAGCTAAGCTTCTGTCCCAACACCTCTCCACCATCGTGACTGTTTGTTTATTTCCATTTCTATAATAGCTATCTCCCTTCACTCTATCTTACCAGATTGATTGTTGGCCCCCAAATCCCCTCAAATTTAGTTCATCCCATGTTTAAATCCATTTGTAGTCTTGCACTTCTCTATCTCTGCAACCTCTCCAACCAGACCTCAACTTCTTTGTCCCTTTGATTTCAGCCTATTATATGATTATGAGTTGGTTAGGACAGGGTTGACAAAAACACAGACTATTTGCAATTGTTTAGATGTCTAGATTGAGGCAGACAGGATACAAAAATAAATACAAAAGATTTGGATAGAAAGTAGGAGAACCCATTTACTCAGGACTGTGGTGCTGTGGAATGCAGTCTTGCTGTCAGTGATTTAAAGCCAAGGACAACATTTAAGAACAGATTAGATACATTGTTGAAGGAAAGATTATAAAGGGATTGGATGAAGATTACTGCTCACAGACGATAAACAGCAATGTCTGCAGTTGGGTTTAAAACAAGCAAAGGAATACACTTGTGCATGTGACTTACTCATTCACTCACTCATTCACTCTTGCCTGTGCAGGCATGCACACAGACATTTGCTGTCACACTTGTTTAAAAATTAGTCTCATCACTTACAAGTGCAAACAAATTGGATCAAGAAATATTAAAGTACTTTCCAACAGAGGATGAAGTCTTGTTCTGTCTCTGACTGGTGGATTGTCTGCATCCATTTCAATACAGCATTTCCCACTTGGTGTGTGCTGTATTGGTAGATGTAAAGGTAATTCCTGGTATTGGATTATAAAATGCTAGATGCTTTGCTGGCTATATTCAATCCAGCCCAATGTTATGCCTCCAGTTTGGGTTCATTTGTCCAGCACAATTCTAATTGAATAACTCATCACACAGTTCTCAGCTGCTTTCTCTTCTTTTTTCATCCTCTTGATTCATTTCTCCATTTATAATCATTACATCCATAACTGAGACACAGATGAGTTCACTGCATAATCAGCTTTATGTGATATTGTAGGTTGAAATAGTTCTGAAAATCCTTACTCTAATGGATCTATGAAGATGCTCAATTCAGATTGAAAATGAGATTTAAGCATTCATTCCCTTCTTGAGAGCTGAGAAAAGCTATTTGTATATATGCTGCTGTATGATGTAAAAATGAGGGTGACAGTGCAAATGTTGATTTTATTATAAGCACTAAAGCTATTGTGATAAGACTTGGTTACTTTAATTTTAGAGCGGTCTGTTACTTTTGTGGAACTTTACACTTTTTTCTGTGTGTTACTTTTGAACTGAACACTATATTTTTCCATGATAATAGAAAGCACTGGATCCTAGAAACTTGAAAGTAGACATTTGCTGGGAAAACTCAGCAAGTCTGGCAGCATCTGTGGGAAGAAAGCAGAGTTAACATTTTGAGTCAGGTGACTTACATCAGTTGATTTCTTATTTTGCCCGAGTTAAAATGAAAGCAAGTCTGTAGGAGGAGCTGCAGATTGCTTCATAAGTTTGAGTTGTTAATAGCCACATTTCACAACAGTATCTTTATCCCTCTGACTTGGCAATCTGAGAATCTCCTAGTCTGCCCTCCTGCCTGCTCAGATATGTGAAATCATAATTGTTTGAAGTCTGAAGGCATTGTTGCACAGAATTTCCAAAGGACATCATGAATTTAGGTTGTCATGACCATCTAGCAACTTTCATATTCTATATCATTCTTGTGCTTGTCTGTAAATTGCTGGATTCATTGAGTTTAATTTTGCAACCAGACATGCTGGCATTAAATTTACTATTGAATTGTCATAACCAACAAATGACAATACCTAACACTTGAGTTAGCCAATCTCAACCCCTTCATATCCTTGGATCAAGGATGACAAATCCATTTGTATTACCACCTGCAAGATGTGCAAGGTGCAAAGTATACATTTAAGACTTCCCTGAAAGACAGGAGCATACTGGATCATGACGCCCAGTGTCTGTAGGTTGGAATATTCTACCAGCGTTCTTGTGCTCACACACAAAGAATACACACTACTAAATTGTGCACATGGTACCGTACTCCAAAACTAAGGACTGCCATTAGAAGACAGCCATGGGTGTTTGTCCTTACCCAAATATATGCTCTAGCAGTGAGTTGAAATTCTAAATAAGGAAATTAAAACTTTTCAAAATATTGGTTAGGTCCAATGAAGATTATTGTGGCCAATTCTGGTCACAATGCTTCAACAATAATATCAAGGTCTTGGAGAGAGTACTGAGGAAATTGACTAGCCTAGTACAAGGGGCAACAAACATCAGTTTTATTGGAAGACTTGACAAGCTGGGGTGGTGGTTCTTAGAGAAGTAGAAATTTGAGAATGTTAAGAAAAAAACATACCTATAAATAGCAGGATTGCTAACTAGAAGACATGGATCTAAGATAATTGCTAAGAGAAAAGTAATTAAGCCAAAACAAAAAATGAATGAGTAGCTGTGATTTAGTATGCAATACTTGAAGAGAAGGTGGAAACAGATTCAACGGTGTCTTTCAAAAGAGAATGAATAAATACTTGGGGAAGAGAGAAAAAAAGAATAGAAAGTTTTAGGAAACTGGAGAGTGTGGGACAACTTAGATGGCTCTTCCAAAGAGGCAGCACAGCACATTGGGCCGAGTGACCTTCTCTGTGCCATATCATTCAGATGCTGGAATCAGATTATCCATCATTGGACATCTTTAGCATTCATATTCTGAAAGATGTTGAAGAAACTTATTTTACTGGATCTTAAATTGCCATTGTTTATATGGATCCAAAACTAGATCAGTATCTCTCCAGTTGCAATCCATTTCTGTGAATCGATAATGCTTTTCTTTACAGACCTAAGTGACACAAATCCATGTCAAAACTGTTGTTGGAGATGTTATTTGGAAGATTGAGTCGCATCATGGATAGACAATATGGGAGGACAATATTTCAATACTCTTTATTAAATATTTCCATGTTATAAGTTGACTTGCATTTGGCATAATATAACCACTTGAAGTTGTCTGGTGTCTTTGTACCAAAACATAATAAGTAGCAAGTGTGAAATTAAATTAAAATCGGGCAATGATGAGTTATATGGGTACTCAAAGTTAAGATGGAAAGATGATTTTTAAGAAAGTTTTAAATAGTGGGAGAGAGAGAGATGAATATAGCGAGTTGGGAGAGTTTCGAAAAGATCTCTAAGAGAATTGGCAAAATGTGGCTCTGCCACTATCGGCAGGCCAATTGAAGATGGAGAATGTATTGAAAAACAGTGAGGACACTGAAAGGCTCATGAGGGAACGTAAGGCACAAGAGGCATTGGAGGAATAGCAATAGAAGTGATTGAGGTCAATGATTTTAAATTCTTTGTATTAGAGATTGCTGCCTGTCCTGAGTGATCCATCGTATAATGTGAATCAGTGTCCAGTTAGTCCAATCCCCAAGGTTCTTGTTCTATTCTAACAGAATCCATTTTATGGGAGCTCAGATGCAGTTGAAGCCACAACGATATGATTCTTCTAACCAGGAAATTGGTCCATTTATCCAGTAAAATACAGGATTCTTCCTTGAAATCTGTTTTTGAGAGGTCAAGACTTTCAGCTGAGCCCTGGAGCTGTTTGTTGTCTTTTCCCACGTTAAGAAGAGAGTTCAGAGCTGCATAAGTAAAACTGTTCAAGGGACAATGTTTACTTTGTTCAGTCGTCTTAATTTTTAAAAGTACTATCCTGTTATAATGTAGTAGTTGCATTCTCGTGTGACCTCATATTAAGAAAATCATGCAATAACATAACGAGGCCTAAGGGAAAAACAGAGTTGGGGCACAAATGTCAGTAAAAATCAAAACAAAAATAATAGTTAGCCTAACACAAATGATAGCACAGTCTCAGTAAATGTTGAAATCATATATTTTAGTATTATAATAATAAAAAGTTTAACACTTTAAAGAGTTTCTGAGTTTGTTGAGTTACAGTACTGTATTAAGACGGGCTGAGGTAGTCATCAGCATTACTTTCAGGTGCAGTTCTGGGTGTGGGGATACGATGAAAGTAAATATTTAGTCCAGAAATGGATGGCTGTGGTTCGTTGTTCTCAGATTGTTTCTTGGGGTTTGGCTTAAAAAAGGCATTCAGCTTTTGCTGCTTTGCCATCTTTCTTCTTTTGTGAAGCTGTTCATAAGGTGCCAGATAACACTTTGTCACAAGCTGCTTTCCTACTGCGTTCTGCATTGTAGTCATTGTCTTCTAAGAGCTGCAACTGCTTCTCGACTTCTCTCAGGATAGAAGATGAAAGAGAAGTGGAAAATTCTCATGGTTCTGCATCCTGGACCTCATTGTCTTCATTTTGAGATTCACATTCCCCAACAGCAACAAGTTGTTGATCAGTCCACACTTCTTCAAATCCAACTTGCTTTGCAAGAGTGAACCCAATGTTCTTTGAATGCTGGAAGCTATTCTGATAATTCAACACCTTTAAATCATGAAGAAAATCCGGGAGAAGCTTCCACCAAACTGCATGCAAACAGACCTTACTGACATCACCCCAGGCCACCGACATGATGTCAATAGCATTCTTAATGTTCAACCTCTTCCAAAATTGAAGAACACTGTCCTCATTATCGCTCTCAGTAACTAATCAGCTTCCTGAATGTGCACCTCAAATAATAAGCTTTAACAGTTGCTAATGCATCCTTGTCCATGAGTTGAATGAAAGAGGTTGTGTTTAGAGGTAGAAGTATCACTTTGATGTTTTCAGAAAGCTCAACAATGGTGGAAGGATGGGTTGGTGCATTGTCCAGAATTGAAAATGTGTTGCTGGAAAAGCGCAGCAGGTCACGCAGCATCCAAGGAACAGGAGAATCAATGTTTCGGGCATGAGCCCTTCTTCAGGAATGAGGAAAGTGTGCCAAGCAGGCTAAGATAAAAGGTAGGGAGGAGGCACTTGGGGGAGGGGCGTTGGGAATATGATAGGTGGAAAGAGGTTAAGGTGAGGGTGAGAGGCCGGAGTGGGGGTAGGGGCGGAGAGGTGAGGAAGAAAATTGCAGGTTAGGAAGGTGGTGCTGAGCTCGAGGGTTGGGACTGAGACAAGGTGGGGGGAGGGGAAATGAGGAAATTGGAGAAATCTGAGTTCATCCCTTGTGGTTGGAGGGTTCCTAGGCGGAAGATGAGGCGGTCTTCCTCCAGCCGTCGTGTTGCTATGGTCTGGCAATGGAGGAGTCCAAGGACCTGCATGTCCTTGGTGGAGTGGGAGGGGAAGTTGAAGTGTTGAGCAACGGGGTGGTTGGGTTGGTTGGTCCGGGTGTCCCAGAGGTGTTCTCTGAAACGTTCCGCAAGTAGGCGGCCTGTCTCCCCAATATAGAGGAGGCCACATCGGGTGCAGCATTGTCCAGAATGAAGAGAATCTTGAAATCTAAATTATTTCTCCTGCAATAATTTCTAAAAACATCAATAATGAGGTCAGAAAAAATTTGCCCTGTCATCTAACCTCTTTTACTTGAAGTAAATACCTAGAGTGGATTTAAGGTAACTGGGGATGAAATCACTTAATAGCCAATATGAGCTCTTGTTTTAAAAGAATCGTTCCCCAATTCACCAATCCGGTTGCAGCCAAATTGCATTGACAAAATGTGCGTTATAGGAGAATGACCTGTATGGAAAACTTCTATCTATTTTTATATTTTTGCCTAACTTCCTTGTAATCTAATTTTTGCCTCCTTATTAGTCTTTTAGTCACGTTTTCGTTTATAAAATGTATATTTTATCTAATATTTTGACATGCTACCTGTCTTTGCACAATTATATGTTTGTTCTTTGAGTTTGACATTATCTTTAACTTTTTCAGGTGGCAGGTCCATCCCTTAGAATTTTGCTTATTTGTTGGAATGTATCTACTCTCTGCTTTCTGAACTATCCCTTAACCTAAATTGCCAGTTCATTTTTGTTAGCTGTGCTTTCATTCATCATCTGGAAGTCCCTCCTCTAGATTACTCTACTCTTTCCTCATATGGTTTTTCCAGTCTGTATGGAGTGTAAAATTTCCCATGATAATCATTGCAGCCTTCTGTCAAGCTTCTTTTATTCCTTGATACTTTGTCCGACCATGTGGTTACACTATTTTTATTCACTTGTGGGACTTGGGCTTCTCAGGCTGGCCAGGATTTATTGCCCTTGAGAAAGTGGTGGAGAGCTGCCTTCTTTAACCACTGCAATCCATGTGCTGTAGGTAGACCCATAATCCCATTAGAGACAAAATTCCAGGATTTTGACCCAGCAACAGTGAAGGAATAGCAATATATTTCCGAGTTAGAATGGTGAGTGACTCAGAGGGGAGCTTGCAGGTGATGGTGCTCCCATGTAACTGATACCCTTGTCCTTCTGGATGGAGCTGTTAAGAGGTCAATACACAACTCCCACAAATGTGTTTATTGTTCCTCTTCCCACCCAGACTGCTTTTATATCTTGGTTTCCTGAATTTAGATAATCCTCTCTATATCATTTTTAAATACTATGGCTACTGCTTCACCCTTTCCTAGTTTTTGGTCCTTCCTAAATGTCATATACCCTTCAATATTCAGGTCCCCAAACAGATCATCCTGCAGAAACATCTCCGTAATGGCCATGAAATCGTACTTATTTATCTCAATTTGTACCATTCATTCATCTGTTTTATTTCGAATTCCTACGTGTAGTCAAATGCGGTGCCTTAGACCATAAGATACAGGAGTAGATTAAGGCCATCTTGCCCATCAAGCCTCCTCCACCATTTGATCATGGTTGATCCGTTTCTCAACCCTATTCCCCTGCCTTCTCCCTGTAACTCTTGAACATCTTCCTAATCAAGAATCTATCTATCTGTGTCTTAAATACACTTAATGACTTGGCTCCACAGCCTTCAGCGGCAATAAGTTCCACAGAGTCAGCATCCTCTGTCTGAAGAAATTCCTCCTAATCTCAGTTTTAAAGGGTTGTCCCTTCACTCCAAAGCTTTGCCTCCCGATCCTTGTCTCTACTACTAGTGGAAACATCTTCTCCGCGTCCATTCTATCCAGGCTTCTAAGTATTCTGTAAGTTTCAGTCAGATATCCCTCATCCTTCTAAACTTCAAGTATGGACCCAGAGTCCTCAACTGCTCCTCATATGACAAGCCCTTCATTCCTGGGATCATTCTTGTAAACCTCCTGTGGACCCTCTCCAACACTGCACATCCTTCCTCAGATACAGGACCCGAAACTGCTCACAATATTCCAAATGTGGTCTGACCAGAACCATATACAGCCTCAGCAGTTCAACTGTGCTCGTGTTTTCTAGCCCTCTTAAATGAATGCCAAGGTTGCATTTGCCACCTTAACTACCAACTGAACCTGGATATTAACTTCAGAGAATCCTGAACTAGGACTTCTAAGTCCCTTTGAGCTTCAGCTTTCTGAAAATAGAAAATAGTCCATGTCTGTATTCTTCCAATCAAAATGTATAGAACATAGAACAATACAGCGCAGAATAGACCCTTCAGCCCTCGATGTTGCGCCAACCTGTGGAATTTTCTCAGCTCGTCCCCCTACACTATCCCAAAATCATCCATGAGCTTTTCTAAGGATTGTTTAAATCTCCCTAATGTGGCTGAGTTGACTACCTTAGCAGGTAGGGCATTCCACACCCTTACCACTCTCTGTGTAAAGAACTTGCCTCTGGCATCAGTCTTAAATCTATCACCCCTCAATTTGTAGTTATGCCCTCTCGTACAAGCTGACGTCGTCATCCTAGGAAAAAGTCTTTCTCTGTCAACCCTATCTAATCCTCTGATCATCTTGTATGTCCCTATCAAATCCCCCCCTTAGTCTTCTTCTTTCCAATGAGAAAAGACCCAAGTCTCTCAGCCTTTCCTCATAAGACCTTCCCTTCAGACCAGGCAACATCCTAGTAAATCTCCTCTGCATCTTTTCCAATGCTTCCACATCCTTTTTATAATGGGGCAACCAGAATTGTACACAATATTCCAAGTGTGGCCACACCAACGTTTTGCATAGTTGCAGCATGATATTGCAGTTCTGGAACTCAATCCTTCTACCAATGAAACCTAACACACCGTATGCCTTCTTAACAGCACTATCCACCTGGGTGGCAACTTTCAGGGATCTATGCACATCGACTCCAAGATCCCTCTGCACATCCACACAACCAAGAATCTTTCCATTGACCAAGTACACTGCCATCCTGTTGTTCTTCCCAAAGTGCATCACCTCACATTTAGCTGCATTGAACTCCATTTGCCACCACTCAGCCCAATTCTGCAGTTTATCGAAATCCCCCTGCAACCTGTAACATTCTTCCAAACTGTCCACTACTCCACCGATTTTAGTGTCGTCTGCAAATTTACTAATCCATCCACCTATGCCTTCGTCTAAGTAATTTATAAAAATGACAAACAGCAGTGGTCCCACGACTCCAGACTGAATATTTTCCATCAACCACCACCCGCTGCCTTCTTCCAGAAAGCCAGTTTCTAATCCAAACTGCTAAATCACCCTCAATTCCATGCCTCTGCATTTTCTCCATCAGCCTGCCATGTGGAACCTTATCAAAGGCTTTACTGAAGTCCAAGTATACCACGTCAACTGCCCTACCCTCATCTACATCTTGGTCACCTTCTCAAAAAACTCAGTGAGGTTTGTGAGACACAACCTGCCCTTGACGAAACCATGTTGACTATCTGAAATCAAATTGTTGCTTGCTAGATTATTATAAATCTCATCTCTTATATTCCTTTCCAAACCCTTTCCTAGACTAGAAGTAACCCCACACTTTTCCACATTGTATTCCATCTGCTGCCATTTTGCCTACACTAGCCAGATCAAGTCCTTCTTCAGCCTCCCCACTTCCTTAACATTACCCATTCCTCCATCTATCCTTTTATCATCTGCAAACTTAGCAACAGTGCCCTTAGTTCCTTTGTCCGGATCATTAATGTATAATGTGAATAGGTGTGGTCCCAGCACTAGCCCCAGCAGGACCTCACTAGTCATTGGCTGCCATCTTGGAAAAATCCTCTTTATCCTCGTTCTCTACTTTTTTCCAGTCAGCCAATCCTCTATCCTTGCCCGTAACACCATGGGCTCTTATCTTATTTCATAGCCTTCTCTATAGCACTTTGTCAGAGGCCTTCTGGAAATCCTAATAAATCATATCCACTCTCTCCTTTGTCTAAGCTGCTCACTACCTCCTCAAAGAACTCTTAACAGATTTATCAGACATGACTTCCCTTTAACAAAGCCATGGAGATTCCGTTCTATTTTGCCATGCACTTCTCAGTACTCTGCAATCTCATCCTTGCTAATGGACTCTAAAATTTTACCAACAGCTGAGGTCAGGCTAATCGACCTATGGTTTCCTGTCTGCCTCCCCCTGTCCTTCAACAAAAGTGTTACATTAGCCCTAAGTTTTGTCCTTTTATTTTTGTAACCTTTAGTCTTATCTGCTGATTTGCTCTTCGATCTATATCCTCGGACTCTTCCTGTCATTGTTTCTTTATCATTTCCAAGTTTAATTCCTGTGTTGCCTTTTCCCGACTCTTTTTGATTCACCACAATGTTCCAAATTTGGGCCCTTACCCCCACTATTTAGTTTAAAACCCACTCAACTACTCTAAATAAAGTAGTTGGTAAGAACACTGGTCTCAGTATGGTTTAGATGTAGACAGTCCCAATAGTACCGCTTTCCCCAGTATTGGTTCCAGTGCCCCATTTCTCCCACTCCAGTCTTTCAGCCACACTTTCATCTCTCCAATCTTGTTTACTGTGTGTCAGTTTGTATATGGTTTGTACATGAGGCGGCACGGTGGCTCAGTGGTTAGCAGGTTTTATTCCAGCCTCGGATGACTGTCTGTGTGGAGTTTGCACATTCTCCCTGTGTTTGCGTGGGTTTCCTCTGGGTGCTCCGGTTTCCTCCCACAGTCCAAAGGTATGCAGGTTAGGTGAATTGCCATGCTAAATTGCCTGTAGTGTTAGGTGCATTAGTCAGAGGGAAATGGGTCTGGGTGGGTTACTCTCCGGAGGGTCAGTGTGGACTTGTTGGGCCGAAGGGCCTGTTTCCACACTGTAGGGAATCTAATCTAATCTAAAACAGTAATCCAGGGATTATTACTATTGAGGTCCTGTTTAATTTGATTCCTAGCTCTTCATACTGGCAGAAACTCTTTCCATTTTAATGATGCCTACATGGCTGACGATAACTGGATCCTCCCCTTCCAACTGCATGTTTTTCTCTAGCACAGATCAAATATTCTGAACGCTGGCACTGGACAGACAACATGGCTGTCCTAATTCATGATCTTTGCTGCAGAGAACAGTGTCAGTCCCCTGACCATGCTTTTTCCTATTTCCACTTCAGCCCTTTTGGCTCCCCTTACTTGAATTGTTTCTTGTACCACTGTGCCGTGGTCATCTCATTTATTCATCCCACAAACTCCACCCTCCAAACAAGCTGAGAGAACTTCAGACCTATTGGCAGTTTCAGAAGGTAACATTCCTGTCCTGTGACCCCCTTACCTGCCTCACTTGCAGTCACACCCTCCTGTCCCTCATCACTGACCATATCAGAATACCCTTTCCTAAGAGTTGTGACTGCCTCCTAGAATAAGGAATCCAGATAATTTTCTCACTGCCTGGTGCATTGTAGTGTCTGTGGTTCAGCCTCTAGCTCATAAACACTATGCCACAGCTGCTTGGCTTTCAAATACTTACCACATATACTCTTGCCCTCGATCTCAATCATACCTATGAACTCCCATATACTGCAGGTTTGATCCACCAACTGTACTGGCATTCTTAATGAGTTTTAATTAATGAATTAGTTGAATTATTAACTTCTTTATGTTGTATTTAATGTATTATATTAACTTTAATTCCGCTATGTATATTGTTAAAATTTGAAAACACGATATGCTTTAACCTATAAGCAAGTACTCATCAAACAGCTAGCTCCTTTCCCTGTCTCAGTCTGCCTGAGTCCCTGTCCCTCTTCCCAGACTGCTTCAGTGTGATGCTGAGTACAGGACACTCTTCCCCATTCAATCTAAGTAATTTTTTATGAGGTGATGTGGTCATGTTGTAATCTTGCCTTCTGAATATCTATTTGCATATGGGGATTTTGAACTCTCTTTGCAAAATTAGAAGAATTCATAACTATCCTCAGGAATTATCAACGCTGTTAAATTCAAAGCCACAACACACACAAAGCATTATTTTTCTAAATACCACAGCATTTAAATTAGTGCAAGACAACATATCTAAATTAACAAAGGTTTTCCAAACGTAATTGGCACATTCTGCACACAAAAGTGATCATCATAAACATAGCATCTGCAGATTGGTGAGATCACAGCGAATGTATTTCCATTATGTATCCACAAAGCTATAAATCGGTAGTTACTAAACGTTTCTTTACTGTATCTCAGAATACCTCTGAATTTTAGATTTAAATTTAACAATCGATGCAGCGTTTATTACAATACCATCCGCTACAATTTTCTCCAAAGGATAATTTCTCAGCAGCCAGAAAAATGCCACATTCAAATGCAACTCCTTCATCACTTCAATGATTTCAGGCTGTCCTGGCTCCGAGTGAGCAGAATGTTCATTTGTTAACAGATTTGAAACCATTCTGTCTTCATTGTAGCCTCCCTCTTACTTCCAACCCTACTTGAAGTCTCCCCTCCTTCCCACTCCTCTTCTGCTGCTCCTTTTCTCTCTTGGATATCTTGTGGCCTCCCCAGCCCAGCCAGGATTCACTCATGTATTTGAGCATTAGCCACCATTCCTGAGATTTCTGAAGGATTACATTAGAACTGTAAATACATTTATGTATCTATTTGCATTTAAAATATACGGAAAACCCGAAGGTAGTGGAAAGTAGGAATACAAACCTTTTTTGTTAGGTCCTTCTCTTAGTGTGAGAAAGACTCGCAAAAATGACTGACTTCTTTTAACCAACATGGTTATTTTCTTTAAAACAATCAATTGTGATTTGTTGGTGTTTTGTATGAAAAGTAATGTGTGAATTCATACAATTGCATCTCCAATGTATTAATACGATAGATAGTGTTGGTTATTAAAGGCCTTGGAGAACAGACAATAAAGAATACATTTACACATTGGTAATAACGATACTGGGCTGCTTGATGGCCCTTTTCAAATCCCCAGTAGGAACTTAAGTGAAACAGCAAGATAATTGCTCCCAAGTTTTGAATGAGTAATGCAATGTGGTTCAGAGCTCTGGGATTCAATTCTGTTCATTTTAATTTGGATTTATACAAACATGATCTATCATGTGACATATTGAGCATTTTTAGGTTTGACTGTTTTAGATCATACATGTATACCCTTTACATATTTATCATGATTCATTTTACATGTGTACAAGTTCTCCCGAAAGCAGAGAGACTTATTAAAACAGATAGTTCTTCAGTCTTTAGAGACCCGATTTACTGCTGTATTGGAATGCATGAATTATGCACTTTGTACCCTTTTAAAGTAGATGACCTTGGCCCAATTCATTATTTATTTATTCAAATGCTGAAAGAGAAGCAATTCTGTAAAATGAAGTTGTACTTACCAGGCTAAATACATGCTGGATAAGCAAAGCTCTTTGCTGCAGGTTTTAATCTACTTCACAACAATTTGGAAAGTATTTACTGTATCCAAGATAGGTTAACACAAGCTCAGTACTATTCTCATCTCTTGAGGCAAAAGATTGAGGGTTCAAGTCCTGCTCCAGGGACATGAGCACCGATTCTAGGCTAACATTGAATGCAGTGCTGAGGGAGTGCAGCATTGACAGAGGTGCAGTCTTAATGATGTAAAACTAATCTCTCAGTACTATTTTGAAGAAGAGTAGAGGTTTTTCACTGGTGCCCTGTCCAGTATTTACTCCTCCCTAAGTACCATTGAATTATATGGTTACCACACTGGTATGTGTGGGAGTTTGTTGTGCAGAAATTGACTGCTGCATTTTTAAATATTGTAATGATGACTGTACCTCAAAATATTTATTTGGCTGCATGCCAAGAACATGGAAGAGGTTATGTACATATAAACCTTTTTCCAACAGCACTACTCAGTATTTGGTCTGTTCAGAACTTGATCTGACTTTTTTGCCTCGCTGGAAGAGAATCTGAACTGTCTGATGACATGATGAGCAGGGGATGTGAATCAGTAAGCTATAAGAATTAGAAGATCTGAGGTTCAATTCCTTTGCTGAATTAACTGATTATGGCAGTAGGCTCTGCTATGCAGTTTTTCTGGTTTATGGAGAAGAGTCAGCCACGGTTCATACTCCTATTGACTGTCTAATGAACCCTGCTGGAAAATGTGCAGTAGAGTGAAAATGTCCAGTCTGGACAGGATCAAGATTAGTTGCAATTTTGAATTGGTTGATTATAGAACAACCTATTAAGTAGCATCCCAGGAATTCTTCATCTACTTTTCCCCAAGATTTTAATTAGAAGCACCAACATAGTTTGGAGTAAAATGACACCATACAAATCACAGCCTTCAATTTCAACGAGCACTCTGACATTCATTTCTTCTTTCTTCTTTTTGAACTGTCAAACAGATAGAATGCCTTAAGGATGATATTGTGTTGTAGGTGTAGGGAGCTCAGTGACAGGTCTGAAGAACTGATTGAATAAGAAATATAGATTCTATTCTGCTGGTAGTAAAAGTTAATTTACTAATAGTAAATGTCATGGACGTCAAATGTCGTGTTCATTTGATGACAGTTTTGTTTAACTAAACTTCTTATCTATTGCATTGTGTAGAAAAGAGCTATTGAAGTGATTGCCAGCTACCTTAATAAACTTGTGACATTCTACTGTCCTAAAGACCTAAGGTCAGGTCTCAGACTCCACAGATCCTCTGTGCCATGTTATTGATCCCAGTACACTCAGCTTTTTAGAGACTGATTTTTGTCCAGTTCCTTAGTGTGAACTAATTTAGAGACAACATGGAAGTATCTTCTCATTCAAGGAATTAGATATAATTAAAAGAAAGTTCATGATTGTGTGGAGACTGTTGGAATTGGATCAATCAATAAAGGATTTTTTGTGAGTTATTTTATCATCTCAGGGCAAGTGTGAGACCCATATTGAGAGAATAAACACTTTGCATTTGTCTTCATTGTAAATGACACTTAAAAACATATTGATCATAATAGAAAGTCAAAGGACAAAAGGGAGGGAAGAACTTATAACAATAACTATCACTAGAGACAAACTAACAAAATTAAAATCAGCCAAGTTCCCTGGCCCTAATGGCCTGCATGCAAGTATCTTGAAAGATGTGTCTGCAGAGGTATTGGATTGATTAATTCCAAACATTCTGGAAAGATTCCAGTGGATTGGAAATCCACAAATATAAGCAATCCTATGCAAAAGGAGAGACAAAAAGTGAGAAACTATTCCTCATCTTGACTTCTGTCATTGGAAAAATGCACACATCCTTTACTTAGCGATTAGTAGCAGGACATTTAAAAATGTGGGTCGGCATGGTGGCTCAGTGGATAGCACTGCTGCCTCACAGCACCAGGGACCCAGGTTCGATTCCCGCCTCGGATGGCTGTCTGTGTGGAATTTGCACATTCTCCCTGTTTCTGCGTGGGTTTTCTCCAGTTTCCTCCCACAATCCAAAGATGTGCAGGTCAGGTGAATTGGTCATGCTAAATTGCCCAGACTGTCAGGGGTAAATGTGGGGTAGGGGAATGGGTTTGGGTGGGTTGCTCTTGAGAGGGCCGGTGTGGACTTGTTGGGTCCAAGGGCCTGTTTCCATACTGTAGGGAGTCTAATCTAATCTAATCAATTCATATTAATGGATATCTTGATAGGCACATCAACAAGAGGCAAACAGAGTGATAGAAACCGTGTGTGGCCAATAAGTAGTGGGTCTAAATAAGAATTAGGAATCACAGCATGCTGGGTGGGCCAAAAGGCCTGTTCCTGTGCTGTATTGTGTTGTCTTGTGATACAGCAGAGTCAATATGGTTTTGTGAAAGGGAATTCCTGTTTTCATAAATATATTAGAATTCTTTTGACAATATATTACACAGAGCAAATAAAGGGACCCTAGTAGGTATATTTGGAATTCCAGAAAACATTTGATAAGATTCTATATCAAAGATCGCTACACAAATTAAGAACTTAGTGTGACAGGTAATATATTGGACTGATAGAGAATTGGCTACCTAGCTGGGAACAGAAGTCAGAAAAATTGGTTATGGTTTGCTAACCTGAAAATCACGCTTGTACTACCCTACCCTAACTGCAGGGCCTCAGCTATTTGCAATTAATATTAGTGACTAAGATGAAGATACAAAAGCAGATTGTAATGCTCATACAAGGCTGATACAAAAGTTGGAAGAAAAGTTGCAAGGCGAACACAATGGGCAGGATTTTCTGATGGTGGGGTTTGCTGCCTCACCATTGAAGCATTGGAAGGGAATGTGTTCCTGCCAATCAATGCAGCTTCACCATTCTTCTTCAGAACCAAACTTGAAACATTAACTGTTTCCCTCTCCAAAGGTGGTGTCAGACCTGCTGAGTTTCTCCAGCATTCTTTGTTTCAGATTTCCAGCATCCACAGTGTTTTGCCTTTTCTCGAGTGATATCAAATTAGATTTGTTGTCTGCCAAATCTTTGGGTGGAGGAGTGGGAAACCCAACTGCCCAAATAAACCTGGCTCTGTGCTTCAAACTGAACCTCAGTCACAAAGATAACATGATCAGAGACTCCTGTGTCTCGATGGCTGAGCTATCTTGGATGCTGCCTGACCTGCTGCGCTGTTCCAGCAACACATTTTCAGCTCTGATCTCCAGCATCTGCAGACCTCACTTTCTCCTATCTTGCAGCAAACAAAAGTGAACAGCATAATATATTGTTTCAGAAAAAACTGATGAGAAGAATTGCTAATTATAGAAAGCATAATACTGCAGATGGTAGAAATCCGAAATACTGTTACAAAAACTATCGGAGCAACTCATCAAGTCAGACAGCATTACTGAACAATACACTTTTGTTTACTGGAAGTACTCGGATATTTACTGCAATAGAAATCAGCTGGTTGTGTCACACTTTTTCCAGGATTTTATTTCATAGAAATATAAAATCATTTATTTAATCTGTGAAAATTCTTCCAATGCGAATCAAGTGATTTTTTTAGTGGACTTCACATACGTGGGGGGGAGATTTGCACTTGGGCACAAATTGATGGAACACTGGAGAGAACGTTGGGCTGTAATTTGAGGTGTCACAGTCCCCACCTTGTCCTTACCCAGCTAAAAAAACAGCTGAATGGGGAAGATTGTCCACAATTACAGTGCTTGCCCCACAGTAATTTAACATTCATCATTTCAAATGAGATGGATTGGTCAAATGACAATCTTCAATGCTGTCATGATTCTCGGGCTTCCCTGTCATGCTTGGAGGAGGTTTGCCGTAGAAAGCTGTTGGCTGAAGTGCCAGCTGGGACTGGTGGTTGTTGTTGCACTGCAGATAAATTCTGTGGAAAGGGTTTAGTGAGGAGGTTGAGAGAGAACAAGGTTCAAGAGGAACAATCTCCACATCCCCTCCGCATATTCTCCTCCCACTCCCATCTCAACACCAGCCTGTGCACCTAACACTGTCCAATGTCCTTCCTGGCGTGGGTCTCCTCTCACCATAGGTGAAATACTGGTGGTGAGGGCAATGAGACCCCTGAGTGACTAATGGATGGGAAAGGCAAGGTGTTGCCTGCCAGTAACCAACCCACCCAGTCTTCCTGCATGAGTAGGGGACAGAAAGGTCAACTGCTCATTTTTTGTATGGAACCCTGCCTTGAAACCTGCCAGTGGAAGAGCATTTTCTCAAAACAACAGAGGTCATCTGACATTTAGCAATGAATCATAGAATCCTGACAATGTGGAAGCAAGCCATTCAGTCCATTGAGTCCACACTGACCTTCTTGCCAGCATCCCATCCAAGCCCACCTCCATATCCTATCCCTGTAACCCCCATGGCTAATCCACGTAGCCTGCACATCCCTGGACACTGTGGGCAATTTAGCATAGCCAATCCACCTAACCTTGTACAGCTTTGGGCTGAGGAGGGAACCGGAGAAACTGCGCAGACACTGGGAGAATTGCAAACTCCACGCAGACAGTCACCTGAAACTGGAATCAAACTTAGGTCTCTGGCGCTGAGGCAGCAGTGCTAACCACTGAGCCACCATGCTACCCAGGGAGGGGAACAGGAAATATTATGGAGCAAGCAAAGAGAGAGATGTTTAGGAAGAGTCAAGCTTTTTGTTAAGTGTTTCAGTTAGATTAAACCGTATTAAATCTTCAGTGTTGTCCACTGAACAGGGAATTGCTCAGGAATAAACTGCAAAGCTTTAATTTCTCACTGTAAATGTCAGCAGACTTAATGATTCAGAATACTCTGATCCTCAATCCCAGTATCCGTTTAAGAACACGAAATTGAATCAACTACTTTTAAATAAATCACTCTTAATAATGACTGTCACATTCTTAGAAAATAAAAATATACATACACTGTACCTCTTCTCTCGAGAGATTTCACAGCAAATATTCCAAAGTTCAAAAAATGAATAGACTCCTGGGCTTTTGCTCTTGCTCATATAACTTCCACATTAAAATCATTTGAATCTTGAGACTTCCACACCACTTTGTAACCATTCTCAATTATTCTTGATCCTAACCAATATTTACTCACTGTTATAAACTGATATGTCTGCCTAATTATTAATGTCTTCTCGTGTAATCTCTTAAATACAGTGTCAGGGGAGATATAATTGTTGAACACCTCGTGAGAAAGGTAGAATGAGAATAGATTTGGAAATAATTGTCCTGTCCCTAATGTCATTTCATGAGCAGGGTTGTGATGTCAGCCATAATAAATGAATGTTTAAAAGTAGTAGCTGGGATGTCAGTCAAGCAGACTGAGTTTGTCCTGGATTGTGTCAAACTTCTTGAGTGTTTTTGGAGCTGCATTCATCCATTCAATTGGAGAGTATTCCATCACATACCTGGATTTGAGCCTTGTAGATGATGGACAGGTTTTGTGGAGTTAGGAGGTGAGTAATTCACTGCAGATTTCCCAGCCTTTGACCTCTTCTAACCACAGTATTTATATGCTGGTCCAGTTCAATTTCTGATTATTGTTAACACATGGAACTCCTTTGATTCTGGATTCAGACAATAGTTTGGTTATTTCCTGTTGGAGATGGTCATTGTCTGGCACTTCTATGATGCAAATGTTCCTTGCACATCTTTTCATTTCAGTGTTTTAGTTATTCCAGCTCCCTCCATTCAAAGGTGAAGTTCTTGATTTTCTCCAATTTTGCATCCAATGTGAGGGACCAGTATTTTTTCTGCCCTGGAATTGGATCAGAATCTCCTATTCCACTTGAATAATTAGAAATCAAATGATAAAATTAATTCTTTGTTTGGTGAACTTTTGCATTCTTAATTTAGTTTTTCTCCATCAGGAAACAAAATATACCCACA
This sequence comes from Chiloscyllium plagiosum, assembly GCF_004010195.1. Classification (NCBI taxonomy): domain Eukaryota; kingdom Metazoa; phylum Chordata; class Chondrichthyes; order Orectolobiformes; family Hemiscylliidae; genus Chiloscyllium; species Chiloscyllium plagiosum. The sequence goes on from NC_057730.1 coordinate 21,036,606, forward strand.
GGTTTTTTCTGTTTTTTTAAAACAATGGCCAGTGACAAAAGGTGATCAGCCGATTGTTCAGTGTTAATGATTACTGGCGGTAAACCAAATATCCAAAGTAAATTCTGACAGCTCTGTATACAAGAGCTTTACAGGAATGTGCCTTTGCAAAGGAAGTCTGGAGAGAGATGTGGTGGTTCTTATCAAGGTTCACATCAAGCAGCTCCATGACTCAGGACTCCATGCTCTACAGTCTGTTCCCCAGAACGCACACCGAGACAAATATCGATTGTGCCTAGAGCACCATTAAGTCGTTGAAAAATGCTCCTTGGTCTGCCTGAAACTTGTTAGTCTTCCAGAGCAAGTAGTTGACCTGGACCAAGTGTTGCACAATGGTACATTCCAAGGTTCAGACTGATATGCTTTTTGTGATTGCAATGAGGTCAGCCAAATGAACATCATAGAATGTGAGATCCCTGTTTTGGGTTGTTAATAGGAGTGTCACAGGTTCTGTTCATTTGGAGAGCTGGATCAGTGTCAAGGACTCTCCACATGTAACTAAAGGGTGACCTGGTGATGAGATACTGGCTTTTGTCGAGTTGGTTCAGTGGCAACGAGAGAAAAGCACACTCCTGAGGAAATTCGCTCACAACAGTCACCTTTGAGTTGGGGTAAGCATTTCTGGCATTATGCCATTATTCAGAAAGCTTGACTTGTTTGATCCTGCTGTCAAAGACTGGGCTCAATACGTAGAAAGAATATGTTATTTTTTCTGGGCAAATGATATTGGGGTAGATGAAAAGAAACTAGTAATTCTGCTGACAGCTTGTGGACTCGCGTTTTTTTCAATTATTAGAAGCCTAACTTTCCCTAAGGCACCAGATGCTAAAACCTTTCAAAAGTTGACTGATTTAGTTAAGGAATATTACAACCCGAAGCCGCCTCTAATTTACTCAGCAGTTTGAGAATCAGGAATCCATATCAGGGATTTTTGACTAGGTTAAAATGACTGACAGAGGAATGTCGCTTTGGTTTAACCCTTCATAAAATACTGAGAGACTATTTGGTACATGGGGTTCATGATGTAACTATGCAAAAGCGCCTCCAACCTGAAGCCCAACTGGACTTTGAACAGACACTACAATGATAACTGGCTTTATCATTGGAAAATGCGCCAAGTGGAGCATACGAATTGCAGCGTATTGCAATAGAAGTAGACACCCACGCCAGTCCAACTGAGCTTGGGGAACACCACTTGAGTGAAGGCAATTGCATAGCCTCACTCAAGACATATCCTGATCAGAGGTATACTCAGTCAGCCCACAGCAAAATCCCAAAACAAAGCCAAGCCACTGTAGTTGCTACCAGTATGCAGACTTAAGACAGCAAAAGAGTCCCACTAGATATAAATTGTGTAAGAGAACTCATAGGCCAGTATCCAGAAGAGTGCACACCCTGGAAAGTCCACCTACATCTGGTTTGGAACAGTTAAATTGCTTGGCAACATCCAAATCAGAACCAATCAAAACAAATGTCTAGTTAAATGGTCAGCTGGTTCTAATGGAGGTCAATACTGGCACATGTGGTTCAGTGATCGCAGAACCAGTCTTTAATAAAATTGTCTCTGTACTGCCAACCTTAAGTTTGCACAAGATCTTAGCTAGACTGAGAGCCTATACTGGGGAACCTTAACAGATTAAGGGTATAACTTCGGTTCTGACTTCTTATGAAAAACAATTGGTGGTAAAGGCTTGGGTCTAAGCTTGATGGGGTGAAATTGGTTGCAAAAGATTCACCTAGATTGACTCAACATATTTCGCTGAGAAAATGAATGCCTGAGTGAAGTCCTAATTAAATATTTTCAGGAAGCTTTTCAAGAAGGCCTAAAGACTATCAAAGGAGCCAAGGCCATCTCTTATATTGACCAGGATACAATTCCACTATAGACCGGTGGTGGGCAAGTTGTTGGAGGGAATCCCAAGGGACAGGATTTACACGTATTTGGAAAGGCAAGGACTGATTTGAGATAGTCAACATGGCTTTGTGTGTGGGAAATCATGTCCCATGAACTTGATGGAGTTTTTTGAAGACGTAACAAAAAAGGATTGATGAGGGCAGAGAGGTAGAAGTGATCTATATGGACTTCAGTAAGTCATTCAACAAGGTTCCCCATGATAGACTGGTGAGCAAGGTTAGATCTTACAGAACGTGGAGAACTAGCCATTTGGATACAGAACTGGCTCGAAGGTAGAAGAAGGTGGTGATGGAGGGTTGTTTTTCAGACTGAAGGCCTGTGACCAGTGGAGTGCCACAAGGATCGGTGCTGGTTCCACTACTTTTCATCATTTATATAAATGATTTGGATGTGAACATAGGAGGTATAGTTAGTAAGTTTGCAGATCACACCAAAATTGGAGATGTAGTGGACAGTGAAAAGTGCTTCCTCAGATTACAGCAGGATCTTGACCAAATGGGCCAATGGGCCGAGAAGTGACAGATGGAGTTTAATTCAGATAAATGCGAGATGCTGCATTTTGGGAAAGCAAATCTTAGCAGGACTTATACGCTTAATGGTAAGGTACTAGGGAGCGTTGCTGAACAAAGAGACCAAGTTCATAGCTCCTTGAAAGTGGAGTTGCAGGTAGATAGGATAGTGAAGAAGGCGTTTGGTATGCTTTCCTTTATCGGTTAGAGTATTGAGTATAGGAGTTGGGAGATCATGTTGCGGCTGTATAGGACATTGGTTAGGCCACTTTGGGAGAATTGTGTGCAATTCTGGTTTCCTTCCTATCAGAAGGATGTTGTGAAACTTGAAAGAGTTCAGAAAAGATTTACAAGGATGTTGCTAGATTTGGAGGATTTGAGCTATAGGGAAACATAGAATAGTCTGAGGCTGTTTTCCCTGAAGTGTCAGAGGCTGAGGGGTGACCTTATACAGGCTTACAAAATTATGAGGGGCATGTATAGGGTAAATAGGCAAAGTCTTTTCCCTGGGGTGGGGAAGTCCAGAACTAGAGGGCTTAGGTTTAGGGTGAGAGGGGAAAGATATAAAAGGGACCTAAAGGGCAACTTTTTCACATAGAGGGTGGTGCGTGTATGGAATGAGCTACCAGTGGAAGTGATGAAGGCTGGTACAGTTGCAACATTTAAAAGGCATCTAGATGGGTGTATGAATAGGAAGGGTTTGGAGGGATATGGACAGGGTGCTGGCAGGTGGGACGAGGTTAGGTTAGGATATCTAGTCGGCATGGACGAGTTGGACTGAAGGGCCTGTTTCCCTGCTGTACATCTATATGACACTATGAATCTATTCTGCAAGGCTTGCCCAGTGCCATTTGCCTTGTGGGCTAAAATAGAGACAGAAAACAGAAGGCTGGAAAGTGAAAGAATCCTCAAACCAGTCCAGTTTGTGGATTGCACATACCAATTGTGAAGCCCCATGGGTCAGTTTGCCTTTATGCTGATTTTAAACAAACAGTAAAATGTTTTTCACAGCATGGGTAAATACCCAATCACCTGGACAGAGGATTTAGACACAAAACTGGCAAGGGGGGGCTGCCCATCATGAAACTGGCATGAGCCATATATAATTGCAACTGGAGTTAGATTAGGATTCCCAGAAATATGCTACAGTTAATACCGATTCCCATTTGTACCAATACACAAGACTGTCATTTAGGGTATCGTCAGCCTGTGCAATTTTTCAGCCAAGAATGGAGAGCATTTTACAAGGTCTACCCCAGGTCACTATTTATGTAGGTGACGTGCTAATAATAGGGAAGACTAATAAAGATCACTTAGAGAACTTGGACATAATCCTTACACATTTCTGCCAGACAGGCATACTCCCTTGAAAGGAAAAAAAAAGGAAAGGCACCCCAAGTGAGTTGACAAGACTGGAAGATAAGATGAGGGCAATCAAGGGTGCCCTGGCTCCCATGTCAGTTCTGGGGCTTAGGTCTTTACTTGGGCTGATGAACTATTACAGAAAGTTCATACATAACCTGGCCTCCATTCTTGGCACCTATGCATCAACTGTTTGGAAGTGGTCACACAGCCAAGCCATGACCTTCAGGGAAGTGAAGAAACTTATTCTCTAAGGTGTTGGCACACTGTGATCCCAAGTGAAATCTGGTATTGACATGTGATGCCTCCCCATACGGCACTGGACTAATACTAGTTCATAGGTGGCCCAATGGAAAGCAATACTTAATACCATGTGCACCAGGACTTTGGCTAACGCATAAATATGGCCAGGTAGTCAAGGATGGTTTGGCAGTCATATTGGGAGTGAGGAGGCTCCAACAATGCCTTCATGAATGCAGATTTGTAATAATAACAGACCACAAAACCATGCTAGGTCTACTTAAAGAGGACAGGGCAGTGCCACCCATAGCTTCAGGCCAAATTCCATGGTAGGCACTAATCCTAAATGTGTATAATTATGTGTGTAACACTGTCCAGGAGGTCAAGTAGCAAATGCAGATGCATTGAGCTGCTTCCTGCAGTCAGATACACCAGCTGTGGTACCGGTGGGGCGGCATCAGGAACATCACACAGCCAAGCCATGACCTCCAGGATACAACATGACAATACAAGATCCTGCTCAGCAAGTGGAACAGTTTACTTCAGGGGACAGAGTTTAGTGCAGGAACCATGGAAATAGCCTTGCATGGGTAAGAGGCATAGTTGACACGAGGTCACGTCCAATGACTTATTAAGTTTGGGTAGGTGTAACAGTCCTGAACCAGCATGTGGACCATATGGAAACTGCAACTTCACAAATGGTGTGGGAGCAAATATGCCTGGCTCCTTGACTGCCTTTCCAACTGTTCCAGAACCTCTGGGTTTTCCCTCTTCCTCAAGCAATGAAGATACCTGATAATCTGAGTTAGATTTGCCATCTCCATGCCTTTGCCACCTGAAGAGGAGAGTTGGGGGAACCTGACACAGTGTTAAAATGCCCCAGGAGGAGCTACAAATAAAAGAACTGTCAAGTGCCCTCGGACTCGGGAGGGGCAGGGATGTAGTGATTGTATCGATGTCAGCCAGGTGAATGCCATAGAATATGGATTCCCTGAATGCACTGTTGATCTGGTCCAATCTGGGAGCCCTGGCTGACTGATAAGAACAGGACTGTCAGAGGTTCTGTACCCTCTGAGAACTAAATCAGTGTTAAGGACCCTCCATATGTAAATAAAGGGTAAATTGGTGACAGGATACCTCCCAAGTGGAACTATTTCAGTGCTGAGGGACGCTGTAAAGCTAGCAGCAGTTGCAGCCAAGTTGCAGTGGGGAAAGACTTCCTTCTAAGCTCTTTCTGCCAATGTTAATGGGTGTCCCTTCGGTTACCAGACCCTCCCAATGCACCAAATGTCTGTAAACATAGTCTTGTACAAATGCATTGGGTTTAATCACAGACACGGTTTCATCATCAGCTGCACTGTACTTGTTGAATAAAGAGAGAAAAGGAATATACCATGGACAAGATATACATCCAGTTTGGCTTTTACTAACCTGCTGAGGATCTTTTTAAACGTTAGGCCATGCACAGCTAGGTAATGAAGACATCACTCAGCTTTTTATACTTGCAGTCTAGTGGGAGTATTTGCTATTGACATTCTCAAGCTAATTTACTAAGGGCAATTTGTCATTCAAATGAAATGTGATTGAGTAATCTGGTGAAAACAGAAAATACTTTCGCCCTCTCCCTCTCTGCCTACCCCTTGCTCACTTTAGGGCTTTGTACATATTTTGAGCATTTAGAAACAGTGTTGATTTAATAGCAGCAGTTAATGGGTAAAAATTGCTGCAGGTGATTTGGTAATGGGAAAAGCCGTTCAGTTGTGTGTGATAGCATTTCTGGATATTCAGGTTATTTATTGGGGACACTGGGGTTCTTGTGGCACAGTGTTAGAATCCCTACCTCTGATATATTCTGTTGAGCATTTACAAGCCTAGCTGAAGGGAGTACTCAGATCTTCTTGAGTGGCACCTTAGGTTAAACTGGAATCACTCTGACCTTATACGAACAGGAGCACAGTTAATTGCAAGGTGCAGTTTAATCCCATAAGATTACATTAGGGATTACTCAGTTCTTTTGTTTCATGTCAATTCTCTGCAAGGTTGCTCCAGCTGGCCCTGACAACTGCTGCTCCCCACTCTTTCTCTGTAGCTCTACAAATCTTTCTCTTCAGATAATTATCCAATTTCCTTTGGAAAGTCAGACTTAAACCAGCCTGTGGCACATTCTCAGCCAGTGCTGCATTCCAAATCTTAACCATTTGCTGTATAAATAAGTGTTTTCTCATTTTGCCTTTGGCTTTTTAGAAAATTCAGATCCATTAACCTTAAATTGATGTCTGCTAGATATTCGTCCTGCACCATTGGGAATAATTCCTTCCTACCCACTCTGTCTAGACCCCTCATATTTTTGGGCATTCTATCAAATCTTCTCTCAACCCTCTCTTTAAGAAAACAGTCTCAGCCCAAACTAAACCATCCATCTGAAGTCCCTTATCTTTGAAACAATCCTCTTAAATATCTTGCTGCACTTTTCTAATGTTTTTACATCTTTCCTAAAAGGTACTGCCCAGAATTGAACACAATATTCCAGTTGAGGCTAAATCAGTATATTATAGAGGTTCAACATTACTTGTTTTTCTATGATATGTCTGTATTGATTGTAAGGCCTGGTCATTTGCCACATCAAGTCTGCTCTGCCATTTAATTAGATCATTGCTGATCTAATAATCCTCAATGCCACTTTGCCTTTTCACCATCATTATTGATTCCCTCTGTGATGAAGAACTCCACAGATTCACAAACCTCTAAGGGAAGAAATTCCTCTTCATTCTATTTTAAATGGGTGACTCCTTATTCTGAGATTATGCTGTCTGGTCCTAGTCTCAAGCTTTCTGCATCTACCCTGTCAAGCTCCATAAGAATTCTATATTCTTCAATAAGGTCACCTCACATTCTTCTACACTACAATGCAACTCCAGTACAGGCCTAACCTGTTCAACCTCTCCTCATAAGAAAATCCCTCCATACGTGGCATTGAGTGAACCTCATCTGGACTGTCTCCAGGGCGGCACGGTGGCTCAGTGGTTAGCATTAGTGCCTCAGAGCGCCAAGGACCCAGGTTTGATTCCAGCCTTGGGTGACTATCTGTGTGGAGTTTGCACATTCTCCCCATGTCAACAATGGGTTCATGGTCATCAGTAGACTCTTCATTCTTGAATTTTTTTGTTGAATTCAAATTCCAACATTTGCCACAGCAGGACAATCTGCGTCCCCAGGACATAACCTAAGTCTCTGGAGTAACAGGTTAGCAATAATACCACTAGGCCATCGTCTCCCCATTTAGCAAGAATAACCTATTGTTATACTCCATTTCTTTTGAAATAAAGTCTAACATTCCATTTACCTTCCCTATTACCTCCTGAATCTGTCTGCTAGCTTTGTGCATTTTTGTTCCTGTGTTCTGCAGCTATCTGCCATCTTTTTCCATTTAAATAACATTCAGCTCCTCTATTCTTCCTGTCAAAATGCACAGCCTCACATTTTCTCACATTATTTTCTATCTTTGCTCAATCAATAAATTTGCTTGTATCCCTCATGTCATCCTTATTACTTGCCTTCCTACCATCTAAAAGCTGGCAATAGTTCGATCACTTCTGTTATCCAAGTGCTTAATACATATCTTGTGAATAATTGTGATATTAGCACTGATCCCTGTGATACTTCACTAGCTGCTGGTTGCTATTCCCAAAATGTCCCCTTATCCTAACTCTCTATTTTCTATTAGTTAGCCAATCCTCTACCCACAACACCATAGGCTCTCATCTTGTTCAGTTGCCTTGTATGCAGTACCTTGTTGAAGGCCATTTAGAAATCTGAATTTTATCTTGTTACCTCCTGAAAGAATTATAATAAATTTGTCAGGCATGACTTCCCCCTCATGAAGCATCACCCAACTCTGCTTGCTTCTACTGTGTATTTCCATACACTTTGCTATTACATTCTTTGTGACAGACTTTTAACAATTTCTCAATGGTAGGCTAATTTAACTGATCCTTAGTAATTGATTTTTTGTCTCCTTCCCTTTTTGAATAAATGTATTACGTTGGCAGTTTACCAATCTTCTTGGACTTTAACAGAATCTAAGACTCCTTGGAAAATTATTACAAGTGCATCGACAATTTCTACCAATTTCCTTTAAATCCCCGGGATTCAACTCATCAAGCCCAGGTCTTTATCCCCATAAGTTTCCTAGTACTACTTCTCTAGTGATAGTTATTTATTTACTTCCACTCCCCATTATCCCTTGATTATGTAGTATTTTTGGAATACTGTTAAAATCTCCAACCATGAAAACTGATTCAATGTATTTATTCATCCCTTCTGCCATTTCTTGCTTCTCTTTTACTTTTTCCTGAGCCTCGTGCTGTGAACATCCTATATTCACATTGGTCTCTTTCTTCCTTTTTATAAGTTTGTGCTATCTGTTTTAATATTACTTGCTAGTTTACCCTCAAAATTTATTTTCTCCCTCTTCATGGTTTTGTTATAGTGTCATAGAATTACAGAGATGTACAGCATGGAAACAGACCCTTCGTTCCAACCCGTCCATGCCGACCAGATATCCCACCCCAATCTAGTCCCACCTGCCAGCACCCGGCCTATATCCCTCCAAACTCTTCCTATTCATATACCCATCCAGATGCCTTTTAAATGTTGCAATTGTACCAGCCTCCACTACTTCCTCCGGCAGTTCTTTCAAACTTTCTCAATCATCTGGTTTACCACTAATCTTTGCCATATAGTATGTTTTATCATTCAGTTTGAAACAATTCCTTGTTTAACCATGTCAATTTATCCTTTCATAGAATCCTGCTTCACTGGATATATCTTTGTTGTGAATCATTAACTGTTTTCTTAAATGCTTTATCAGTTCATCAACTGTCATTCCTGCTAAACTCCTTTCCCCTCCACTCCAGCGAACTTTGACGTCGTTCCTTTGTAATTACCCTTATTTAAATTAGCACAGTTGTTTCCAACCTAAGTTTCTCACTCTCAGATTGAATGCTAAATTCTACCATGTTATGGCCACTTTTCCCTTAGCATCCTCTGATATTGTTGTTAAACCTACTTCATTGCACCTTACCAGATCCAAAATAGCCTGACTCTGGTAGGTTCAAGGAAATTATCTGGAATAAATTCTGTGAATTCATCCTTGTTACCGCTGCCAATTTAATTTTCCAATTTGAATGAAGATTAAAATGCCCATGAGGAATATACTGCCTGTTTTAAAACGTGCCTATATTATATCCTGATGTATTCTGTGACCTACCCTATAACTATTGTTAGGGGACCTGTAGATTCTAACCAGTGTCTTCCTTTTTTATTTCTAATTTTCACCTGTGCGTTCTACGTCTTCCAATCAAAGATCATTGCTGGCTGTTACACTTATTCCAAATCATACTCAGAAAGCTACTCCACCAACTTTTCCTTCCTGCCTGTCCTTTTGAAAAGCCACATGTTCCTGAATATTTAGTTCCTAATTCTGATCTCCTTTTAACCATGACTTCTCACATTCGCCTTTCTTCATTTTTGTTCTTCCAAATGCTACATGCAATTAAATAAACGACCATTAGTTTTTCTTTATCATTTTCTCTTTTAATGGTATTTGTTGTTTGTACATTCTGTCCCCTCCTCTCCCACCTGGGGATCAGTCCATAAATAGCTGCTCTGCAATGCTGCCATCTTTTTGCTTTATTAGCCTACTAGTCCACCCCCCCTCACCTCAATTTAGTTTTAAACCTTGCTACAGCCTTAGCTTCTCAATTCAGCAGAAATGCAGCAGAAAGTCCCTTCTAGACTGATTAATGCTGGGGTGACATCTCTAGTAGAGAAAATATTAATATCCATTATAAAAATTTGAAAGCAGAGCACTTGGAAAACTGTGAGGGGATTGATCAGTCATCGTGATTTACAAAAAGGAAATTGTGCTTAATAACACTACCGGAATTTTCAAGGATGCAACTAGGAGTTTTGATAAAGGAGAGTCAGTGAATGTAGTTGACTTGGACTTTCAAAAGTCTCTTGATAAGGTCCCACATTAGAGATTAGCACGTGAAATTCAAGCACATGGGTTTGGGGATAATATACTAACAAGGATAGAGAGCTGCTTGGGAGACAGAAATAAATGGATTTTTTTCCAAGAGGTAACCATTGACGAATGGAGTACTGCTGGGATCAATGCTTGGGTTCCAACTATTCACAATATACATTAATGATTTAGATGAGGGAACTGAATGTATCTCCAAGTTTTCAGATGATACAAAGCTGGGTGGGAGGTTGAACTAAGGTGGAAGCAGAGATGACTCAATATGATTTGAACAAGTTGTGTGAATCAGCAATTGCCTGGCAGATGAAGTATAATGTGGATAAATAAAAAGTTATCCACTTTTTAGCAAAAGCAGGTTATTATCTGAATACTGAGGTGCAATGAGACCTGGGTGTCCTTGTACACAGTTGCTAAAAGTAAGTGTGCAGGTGCACCAGGCAGTGAAAAAGGCAAATGGTATTTTGACCTTCATCAAGCAAGGATTCAAGTTTGGGAGCAGGGATCTCTTGCTGCAGTTGTATACAGCCTTAGTGAGTATCATTTGCAGCTTTGCTCCTTGAGGAAGGATGTTCTGGCTACGGAGGGAGTGCAGCAAAGGTTTATCAGACTGATTCCGGAGATGGTAGGACTGATGTATGAGGAGAGACTGGACCATTTCCTGATGAAGGGCTCCAGCCCGAAATGTCTATTTTCCTGCTTCTCAGGTGCTGCTTCACATGCTGTGCTTTTCCAGCAACACACATTCAACACGAGAGACTGGACCAGTCAGGAATATGTTCACTGGAGTTTAGAAGAATGAGGGGGGAATCTCCTAGAAACCTATAAAATTCTAACAGAGCTAGACAGAGTAAATGCAGGAAGAATGATCCTGGGAGTCCAGAATCAGTGGTCACAATCTAAGGGTATGCCATTTGGTGCTGAAATAAGGAGAAATGTTTTCACCCAACATTGGGTGTAGTGAGCCTGTGGAATTCTCCGTCACAGAAAGTAGTTGAGGCCAGAACATTGAATGTTTTCAAGAAGGTGGTAGATGTAGTTCTGAGGGCTAAAGGGATGAAAGGGTATAGTTTGAAAATGGGAACAAAGTGTGAGTTGGATGATTAGGCATGACCATGCAAAATAGCAGAGCAGGCTTGAAGGGCTGAATGGCCTACTCCTGCTCCTATTTTCTGTGTTTCTGTAGAAACCACATTATTGACATCCTGACCTCTGGTCTTCATTGTTCTGCTGGCTGTTCTGGATTTAACTACTCCCTTTTTTTGTAATAAGTTGTTCTTATTCAACCTGGAATGTGTCTCAGTATAACAGACACATTTGTTCTCCCAATAATACATTCCATTTGATGATTGACAGTCTCTGCTATTTTGCACATGTCAGTAGCTTGCTTGAAAGAGTTTCTCTTCTGCTTGCAGATGTGTTGTCATGACATGGTTCCTTAGGCCTAAAACAATTCTAACCTTCTGTTGTTTGAAATCACAGGATTCAGCTAATGTATCACTTCAATGATATTGTGGACAATATTGTCCCTGTCCTCCTTAGTTTCGATGTTGAATACAAACTTGTCATACACAACATTAATATGGGGTTCAAACTGCCTTCAGAACTTCAAAATCTCTGAAGTCTGGCTTCTCAGCTTGTCAATACAGCTTGTGGCACTCTTTCCCCAGAACTGATAGGGTTACTCCTTTTGTATCCTAATGTTTTTCCATTTGTTAGTTTTTGTCACTGATTCTAATGCCATCTCATGACCTTTTAATTTCCACAGTAGCAGAGATGGAAAATGTACACCTACTTAGGCCCAGAACTCAAAGTTGAAAATTGCTTCTTTTTAAACTTCCTTGCTGTCTCTTTCACTAACTGGCTCGCTTTTGGTTCTGAAAATCCATACATTTTCAGCTGCACCATTCCTGACTCCATGTTTTAATTTGTATTTAATAACCATCACAGTCTGCACATAAAGGTACTGACAGGAGAGATAGAGGTCATATGACAATGGCAAGCCAGCCAGTACGAAGAAGCCAGGTACACATGGGATATGAAAGATCCCATGCACTCTTTCTCCTGCGCAATATTTACCTCACAAGCCATACCATTAAAACATGTTAAACTGTGATTCATCTCATTGTTTGTGATACTTTGCTGTGCTTCCATAACAAAGCAACAGCACAAGCACTTCAGGATAAATTAATTTATTACAAACATGCTTTGTGATATGAAATGTGCTACATAAATGTTAGCTCTTTCCTTGTATACATCAACAAAAAACAATCTTTTTAATTATATTCTTTCATGGGTTAATGAAATTACATTTAAACAATTTTCCATTCGATCAGTTCTCCTCATCAAGAAATGCCTTTGTTTTGTTTGCTCATACTCTAGCCATTTTCTAAGAACAGAGATTGCCTGCATTGCCCATTCTCATTGCCCTGAGAGTATGATCACGATGTCTACAGCTTCTCAGAAACAATGTTTCACATATACTGTGATACATTATATAACTACTCTTGGTTTGTATTGCAGTATTATGCTAGCTTTTGTAAAATTAGCTCACCCTGCTATCTAGGCATGGACAGAGAAGAGGAGTCTTTTGTAATTTCCAGGTCTCTGAGTATCTCTGTTACTTCTCCATTTAATTTGTCCTTTTATGCACATATTTCTTTCGTTGTACAGTGCGCTAAATTTTTGTTAATATTAAATCTTTTGCAATCTTGAACTTTACAGAACAACCTATGTCAGTATTAACTACAAACTTGACAGTTCTATAGCTAGTTACAGAATCATGGTCATTTATGTAAACAAGCCACAGAGAAACAACAACAACTTGTATTCATATAGCACCTTAAATTTTCAACACACTTCACAGGAGCATTATCAAACAAAATATGACATTGAGCCACATAATGTGGTATTTGGGAAGACCGCCAAAAGTTTAGTCAAAACGTAGATTTAACGAGCCTCTTAAAGAAGAGACGCAGAGAGATTTGGGTTGGGAGGATGAGTTCAGAACAAGGAGTCAAGACAGCTGACAGTATGGCTTCCAACAGTCACAATTAAAATCAGGGATGTGCAAGAGGCCAAAATTGGAGAAGTACAGATACCCTGAAGAGTCGTAGGGCTGAAAGGTTACAGAGATGGAAAGGAGTCAAGCTATGAGCAAGCACTAATCCTTCCAATGTTGTCTTCCATAAAAGTAGCAAAGTGGCAGGTGGAATAATATGTGGAAAAGTGAGAGGTTATACATTATGTTTGGAAGAATAGAGTCCTAGACTATTTTTTTTAAACTTTTAAAAGCAGTCTGAAGCTTAAAAGCAGTCTGAAGCTTAAAAGCACTTGGGATTCCTACTTCAGGATTCTCTTAACGTTAGCATACAGGTTCAGTAAACAGGAATGCAAATGCAATGTTGGCATTCATTTCACCCGATGAAGGAGCAGCGTTCCAAAAACTTGTGATTTCAAAGAAACCTGTTGGACCATAACCTGATGTCGTGTGACTTCTGATGGCATTCATTCCAAGAGGGCTTGAAAAGAAGAGCAGAGACGTACTGCTGAGGCTGTATAAGGCTCTGGTCAGACTGCTTTTGAATATTGTGAGCTGTTTTGGGCCCTGTATCTAAGGATATGATGGCATTGAAGGACATTCCAAGGAGGCTTACAAGAATGATCCTGGAAGTGAAAGGCTTGTCATATGAGGACTCTGGGTCTGTACTCAATGGAATTTAGAAGGATGAGGGAGAATCTGATTGAAAAGTACAGAATACTGAAGGGCCTAGATAGAGTGGACATGAAGAAGATATTTCTATTAGTAGGAGAGACTAAGAACTGGGGGCACAACCTCGGGGTGAAGGAACGACCCTTTAGAACTTTCTTAAGCCAGAGGGTGATGACTCTGTGGAACTGTTGTCGCAGAGCAGTGCGATTGCTAAGTCATTGAGTGTTTTTAAGAAAGAGATAGATAGGTTCTTGATTAGTCAGGGGATCAAGGGATACCAGGGAGAATGCAGAAGAATGAGATTGAGAAACCTATCAACCGTAATCAAATGGTAGAGCAGACTGAATGGGCAGAATGGCCTAATTCTGCTCCTGCATCCTATGGTCTTATATGAATTGAATCCCTTGGTGCTGGAATGATTTCCTCCAATCTTAGGTTTATTGGCACAAACAAGCTTCTACTATTGGAATGTAGTACCCATTACTCAGATACTGACCCAGCGATAAGTGTTAGCAGACTGTTTGACTGTTTGAACATCACAGTCAAGCATTACATTCTGGGGCCCTCCTCTCGAGGATGTACAAGGCTGAAGGGTGACCTGATAGAAGACTGAGGTGATAAAATGATTTGATACGTTAGTTGTAGAGAAAATGTTTCTACTTGACGGAATGTTGACAATTCTATACAACTTGTTTGGCTCCGCAACTAAATTGTCAAGCATGAGAAAATAATAGGTCTGATAACTGCTCATGTTTTGCTTTGTAAACTGTGGATCAAGCCGAAGTATGCCCTCCCTTTAACAGTTATCACTTTTAACATTGTGATTTCTCTCTCAAGACAGATAAAACCCTCTTTTAGATTGGACTGGGCATTCCTCATCATAACTTGCTTTGTACTAGCTGTCAGGGCAGTAGCTTTTTAACAACTTAAAAGGAATTTGCCACTAATTATAGGGCACAGGATTTCTCAGTGTAATGTACTCTAAAGCATTGCGATATATTATAACACAAACTCCTTGACTGAGAATAGGATTTTTTTCAAATTAATGTAGTCAGTCTTTCACATTCTTGCCCTATTCAATAACTCAATTGGAATGGAAATCGAAGTAGTGGAAACCTGGTTCTGAAGCTGGTGTTTGAATCAGGGCTTTATGTGCTGGCATGCAACATTTTACAGAGTTTGGTCGGTTTTCTCGATCAGGTGAGCTAATTTATTGAGGTCAGATGTACAATCAGAGCTCTAGAGGTGTTCATGTAATGAAGGATCCCATTATCAGGAAGAAAGGTTAATTTACTCTGATTTTGCAGGAAATTGGCCTGGGGAGGATTCAGTCCTCTCATTGTTAATAAGAAATGTATGTAAATTATCAAAGCGCAGTTGGAAAAATATGTTAAACAAAATCCTATCACTTCAGTACAGTTGTTATCATAGTTGGCTGACTGTTCCAAAGATACAAGTCAGTTGGCACATAAATCAAGGTGTTGGTGATTTTTTTTAATTGAGAAATCCTCCTGCACCCGAATTACACAAATATGTAATCACATATCCTTTGTGATATAATCTGCACAACAAGACCCAACAATGCATGTGTACATTATCTTTTAATTAGTTGTTTCACACCTCGGGTCTATTGTTTTTTTTTGTACTGTATTTGTTTTTAGAGATCTAAAGCATTGAGTGATTTCCCAAGGCAGTGCCAGCAATGATTAAATGTGTAACCTCGTGGTTAGTAGAAAGTGATTGCAAAGGTATTGCTTGTATTGGAGTGGTCAGATAATCTTTGCTGTAGATTTATGATGCCTGTTTGAAGTGTCTCAAACTTCTGTTAAATTGATTAGATTAGATTTCCTACAGTGTGGAAACAGGCCCCTTGGCCCAACAAGTCCACACCAACCCTCCGAAGAGTAACCCACCCAGTCCCATTTCCCTCTGACTAATGCACCTAACACTATGAGCAATTTAGCATGGCCAATTCATCTGACCTGCACATCTTCGGACTGTGGGAGGAAACCGGCCCACCTGGAGGAAAACCACGCAGACACGGGGAAAATGTGCAAACTCCACACAGACAGTTGCCCAAGGCTGGAATCAAACCCGGATCTTTGGTGCTGTGAGACTGCAGTGATAACCACAGAGCCACCATGCCGCCCTAAGATTGATTATGATAAACTCTGATGCATCTTTGTAAGAATTCTTTACGACTTGCAAACCCATGCAGAGTGGTTTCTGCACAGCTACATGCCAATAAACATCTCCATGTTGGAGTAGTTTCCTCCTATGTATATCTGAAGGAGCTGACTCTTTCCTAGAATACAGAATCAAAGGTGTCATCAAGTCTTTATAACCTGAGCCAGATAATCATCATCCCTCTCGGTACCGGCTGTAAGTGCTTACACTTGTAGGACATTACAGTTGAGTTTGAAATTCTGAGGCTGTCTTCCAGAAAAAGGTAAGCTGAGTGAATTAATAGAGGTCAGTAAGATTATGGAAAGATTTGATTGGGTAGTGATAGAGAAAATATTGATCTGATATTCCCTCTTTCTAGCTGGTTATACTGTGCTGTTGATACGCCAAGGCACCCTCAAACCAGGTTTCCCAGTTACTATCTGAAGCCAGGAAAGGCCACAACCTATCTAATGTGACTCCCATTTACTTACCTCCCTCTTTGCACCTCCCTCCCACCATTGCAGATTGGAGACATTTCAGTTTCTTCTGATGAATGTAGGCTCGGTGACTAGCATCCCTACCTCTGAACCAGAAGATCAGAGTTCAAGTCCCACTCCAGGATTTGTGTTCTGACCAAACAGGTTTACTAATCAACCTGCTAACCCTTTCAACACATCGCTAATAGTTGGTAAGAATGGCAAAGTCTCCAAAGCCACCATATTTTTCCAGACTCCTCCAGGGTGCCACTCAAACTATAATCACTTTTTTTACATTCCCTTGTGGCCTATGACTACTTAGACATAGAAGAAATGTAGGCGAAGAGATCATTTCTGTCCACATGCTCTTTGGCACATCCCCTCAAAAAAAATCATACTTTTCTGTGAGCTTAATGGTTGCTACTTACATAATGGTTGCTACTTTGTTGAATGAATCACGTGATGGTTGCCAGTGGTGGCATTGGTTGGTTGGGGTTGGTGGAGAAAAACTGGCAAAAATTAAGGGAAGCCCAGTAGTAGATTTGCTCCTGGCTGAAGAGATAGAGGAGAAACATGGAGAATAGCATGGAGGATAATGAGGCTGAATGGCATGGGCTGTGTGCAGGGATGGGGGAATAGGGATAATGTGGCATTGGGGAATGCATAAGAGGCAAGAAATGGGAATTAAATGAAAAGAGTGAAAGGAATATGATGGAATTGGTGTGATAGAGATCACATGAGAAGGATAAAATGATATGGAATATTCATGTAAAGAAGTACAGTTGCAATAAATGCATGAATTTCATTGCAAATGTTTTGCCTCTCTACTAATCAAAGATAGTCATCTCAGTAGAATGCTGTCAAAAGTATCAGTGGTGCTGTGAGAGACCAGCTGAACAGTGTACCATTGTGACTGTCCTAGAGGATTTGATAGTTAGCTATAGGCAGTCTGTGAAACCCCAGAAAAAGTCAAAAAAGTTTTTCTTCCTGCTAAGTTAGTGAATTTGTTTTCCTTCATGATAATGAGACTCTCCATTGGTGCTAGCATAGTGGATATCACTGAGTGCAGGATATCTTTTGAGAAAATGATTAAAACCAGAAGTTGTGATCCATTTTGGAACCAAAGACATGGCTAGGAAAAGGGTAAAAATCCTCTTGTGTTTCTGCAATTGAAGAAAGATTAAAGAACAGGATCCTAAGAGATGGTTATCTTCGTAGTACTTTCAGTGCCACATGCAAGAGGGTACAGAGCAGAAAAAGAATGTGGGTGAATGTGCCTGTGGCAGAAGCTGGGGCTTCAAATTGCAGGGATATTCGAGGATAGTTTACATTGTGGTTACCGTTAGGGAGCCTGTAAATCATCCCCACCAGTGATATAGAACCTAGAACAATACAGTGCAGTGCAGGCCCTTTAACCCTCAATATTGCACCAATTTGTGAAACCAATCTGAAGCCAATCTAACCCACACTCTTCCATTATCATCCATATGTTTATCCAGTGACCATTTAAATGCCCTTAAAGTTGGCGAGTCTACTACTGTTGCAGGCAGGGCAAACTACTCTCTGAGTAAAACACTCTACCTCTGACATCTGTCCTCTGTCACCCCTCAGTTTAAAGCGATGTCCTCTTGTGCTAGCCATCACCATCCGAGGCAAAACGCTCTCACTGTCCACCTTATCTAATCCTCTGATCATCTTGTATGCCTCTTAACCTTCTTCTCTCTAATGAAAACAGCCTCAGGTCCCTCACCTCACACTTCTCTGCATTAAACTCCATTTGCCACTTCTCAGCCCAGCTCTGCAGCTTATCTATGTCCCTCTGTAACTGCAACATCATTCTGCACTATCCACACTTCACCAACCTTAGTGCCATCTGCAAATTTACTAACCCATCCTTCTACGCCCTCATCCAGGTCATTTATAAAAATGACAAACAGCAGTGGACCTAAAACAGATCCTTGCAGTACCCCACTACTAACTAAACTCCAGGATGAACATCTCCCATCAACCACCATCCTTTGTCTTCTTTCAGCTAGCTAATTTCTGATCCAAACCGCTAAATCATCCTCAATCCATGCCTCCATACTTTTTGCAATAGCATACCATGGGGAACCTTATCAACACTTTACTGAATTAATTGTTAAATAGTGTGTCAAATATGATCTGATCACGTGATAGGCGCCTTAAAAATCTGTCAGTAAGCAAAACATGATTTAAAAAAATAAAGTTTGGGATTAAGGTGAACCGATCTTAAATTACAGCTCAAAAGGAGCATATGCATTAGAGATATTGCTCAGCTCCAATTCTCAGCAAAAGGTAATCTGAAAATGACCTGTATTTACATATTTAACAAACTAAGATATCCCAAGGTGTTTCATTGGTGGTTAATCAAATATGACGTTGATACAGAACCACTGAAGGAAATATTTGAGCAGCTCACCAAAAGAATGTTATGTTTTAAGAACCATTAGAAATGTGTCATGTTATATAAGGGGTGATTCTCAGTTTGACCTCCCTCTGGATGTCCCGGTACATCTGTCTAGTTCTTCCTGGTGGTAGCCTGGCAGAATATTAGGAAGCTCTGTGTTCTGCTGATGATATGAAACATATTCTGCTGCTCAGTCGAGGTGAGAGAATTTTGTACAGAACAATATTTGTGCCATTTATTTTTACTCTGCTGCCTAAAAGAAACCAAATATTCTTCTCTTTTTAGAACAATGTGAACTTTGTGGATGACAGCTTTCCCCCAGGCCCACAATCTGTTGGTTTCCCAGAGGGAGACAGTGTACAGCAGAGGGTGAAGCAATGGCTGCGGCCTCATGAAATCAGCTGCAACAGTTTCAAAGATCGGAATATCAAATGGTCCATCTTCCGAACCCCACGTCCATCTGACATCTCCCAGGGGCTGCTGGGCAATTGCTGGTAATGTGTCCATGTGCACCTCCTGTCAAATCAGTATGTTGAGTAAGTTGAGGTAAAACCTCACAGCTCCTGGAACATTTCTGTGTATGCTATTTACAATCATAAGACATATGAGAGAAGTAGACCTTCAGCTCATCAAGTTTGCCCTGCTTTTCAAAGAGATTATAGCTGATGTGATAATCCTCAATTGTATTTCTCTGCTTTTCCCCATAACTGTTGATTCCCTTACTGATTAAAAATTTGCCTATCTCATCCTTGAATATATTTAATAACCCAGCCTCAACAGCCTTCTGTGATAAATAATTCTACAGATTCACTTCTCTCTGAAAGAAAAAATTACTCCTCATCTTTGTCTTAAATGTGCAAGCCCTTATTCTGAGATGATGCCCTCTGTCCTAGACTGTACCACAAGGGGAAACAACCTTTCTGCATCTGTCCAAGCCCTCAAGGATCCTGTATGCTTCTACATTCCATTGAGTACAGGTCCCATGTATTCAACCTCACTTCATAAAATAGTCCCTCCATATCTAGTATCAGCCGAGTGAGTCTTCTCTTTACTTAATCCAATGCCAGTACACCTTTATTTAGAGAAGAGACCCAAAACTGTCCACAGTATTCTAGTTTAATTTGACTAGTGCTTTGTATACTTTTAGTCAGTCTTTCCAACTTTTTCACATCATTCCCTTTGAAATAAAGGAAATGTTTCACTTGCCTTCCCTATTACCTGTTGAATCTGGATTTTTTTGATTCACGGTCAAGGACTACCAATTCCTTCTGTTTAGGGGACATATGATACATCTTGTATGTTGATTTAACTGTTGACAACAGAAATGTTTACTCGCAGGAAATTCTTACTGAAGCTTGGATTAATTTGCCAGATGTTGTACAGCTTCATAGTGGCAACAGGGCAAAACTAAGGCTTTGCTTGCTGTATTATTCCTACTATCAGGCTTCTCATGTAACTCCCTTTTAGTGATATATAGCAAAGTTGAACACTAGAATTGGAAAAGTTTCCATTTCTTTGCTTTTGCTCCCAATTCCATCAACACAGAGCTGGGAATCTGTGATGTAAAAAATATAGCACCACAGGAGAGAGATCCAAACTCCATATGATCAGGGCAGTAGGTATTGATATCTTTTTGTAGTGATTGCATTGCTGAAAAATAACTCAAAAGATTGCAAATCATTGTTGAAGTTGGGGCTGCAGAGCAAATTCAGAAGGATTATGAAAATATCTGCCTCGCTAAATAATTAAGCAGAGTCATCTTCATGAAGGGGAAATCAGGCCTGACAGATTTACTAGACTTCTTTGAGGTGGTGACAAGCAGGATCGATAAAGAGGAAGCAGTGGATGTAATATCCTTGGATTTTCAGGCTACGTAATAAGAGAACAGCCCATTGAATTGGAGATGGTAAATTAGTGTGGATAGAGAATGAGCTAACTAATAGAAGACAGTGAGTTTGGATATGGGGGTAGTGGTGCATTTTCAGGAATGCAAGCTGGAACTAGTGATGTGCCACAGGGATCAGTGTCAGGGTCATAATATATACACAATATATAATGACTTGGACGAGAAAAGTGAATGCACTAGTGCCAAGTTTGCAGATGAGACAAAAATGGATGGAAAGGCAACTATTGAAGATGACAAAGATTCTGCAGAGTGATATAGAAAGGTTAACCAACTGGGCAAAAATTTAGTACACGGAACATAATGTGGAAAAAGTGAGGTAATGTACTCTGGCAGGAAGAATAGAGGAGCTGAATATTATTTACATATTATTAAATACTGCAGGTTGGTAGGATGGGTGGCTGGAAACTGACCATGACCTGGAAATGTTGGCTGAAGTTTGATTGATGGCACTGGAGGCTGATTATCTCCCTGCACCTGAATGTCCATTCAGTGCTGTGACACAAGAAAACCTTTAGCTATTTTCAAAGAAAATTTAGTTTTTTGTTAGGTTGTTATAAAGGTGGGGAGGATTGGTACATATATTTTATTAAAATAGAAATTGCAAATGTGGAAACTTTGAAGAGAGAGAACATATGGTCAATCAGCATCTGTCAAATGGAAAGTTTTGAAGGTAACATTGGTTAGGGCCATTTTTCTGTTTGTTCTCTGTCATGTTTTTCTAATGCTGCTGTCCTGAAAATAAACTCTTAATTAATTTTCTTCAGTTTTGTGGATGAACACTGAAATAATTCCATGGAAAGTGATTTCCTGTCATCAAGTCACCTTTTACTTTCACGTGCACAATATGTGGATTCTGACCAGATGGCTCAAAGCCAGTTCCTAGAGTGAGGAGAATCCCTGAGACACTTGTTTATACTGTCAGCCAGGGCTCCCTGATTGCCTAGATTAACAATCCCAGTCAAGAACCTCATACTGAATGAGGCCCAACTGGGCCTCGCTCCTATCACTACAATCACTTTCCTAGTGTGTGTTTTGTTCTGCCATTAAGATGTATAAAATCCTGCAGTTCAGTTTTGTAACTTCCCTGACCTTTTGCACTCTGTACCAGGTTTTTGAGTGCACTTGCTGTGCTTGCTGAGCGGCCTGAGCTGGTGGAGAGAGTGATGATAACCCGGACTATCTGCCATGAGGGAGCCTATCAGGTACGGCTGTGCAAGGATGGAACCTGGATAACGGTGCTGGTGGATGATATGTTACCATGCGATGAATATGGCTATCTTCTCTTTTCTCAGGTAAGAGGGCATTACACTTCAGTCCTAATCAACAGCACATGACCTATCTGGAACTAATTGTAAACTTTGAAAACACCTATCTATATTTACAGTCTAACACGGGAGTACTGGAAAATTTTGGACTATTTAGATATTCTCAAGATTGAAAAGAGTTGTACAATGTAAGTTCTTGGAATTGACCCCAGAGTTTTTTTTTTAAATCGTGACTTTGGAGAATTAGATTGTCATAGCATTCAAAGAGATATCGAATATGGTTAAATTGCCATAATTACTGAAAAGACTGGCATTAAGAGAACTGGGTCCTACACTAATTATGGTCTCACTACCCTGTGTGAACTTAAAGTTCTGCTTACACACTCAGCAATCAGAATGGGTAAAGACACCTCCAATCACAGCATTTCAATCCCTCCTGAAATCCTGTTTCTTAGAAGTCCCTGAGAACTTGATTGAGTTTCCAAATACCAATATTTCTGTCTATCTGAAAATTCTGAAGTAATGGACTGTGACCAATTCTCAACAACTCAAATCCAAGGTGATTGGAATCGGAACTGGACATTTATCATCAATCTAAAGCTGTCAGCAAAACAGCTCCAGCATCAAAACACTTCAGCAGACATGACAATTTATCATGTTTTATCTTTTTGTTTTCAGACATTTGGCCCATAGGAGTTTATCCCTTTTGCATTTTTTGCATTGCTTCAGAACTGTTGTGAAGAAGGGTCACTAGACCTAAAATATTAACTCTGATTTCTCCCCGCAGAAGCTGCCAGACCAGCTGAGATTTTCCAGCAATTTCTATTTTTGTTTCAGATTTACAGCCTTTGCAGTTCTTTCAGTTTTTTGATGATTTCATCTAACATTTTAAGCTCAGGAGAGAAGCACCTTTTGTGGTTTGGAGTAGAACTTGTCTTGGGTTCTTAAGTGACAGGTAACATTTATATTGATTAGGTGCCAGACAAAGACTATTTCCAACATGCTAAACTACCTCCCTTAACCTTGAATAGCACCACAATTGCTAGGATCCTCCTAGTATTAACAACCAAGAGAACAATCACTGACCATAAATGTAGCTAGACCAGCCATATCATTCTCAAAAATGGATACATGAATAAGACACCGTGACAAGTGACTCACCTTTTAAGAAAGACGTGGGTAGATTCTTGTTGGGTGTGAGAATTAAAAGTTATCAAAGTAGTTGGGAATGTGGAATTCTAAACACAAACAGATCAGCCCTATTGATCAAATGAGCTTATTAAATGGTGGTCTCGGCTCAAGAGGCCAAACAGTCTATTCTGCTCACAAACAAAAACAGAAATTGCTTGACAGACGAAGCAGCTCTGGTAGTATCTGTGGAGAGAAAGCAGGGTTAACGTTTCAAGTCCAGTCACCCTTCCTCAGAATAGTCTATTCTGCTTCTATTTTGTCTGGTTTGTGTATACCTCTTGACTCCTCCAGCCTCTTAATCTTAAAATGTAACACAGAAAGTACTCCTGCATTTAGAAGAGCAAACTGCTCATTGGCCACCCCATCTCTGGATCAGTAGCCATCCCTCCATCACAAGCCCACTGTGGCTGTCAGGTATAGGTTCTCCAGAATGCAGTGAAGCAACTCACCATGACCACTTAAACGGTACTTCCCTCCCATGAAACCTTCACAACCAGAGAAGGAGAAAGCAGCAATGTGATGGGAATATCATCATTTCCAAGTTATCTCCAGATCATGCAGTCTGACTTATAGTGCTGTTCCTGAAGTATTGCTGGAGAAAAATCCTTGAATTGTTTATATAAGAGCCGTGTTCCCACCTTCAGCAGTGTGGTGTGCAGCAGTTCAGGTGAAGGTCTGTTGCTTTCTCTGAACACAGTAGGAGCATAGAACAATATGACCCAAACATCACCCACATCCTGAGAGCAAACAAAAAAAAATCCCTGAGCTGTTTGTTGTAAAGGTAAGTAGGTAGATCCAAAACTCAGAATGTTTTGAAAGGAGAACATTTGTTCTTCAAACAAAACTGAGTCAGTTGATTGTATAATGCAGTGCTGGAGGATGCTTTGGAAAGGTCCCTCATTTCTTGGAAACAGTTTTCATTGTGAAAAATTGACATGCTGGTGAAGTAAAATGCCACTGGCCATAGAATTTTTTTAAAAATCCTTTCACATCCTGCGTTTTTTTGGCTTCAGTTTGGAAGTGAAATGCCCCTAATCTAAGACGCTGTGTCGAAATCATACTGTAGGTATCCACGTTATGTCCTCATCATTTATGAACTGAGTGTTTCTTGCATTTTGAAAACTGGAGCCTACAGAGTGCTCGGTTATTCCACCTTGCTGTGCAAAATTGCTTAAATATCTGAAATAGACTGCAAGCCCATTTCCTGGGTACAATTCTCTTCCTATGACCAGTGTCTACACTCAGAATTATTATCGGGTCATAAACATTGAGAAATTAATGTCATTTTTGTATATAGGAAGGGTGTTGCAGGAATCTCAAATGATGATTTTCTATATCATGCAGTAGTATATGGGGCAAATAAGGTGTAAAATGAATTTAGTGCTTTAAAAATGGCAACTGATTAATTCAACAGCGTAAACTTATTGATTTGCACACATTAATTTCCATTAAGCCTTTTAAATGTCAAAGATCATTTCAATCGAAAACTAAATGACAGGAACATTGAATGTACAGTGTAAGAGAGCAAGTGATACAGATCAGCCATTACACACTACCTTCTGTTAGCCACTAACGGTCTCCATTCACAGCTATTCACTGTCCCAGACAGGTCGTTATCGACTCCTTCGTCTCTCCAACTACTCTTCTCTGTCTTTGGGCTCTATTACTACCTATCGTTTACTCCTTATCCCCTATCTTCTGCATATAAACTGGCATTTTCCTAGCTAACATCCATTCTAAGGAAGGGTCACTGGACCCGAAATGTTAACTTTGATTTCTCTTCACAGATGCTGCCAGACTTGCTGAGTTTTTTCAGCAACTTCTGTTTTTGTTTCTGATTTACAGCATCCACAATTCTTTCAATTTTTATTAAGTGATACAGGGTGTTGGTTATTTATTAGCAGTAGCATCTTTAGATGTAAAAAACGTACATTTTAACCAAAAACTATGATAATCATCTATATCCTATCACCATAATTAAAACACAGTCTTCATAACAGTTGCTTCTTGCTCAAAATCTCAATTCTCCAACTTCCTCTTCATTTCCTTCCATCTTTTCTGTTCCTGCATCTTTGAAGTAAAGTAGGCTGGTGCATTAAGGGAAAGTGATGCCCAGTGATGGTATTGCTAGACTTTGAATCCAGAGACACAGGTAACGTTCTGGGAACCCAGGTTCACATCCCACCATGGCAGATGGTGCAATTTGAATTTAATAAAAATCTGGAATTAAAATTCTAATGATGGCCATGAAACTGTTGTTAGTAGTCGGAAAAACCCACCTCATTACTAATGACCCTGAGGGAAGGAAACAGCTTTCCTTACCTTGTCTAGCCTCACATGTGATTCCAGACCCACATAAATATGATTGACTCTTAGCTGTCCTCTGGGTAAATAGGAATGGACAATAAATACTGTCCTAGCCAGTGATATCCAGATCGCATGGATCTTAAGTCAACACTACCACTGTCTATTTAAAGAGTGCTAGCATTTTTTATTCAAACTATTCAAAGCAGAGTTTCTACCTTAAAAACAG
This sequence comes from Chiloscyllium plagiosum, assembly GCF_004010195.1. Lineage (NCBI taxonomy): Eukaryota > Metazoa > Chordata > Chondrichthyes > Orectolobiformes > Hemiscylliidae > Chiloscyllium > Chiloscyllium plagiosum. The sequence goes on from NC_057730.1 coordinate 21,062,391, forward strand.
CAGAAAAGCATGACAAGGTATAATGTAAGTGTAAGACTTCCACTTCTTTCTGTTTCATCAATCCGGATCTTGTCATTCACGTTTGATTAATCCCAGTGGTTGAGTGTGCTCATTGCTTGCCAATGACAGGATAATCTTTAACATTTTCCGTACAATATCAAAGTTTTCATACTTATTTCTGCTCTTGCCACGTTGAAAGGAGATATTGAACTTTCGAGTATTACAGAGGTTCAGCTGTGCAATTAGAATCATTTATCAAACTGGGGCAGTATAGTGTCTGGTGTTTGTAAGCTGGATTTATATTTAATTTTTAATGCAAAGTATTTTTGCAGTTGAAGTATGATGGCTCAGTGGTTAGCACTGCTGCCTTATGGTGCCAGAGACCTGGGTTCAATTCCAGCCTTGAGTGATTATCTGTGTGGAGTTTGCACTTTTTAATTGATGTTAATATCTAAACCATTAATATTATGATCCTGAGGAATGGCAAGATGGCTTTGGGGGGGAATATAAAGGCAAGTTAATTTGGCTCAATTCTGTCACTCAGTGCCGTCTGGGGGAGAATATGGACTATCCAAAGAGTTGTGCCTTCTACTGAAATCAAATATACATAAGGAGCATGTTCTTCATTTCTGAGATTGTCTGGTGCTCTCAGCAATTTGCAGGGTGTGCCAATCATGAGAGAATCATGTTGGTATGGTAAAACCAAAGTCCCCTGTACATCATGCTCCACATTTGTTTCAGTATAGCTACTGACATCATCCTCCTTAAACCCTGAAACAAGTAGTGTTTAAAGAGCTGAATGCATGAATGTGGCTTTATCACTTACAGCTCACATGACAATTTACACATATCAAGGTGTACACGATTTAAACTTTTGGACTCATTTTCACTAGTGCTGGTTGTTGAGAAAATTTTAAGCTTTCACAGGTAAAAGCTGCTGCCTTTAGCAAGTGCTTTCAGCTGTTGAGACTCTGGAATTATTTCCCTAAGTCTCTGCCTCTCTGTTTGTTTAAGACATTCCTTTAAACCTGTCTTAAGCTTTTGACCATCCAACCTTGGCGGTAGGCATCAGTTCTTGTTAACTCTAGGGTGCCTTCCTACATTAAAGGTAAGTTGTTGTTTTTTAGCAAATGCTCAGGCAGCCTTCTATATAGTGTACCTAACCATGTCTTTCTGGTATGAACAGGCCCAGAGGAAGCAGCTGTGGGTTGCTCTGATCGAGAAAGCTCTAGCTAAGCTTCATGGCTCCTACTTTGCCCTGCAGGCTGGGCGGGCCATTGAAGGACTAGCCACACTGACAGGTGCCCCTTGTGAGAGCCTCATGCTCCAAGTCAGTTCGACAAATCCACGTGAGGAACCCATTGATACAGATCTCATTTGGGTCAAAATGCTGAGCTCAAAGGAAGCTGGGTAAGCAAAATGTACACACATCTTCTAAAGAAGGGTCACTAGACCCAAAATGTTAACATTGATTTCTCTCCACAGATGCTGTCAGACCTACCGAGATCTTCCAGGAATTTGTTTTTGTTTCAAATTTCCAGAATCTGCAGTAATTTTGTATTTTTTTTCCATACATTGGATTTGCATCAGTATAAATGTCAATGTACATTTTACAAATATTATAATCTTCAATTCTCTGCTGTATTTTTGAGTCTCCCTATACAGACACACCTATTAAGACCATAAGACGTAGGAGCGGAAGTAAGGCCATTCGGCCCATCGAGTCCACTCCGCCATTCAATCATGGTTGATGGGCATTTCAACTCCACTTACCCGCATTCTCCCCGTAGCCCTTAATTCCTTGTGACATCAAGAATTTATCAATTTCTGCCCTGAAGACATTTAGCGTCCCAGCCTCCACTGCACTCTGTGGCAATGAATTCCACAGGCCCACCACTCTCTGGCTGAAGAAATGTCTCCGCATTTCTGTTCTGAATTTACCCCCTCTAATTCTAAGGCTGTGCCACGGGTCCTAGTCTCCTATATTGAAGTTGTATGAGTAAAATCTTTGCAGATGCCATCAAGTAAGAAGGCAGCCTGAATATTAGAGAAAGATTCAAGCATGTCTATGGGCTGTGTGCTGAAAGATGAAATTAGGAAGGGCATCTGGGTGTCTTTGGGTCAGCATGGACTAGATAGGTTGAACAGCCCCAACTGTCTTGTTTTTATGGTTCTGTGTAAGAGGAATTAAATCCAATCTTTCCTTTCTCTTTGGTACTTTCCTGTAAAAGAACGATTTGCACAATTTAATCTGGTCATTGTGAAATAAATTGTTTGGAACCAAGGAAATGGAATACATGTAAAATGGAATCACAGTACAACATACTGATCAAGAAAATAACCTGCGAATTACAGAAGATAAATTAATTTACTTAAGAAAAGTAGTAAATAAGTATCGGATTTCATTATTAGCGGGATTTACTGAACTCTGCGGGACACCGCTTGTCACCGGCTGCCATTTCGAAAAAGAACCTTTTATCCCATCTCTCTTCCTTCTGTCAGACAGCCAATCCTCAATCCATACCAGTAGCTCACCTCGAACACCATGGGCCTTCACCTTGCTCAGCAGCCTCCCGTGTGGCACCTTATCAAAGGCCTTTTGGAAGTCTAGGTAGACCACATCCACTGGGTTTCCCCGGTCTAACCTACTTGTCACGTCTTCAAAGAACTCCAACAGGTTTGTCAGACACGACCTCCCCTTACTAAATCCATGCTGACTTGTTCTAATCCGACCCTGCTCTTCCAAGAATTTAGAAACCTCATCCTTAATGATGGATTGTTTGCTTTGAACTAGAATTGCATATTAAGTTGAAGATTAGAGGATTGGCCATCCCAAATATTCCAATCTTAAACAGTAGAGATATGAATTAACTGTGTCAGTACAGGATGTTGCTTTGGATCATTTAGTGATGTATATGACAGCATTGTCATATATTCCTGACTGATCAGTGCCAACTAAAGTTTTATTTTATCAAGTTTTAATTTAATAACACATGTATTTGGTGATATTCTGAAACTACCATATTGCTGCACTTCTCAGGAAATAAAGGCATCACAGAATAATATGATGAAAGCATAGAAGGCAGCCATTTGGAGTACTGGGTTGTATACTGCCATTTTGATAGAGTGGTTCAATTGGTATTAATTGCCTGAATTTTCCCAGCAGAAAATCCCCGTCAAAATGTGTCCCTCAGCACCTCAACTAGGGTAACCTGGTGGGATTGCCAGATCCACAGGATAAATCCAGAACAGCAATGAGGCCTTTTTTTTAATAAAGTATTAACCCAGCTTCTACTGACGATCCTTCTGTACTTTTCCCTGAAATCTCCATTGACATATGTAACCTTTTCCTTTCTCAAATATTTAGATTTTTGATGGGTGCTTCTTGTGGAGGTGGAAACATGAAAGTGGATGACACAGTGTATGAGACCATGGGCCTTAGGCCCCGCCATGCATATTCCATCCTTGACGTCAGAGATGTGCAAGGTTACAGGTGAGGGATATTGTGACTAAAGACAAATATTCCATCCACTGCAGTGTAACAAGCTCCAAAACTACTTTGCTCTGATGATCTTTATGATCTTGCTTATTTTCTACCTGCTTGATTTTACTATTCCCTCTTTCGACCCTCTGAGAATCTCAGCACTCCTCCAAGTCTGGCCAGTTGCCCATCTTTGGGGCATCTTTGATTGTTGCACTATGTTGAAAATGCTATATACTGTACAGGTAAATTGTTGTCCACATCTGAATCTGATCAGTTAGATTTGAGGGTTAAGTACACAATAGAATCAGTGCTGTGCTTTTTTTGTATTGGTGGTTTTAACAGCTTACCAGTAATCTTCACATGTTGCAAAAAGCCTTTTGAGGTATTTTCCTGTGCAAAGAATCTAGTCCCACCATACGTTTGGAAGATTGTGTGGTTGTGGCAGACATTTAAAACAATGCATTGCATGTAGAGCTACACTAAATACTGAGTCCTTGGAATACCAGACTCTGTTCAAAAAGGGAGAAGGATGTTTGAATCAATGTCTCTGTCTCTGCTCAGGCTGTTGAGACTACGGAACCCGTGGGGGCGTTTTTCCTGGAGTGGAAACTGGTCAGACGATTGGCCACATTGGCCAGATCACTTGCGACATGAGCTGATGGCACATGGGAGCAGTGAGGGCGTCTTCTGGATGGAATACACCGACTTTATCAAGTAAGAGGACAGGCTTTGTATGAAATGTTAAGCCGATTTTTCTATTCACTTAGACACACAGGGTAGTCATTCAAAGTTTCAAGTGTGCCATTATGCTATGAACTGTCCCAAATTGTATAATAGAATATTCAAAGCTAAATGAAATGGAATATTCAAATGTACAAGATAGAGACCTGGATCAAAGAAAGGGCTTTCTATTGGTCACAAGAAGTTTCAAGCCAATGATGAATGTGTTGGTGGCAGAATTTTTTAATTTTGCAGTATTAGATAGTGGATACACATCTACAGTGCATGGATTAGACTGGCTCAATGGTATGTACACTCTGGGTAATAAGAATCGGAACAAAGTTGAAGAGGTTTTGAGTTTTACCAGTTTCAGATTTGGTGATAACACACTAAAATTTCTAAAACAAGTGGTCCCTCCTGGATGAAGTATCCAGTGAAATACTATAGTTATTAAGCAGGCCATCGATGAAGAAAGAAAGCACAGATGAAAATGGATGTGGAAAGTGGCAAAGCTAATATACTTGGAAAATCTGTGAATTAGCAATTTGCACAATTGGGACACTAATCTTTTAATAGAATATCACCTCTGCACCAAAGAAATTAAAGATTACTGACCTCAGAGGCCAGAAACGTAGAAGACAAAAAGTCAGTTGTATTGAACTAAAATGGACAATTTGCCCATCTGTCCTCTACAGAGTTAAAGGTTTTAACAGCTGTTGTCAGAATATAGGAATATAGATGAATGATAAGCTTATAGAAGAAATAAGTAATAGATGTGAAATTAGTAAGAAATACTGAAGGACACTGTCACAGCCCTCAGTAAGCATGCCCTTAGCAAGAGATTTCAGTCAGGTAATGGCTATTGATGTAAGGTTGTGGGATAAAAAAGATTTTCCTTTTACATTGTAGATGTAAATCCTGTACATTCAGTGATTAGAGTTTGCTAGTTGACAATAACATGTAGTAAACGTTTAAAACATTTGGGGATAAGGAAATGGAAAAGTGGAGCGGGACCAGACTTGGACTACCACAACATTTCTCACTAATATTAGGGGTGGAATTTGCTATTGATTAATTTATAGGTATATGTGCAAATATGAACATGATGGGTATGAATATGGCAGCAAAAAGTGCTGTTTACAATAGGGTGTGTGAAAGTAACGACGCAGTAAGAGACAAAGTGGTTCATAAAATGTTGGCAGATCGTCTAAACTGTAAATGATCATCTGCATAAGCATGGGCTGCCCATGCAAAATGCTTCCTGCAGATGATCAGAAGATATATTCCATATAATTAGTTTTTGGCAGAAATCCTAATATTCCTAAAATCAGCAATAAATGAGCAGACCCCAATTTGAGAATGGACTGCAATAGTTTTATTTACTTTGCACTTTAATGCATTGCATGGAGGGAGAAAGGATTTTGTCTAGAACAGTTTACGCTCAGATTTCCAGCCTTCATGATCCAGAAGAAATAAAATTAGTCATTTTAATGATGCCTCACATGCTAATCTTCTAGTTGTTTTTCAAGTACAACAGGATCCATTATATTTTTATTGGAAAGAAGTGACAAATGTCCAGTAGCTTGGAATTTTAAAAAAACTTGGAAGTACCTTAGTTGCAGAGACATAGCTGCAGCAGCAGTAGCAGTGACAGATATGGCAATGATTTCAAAATATTTTAAAGAACTACATATGCACCAATTGGGGGAAAATGTACTATAGAATGTTTATATTGATAGTAGTTTTCTCTGGGATAGCTTCTACTCTCCTTTAACTCAGTCCTGTTGGAATGTTGTAATCTGTGCATGAACATTGTAACCAACCTAAATGGTGCAGGACAGCAATGACATAACAAGAATTTATTCACAGAGTGTACTGTCTGCATATTACCTTCCTGGGCTTCTGCTGTATGGAGGCAGTAATTAAAACTCACACTAATTAGGAAAGCTCAGGTAGAGAATTCTGTAGCCATCTTGTCTTAGTGTCGTTCTTGTTGCTTTAAAGATCGTTTACTTGCCTTTTTTCTGAGGCATTCTATATGTTGAAGGATGATTCAAAACAGCAGAACGAAAGACATAATAATGTATTTCATATTCACCCTTTTGAGCCTGTGTAAGCTTTGCTATGATTTCTGATGTTGGCTAGATTCCTTGGTAATGAGCCATCCTCCTCTTATAGCACACACCAATCTAACTAGAATCACACATTTGCAAATGGTATTTCTTAATTGAATGCATGCTTTGCAAAAAGATGAAATAACATAGTCTACTTGTGTAGTGGAAATGATTTAGAAATGATGGGAGTTTTTGCTGGTTTATGTATGACCTTGGTGCAGCTTCCTGGGCTAACACACGATAATGCTGAGATGTGGACAAGAGTCCAATCCAGCCGTTAATGCCAGGAGTTGTCAGTTGCCAGTGGCTGCTAAAAAATGGAACAATGAAGAATGACTTCAAGATTTTTTTTTCTTTCCTCCATTCATTTATGGGATATAGGCATCACTGGTTATCTCAGCATTTATTCCCATTTCTAACTGTCCTGGAGAAGTTGGTGGCAAGTCTCCACCTTTAATTGCTATAGTTCTCAAACTGTAAGAACACCCACAATGTTATTAGAAAAGGAATTCCAGTATTTTGTGAATGGACAGTGATATAGTTCCAAGTCAGGATGGTGTGTGGCTTGGAGGAGAATTTGCAGGTGGTGGTGTTCTTGTGCATCTGCTGCCATGTCCTTTCGTATGGTAGAGGTCACAGGTTTTGAAGGTGATGTCAAAGGAGCTTAGAGTTAATGCAGTGCATCTTGTATATGTTACACGCTGCTACCGCTGTGTTAGTGGTGAAGGGGTAAATGTTGAAACTGGTATACAGAGTACCAGACAAGCAGGCTACTTTCTCCTAGATGATTTCAAGCTTCTCAGTGTTCTTGGAGCTGCGCTGGTCCAGGCAATTCCATCACACCACCACACTCCTGACCTATGCCTTGTAGATGGTAGACAGGCACTTTGGGAGACAAGTGATGGGCTAATCATTATGGATTTCCTAACCTTTAACCTCCTCATATAGTATTTATGTGGCTGGTCCAGCTTATGGTCAGTGGTAACACACAGGAATGTTGATAGTAGGGAGATTCAGCAATAATAATGCCACTGATTATAAGGAGGAAATGATTAGATAACGTTTTGTTGGATAGGGTGTGCATTTGAGTAGTGCAAATACAACTTGACACTCATCAGTCCAAGCCTTAATATTGTCCAGGTCTTACTGCATTTGGTTACAGTCTTCTTTAGTAGCAGACGTACCATGAGTGGTGCTAAACAACTATACAGTCATCAGCAAATATTCCTATTTTTGACTTCATATTGGAGGGAAGTTGTTGAAGCAGCTGAAGATGGTTGAGTCTACAACACAGGTCTAAGGAAAGCCTGCCATGATGTCTTTGGACTGAGTTGACTGACCTCCAAAAAACCTCAACCATCCCACTGATTCCCATTGATTCTAGTTTTGCTAGAGTTCCTTGTTGTCAGACTCAGGCAAATGCTACCTTGACATCAAAGGTAATCACTTTCATCTCTTCTCTAAAGTTCAGATCTTTTCACTATGTTTGGACTAAGTCTGTAATGAGGTCGGGAGTTGAATGGTCCTGACAGAACCCAAGCTGAGCATCAATGAGCAGGTTATTCCTTTGCAAGTGCAGTAATGGCACTGTTGATTACCCTTTCATCACTTTGCTAATGTTTCAGAGTAGACTGATAGGACAGTAATTGTTTCAGTTGAATTTGTCCTGCTTTTTGTGAACAGGACACACCCAGGCAATTTTCTACACTGTCAGGTAGGTGCCAGTGTTGAAGCTGTACTGGAACAGCCTGTCTTGGGCCATGGCTGGTTCTGGAGCACAAGTCTTCAGTACTATTGCCAGAAGGTTCTCAGAGTCCATAACCTTTGCAGTATTGAGTGTCTTCAGCCATTTCTTAATATCATTTCAGTGAATCAAGTTGGCTGAAGACTGACATACTGGGGACATTACTCAGCACATTTGGTTGACGATCAGTGCAATTGGTTCATCCTTGTCTTTTGCACTGATATGATTGGGTCCCTCATCATTGAGGATGGGATATTTGTCTAGACACCATCTGCTGCTGTTTAATTGTTTGCTATCATTCACAACTGGATCTGGCAGGACTGCAGAGCTTGGATCTGATCCATCAGTTGTGGGATTGCTTGCCCTTGTTTATTGTATGCTTCTTCCGTTTGGCATGCAGATAGTCCTGTCATGACAACTTGGACTAACAAGGCATAGCAGTGGGGAGAAACAGGCCAGAGATGGTGCTAAGAATTGCTGTGCCTTTAATGTTATTGTGGAGCAGCTCTGGGTTTACTGGCCACAGCTTATGTTTGGTCTGCTGCATAGTCACAAACTGGAAAATTTGTAGCTTGTTTTGAAACAGCCAGGCTACAATCAAAGTGTTAACCAAACTCAACTCCTCATAAACATTTCAAACAAATGTACATATAGATATACAAATTAGGAGCCAGACAATCCAAAATGAATCCTGAGATCCCTTGGGATCCTTAAGTTTAAGTCAAGTCACCTCTAGCTCTTTTAAACTCCAGCAGATACAAACCTGACCTGTCTAACCTCTCCTCATAAGACAATCCCTCATTCCAGATGTTAGTTTGTAAATCTTCTCTGAACTGTCTCCAATATATTTACATCCTTAAAGTGATTAATACTGGGCACATTCCTCCAGATGCATTCTCATCAGCGTCCAGCATAGCTGATGCATGACCTCCCTGCTTTTACATTCAAACCCCTCACAATAAATTATTATAATCTGTTAGCTTTCCTAATTACTTGCTGTATTACCTGCATACTAACTTTTTGCGATTCATACATAAGGACACCCCCAGATCCTTCTGCATCGCAGAGCTCTGCAACCTTTCAGTATTTAGACAATGTGCTGCGTTTTTACTCTTCCTGTCAAAATGGATATTTTCATGTTTTCCCAATCAATTTGTCCCATATTTGCTACTTTCTTAACAATTCTATATATTTTTGTACACTCCTTACGTTCTCTTCGCAACTTAGTTTCCTATCTATTCAGCAAACTTGGCAATCGTACCTTCTGCAATTTCATCAGTCATTTATGTAAATTGTAAACAGTTGAGGTCCCAGCACAGATCTCTGTGGCACACCACCCATTACATCTTCGCAAATTAAAAGGTTTATGCCTACACCCTGCTTCCTGTTGGCACATCAGTTGATACCAATATGCTCCCCTCTACATCATGAGATTTTAGTTTCCATGATACGTTTTGGTGAGGCACCTTATCAAATGCCTTATGGACATCTAAGTAAGCATATTCACCGGTTCCTATTTATCCAGAGTATGTGTTACCTTCTCAAAGAACTTCAATAGATTAGTCAAACGTGATTACTCTTTCTCAAAACCATATTGACTCTGCTCGATCACCTTAAACTTATCCAAGTACCCTGCTATAACTTCTTTAATAACAGCTTTTTTAACATCGTCCTTGTGACAGATGTCAAACTAACTGGCCTATAGTTTCCAGCTTTCTGTCTGTCTTTTTGAATATGAGCTATCTTCAAATCTCATTTAAAAATCACACAACACCAGGGTGTAGTCCAACAGGCTTACTTGGAAGCACTAGCTTTCGGAGCGCTGTTGCTCCATCAAGTGTTTAATTCACGGTGTTTCCTTTGGTAGGATAGGCCCGTAGTTGCCTATAGTATTCCTGGTTGTTCAGTTGTCGGTACACTTCCTTGCAATATTCTGTTCTATTCTGACTGACAATGGCTCCTCCTTTATCTGCTGGTATGCTGACAATGTTGCGATTGGTTTTGAGAGCATGGATGGGATTGTGTTGTGATTTACACATTTCCTGATGGTTTGAGCATACATGTCAAGCCCAGGGCAGCGGCCCTCCAATTTGGACCCCGCCGAAGATACACAAAGCCAACACACTGGGATGTCCCATCATATCGGCAATGGGACCCTGTGTGAGAACCCCTCTGGCTTTGTCAAAGGCATCTTGAAATCCATTGTACAGGGGACCTCCCAGCTTCTGTCACGACGCTATAGATTTCTCAAAGAAACTCAGCGCCCATGGACCAGTCGAACCGAGAACATTTCTCGTCACAATGGTTGTTTCAGCTCTCTACACCAGCATCCCCCACAATGATGGCTTCGCGGCAGCAGCTTCAGTACTACATGCCAATCTCCAAGCACATTCCTACAACCCATCTGCTTCATCCTCGACCACAACATTTTCACCTTTGACAACCAGTTCTTCATCCAGACACATAGAACAGTCATGGGTACCAAATTTGCACCCCAATATTACAACATTTTCATGCACAGATTCCAACATGACTTCTTTTTTGCACAGGTCCTCCAACCAACACTATACCCCAGACATTTTGATGACATTTTCTTCCTCTGGACCCATGGTGAGGAGTCACTGAAACAACTGCACAGTGATATCAATGAGTTTCATCCCACCATCAGACTTACCATGGACTACTCTTTAGTATCTGCCTCATTCTCAGACACATGCATCTCACTAAGGATGGGTACCTCAGCACTCCACTCTACCGCAAACCCACGGATAACGTCACAATGCTACACTTCTTTAGCTTCCATCCTAAACATATTAAAATGGCTATCCCCTACGGACAAGCCCAACACATGCACAGGATTTATTCAGATGAGGAGGAATGTGATGGATACCTGAAGGTGCTCAAGGATGCGCTCATAAGAACAAGGTACGATGCTCAACTCATCGATGGCTAGTTCTGACATGCCACAGCGAGAAACCGTAATGACCTCCTCAGGAGATCGACATTGGTTACAACCAATAGAGTACCCTTAGTTGTCCAGTGCACTCCGGGAATGGAGATACTATGCCATGTTCTTCACAGCCTGCAACACATTATTGATGAGAATTAGCGACTCACCAAGACCTTCCCAAAGCCTCCACTACTTGCCTTTAAACAACCACCAAACCTTAAACAGATCATTGTTCGTAGCAAACTGCTCAGCCTTCAGGTCAACATTGACCACAACACCGTACAACCCTGTCATGTCAACCACTGCAAGACGAGTCAGAGTCTCAACACGGATACCACTATTACCCGTGGGGACACCACCCACCATGTACACAGCAGGTATTCATGTGTTTAGCCTACATTGTCTATCTTATACGCTGCAGGCAAGGATGGCCCGAGGCATGGTACATTGGCGAGACCAAGCAGATGCTACGACAACGGATGAATGGACACCACACAACAATCACCAGGCAGTTCCCTCCCAGATGGGGAACAATTCAGCAGTCAGGGACATTCGGCCTCGGATCTTCGGGTGACCATCCTCCAAGGCGGACATTGGGCTATGCAACAATGCAGAGTGGCCGAGCAGAGGCTGATGGTCGAGTTTGGTACCCATGAGGATGGCCTCAACTGGGACCTTGGGTTCATGTCACACTGCAGATAACCCTATTGCACTAGACTCTCTCTCTGTCTCTCTCTCTCTCTCGTATTCTCTCTCTCTCACTCTCTCTCTGTCTCTCTCTCTCTGTCTGTCTCTCTCTCTATGTCTCTCTCTCTCTGTCTCTCTCTCTCTGTCTCTCTCTCTCTGTCTCTCTCTCTCTGTCTCTCTCTCTC